>NW_027186455.1:4278231-4293846 GCF_028583685.1 Petaurus breviceps papuanus | reverse complement strand
CCTATATCACAGGTTGGCATATGGAATTAAATGGGAATTTGGGGGGAGTTTTGAAGTTTTAAAGAAGCTACAGATGACACAGAAAAAGTTTAGAAACTCAGAAATGCATAAAATATATGTATAGTATTCAGTAATATCACCCCAAATTTGACAATAAGGTACTGTAAATATCCCAGAGAAGAAGAAAAAATTCAGACTTTTTCTCTGGTACAAAGGGAAGGCCAAATCTTTTTATGGGAATTTTCCAGATCACAGGGGTACGACACCCTTAAAACACACACACACACACATACGTGTGCGCACATAACTATATTATGGTTTTTCTTGATATGCACAAGAAAACTCCTGGTGACTAATCCAGTTTCTAAGGTATGAAAGATATCTTGGAGAGACATAAATATTCCAATTTATACAACAAAAATTCATTAATATCTCACTGTGTGCAGACCAGGATTAGGGACTGGGAAAAACAAAGTTTAAATAAGATGCTATCTCTGATGTCAAGGAGTTTACAATCTAAATAAATATATTATAAAAAATATATACATATATTACTAGTATTAACTATAATACCCCCAAAAAATCATGAAAGATGCAAAGCAAAGTTTTGTTTAAGGTCCAAGGGAGTAGGAGGGGGTGTCAACTTTGAGAAGTTTTTAGGAAAGGCTTCCTGTAGAAGATGATAATTGAATTGCACTTAAAGTCTGGGCAGTAATTCAACAGGCCAAAAGGGGAAGGATCAATTACAGGACCACAAGCACTTATAACCTGTGTATAATGGGAGTGGTGGCCTGGGAGGGGAACTTTGGTTCTGAAAGTTATAGCAATTGTGAGTTGGTCATAGGGGAGTTACTTGCCACATCATCTAAGAACAATTACAGAGTTCATTTGCTCATGGCTCCAGAACTGGAAAGAGAGGAAAGAGCTGTGGAAAGTGGTGAGTAAAGTGAAGCATAGTTGGGATTTCTTGAAATAATGGAAAGAGAGAGGCAGTTACCAAATGGGAAGGGGAAAGAGGGTGGGAAGAGGCAAAGAAAAGGTTCCAGCAATAAAAGGGTTGAAACCTCTGGGACTCAGACTCTTTTTGCTATAGCAAAACCTGGACACTAAAGGGTGCTGATCTGTTGTGGACTGGTTGGGCATATGCTGGTATACTATGAATGTAATTTAATATTATTCTCATAAATGATAAAAGGGGTGGATTTGGAGAAACCTGAGAAGTCTTGTAAAACTACTGCTGAGTGAAGTGAGCAGAACCAGGGAAACATTTTATACAATCACTACAACACTGTAAGGAAAAATAACTTGGAAAAACCTTAAGAACCCTGAATGACTATTCACTCTGTAGGACTAATGAAGAAGCATGCTTCCCACCTTTAGAAAGAGAAGTGAATGACTAAATAAAATTTTCAGATATGGCCCATCTGTAGTTTTGTTTTGCTTGACTATGCTTATTTGTTATAAGGGAAAGCTTATGGTTGGGGGTTGGGAGGAAGGAAGATAGTGACAGTGATACCTAAAAAGGTAAAAATTTTAGAAAAGAGAGAGTAATGTCAATGGAATGTAACCTGGGGTTCAACCCTGGTGCATTTGCATAAAACTATCCTTATTGGTAGAGGGAATGATTATTTAATATTGCATACCTGTGTGAAGGGTTTAGCGCTTGGGAGATGACAGATAGTATGTCCCTCTTCTGGAAGAAATTCAGAGAAAAAGAAAACATATTTTGGATGGATTCCTTTCTCTCCTCCCCTCCCCTCCCCACTAATATGTCCTTGATTTCTAATTTACCTCCCTGGAGACTTTGAGGAATTTCCCCTTGGATAAGATCTGTGACTCCTCTCAATGGAACAGAGATATCTTGCTTCCAACAGAAGAGTTCATTCACTCAGTATATTGTCTTATATATTCCAGTCTATATGACTTCTGTGATTTCTGTTTCTTTCTATTTGTTTAAATGAGCTTATTTGCTTTTTCACTGTTTGCCATGGTCTTTTGTGCAATTAACTTTTGGTGGGAAGGGATCAGACCTTAGGATATAAGTTTAGGGTATGCCTTTGCCTTTAAAGAATAGCAACCAGATAAGCAACTTCAACCTAAAAATCATTTCACCACCCCTACCCTAGACTAATAATATTTAGGGGGTGGGTGGCAGAAAGATATAATTCTAGTCTGGCACCCTTCTCTCTGAGGAGAGCTGGGAGACTACCCTTGTGGCCACCTTCTCTTGCTCCTATCCAGGCAGGAATCAAAGCTTGTCCTGGAGTTGGGTGGGCAAGATTCCATAAATATGTTATCTATTCATGCCTCCCTGAAAGTCTCATTTAGTCAAAGACATGTGGATATGAACATAACTTACACTAGTAACAGATACACCTTACAGAAATATTTTTTTAATGCACAAAAGAGAACAGAAGGAAGACAGATAAGCAGGACCACTTTGGAATTAATATATTGAATTTGCTATATAGTTTTAAAAAATACAAGCTATAAATAATATCCACAACTTCATAGACAAAAAGAGAGAGAGTAATATGAGGTACAGTCAGAAAGGTAGAGTGGTAACAGACTATAAAGGTTCTTCAATGTGAGACAAAGGAGTTGGAACCATACCCAATGTTGAAGTTGATTCAAATGCCAAAACTCTTAGTTCAGGTTAAATGTTGGGATGAAATGAAGCACTTGCAAGTCACCGAAGAGTTAACAAAAGGAGATTTACTTTACCTAACACAGCAAAGAAATGTAACAAGGCCACAGTGGCACTTCTAATCTGGACCATGCCACCACCCCTCATCCTCCAGCCCCCCTCTCTGTATTGAAACAAGTCTGGTTATCAGGGCAGGAGAGAGTGAAAGATGTGGTGACTCACATGGCCTTCAAAAATCCACCAAGTTGGAGGGGCCCCAACTTCACGTGTCTGGGACTTTTTAAAGTATTAAGTGACTAGGAAGCTGCAATAGAAAACTTGAGGCCAATCAAGTCCTGTGTACAGCTTTGTATCCTTTTAGGGATAGCCAGTCCAGGTCACAGGAGGGAAAGAGGAGGGGCCTGGGCACACCTCATGTTAGGGGTATAAGGAAAGAACCTCAGGGAAAATTAAGTCCTGGGACTACTTTGTCTTCCTTTAAGGAAAAGTAATCCATCCAGAAGGAGGGTAAAAAGGAGGGGTGGGCCTAATCCAAGTGGTAGAAAAAATGCTGGTAGATATTAGACTTATCATACCAAATATGTATTGGGGACCCATAAATTATATTTGAATAGAGGAGGACCATGACCAATCAGTCAGTCAGTCAATAAACAGGTACTCTATGTAAGTTATTTCATTCAATTTTCACAACCCTATGAAGTAGATGCTGTAATTATACCCATTTTACAAATGAGAGTGAGGAGGTTAACAGAGGTTGGGTAAGACCCTGAGATCTTTGTGATTTCAAATTCTGCACTCTATTCACTATACCATGTTGCCTCTTATGTGGTTGTTGTAAGTTCTTGGGGAACCTTAAAAGTCTGCATTAATGTATGAGCTGCTGCTATTATTATTTCCAGTGCTCTCTGTACTCTGGTTGATCCCTCTGTCTGGAATTCTCTCTTGACAGCTTAAGTGTACATTATCTCTATGAGGTCTCCCCTGAGGGCTTCCCATTTGGAAGTCAGCTCAAGGGCCATGATATTTTCCCAGCATTTATCACTGAATTATAGTTTTACATATATATAGTCTTCCCTGTTAGATTGCAAACCCTTCAAGGGTAAAGACTATCAATATTAGTCATTATATCTTTCACATCATTTTGCACATAAACATTCTATAAACGTTTGTTGAATGAATTAAAAATATAAAGTCTGTAATGAAGAACCAGGGTTTTTTTCTTTCTGCTGCTGTCATTGAATAGATATGTGATGACCATGTGTCCATTATCTGATGAATTAGTTATGATCATAAAGTGCTTTTAGGAGTTGACTTTATCCACATATTTCATATGTGACTTGGGACTCAAAATGGAAGTCTGAATATATGTCCCTTAAAAATGTTTTATCTTTTCCCCCAGGCAATACACTGTTTCCAAGGTAGGCTTTTATCATAATTATTATTGTTGTTGTTGTTACTGTAATTTCTGCTCCCATATTGCCTTCCTTTGTTGACCACTTCTGCTTGTGACAGAGGTATAAAACAGTGCCTGGCTGAGCTACAACCCAGAAGACTGAGGGACATTCTCAGAATGCCATGACATTCAGTGCAGTTTACTTAGGGAAATCAGGCTCCACACTATTGACAACTGCTTAGTGTATTTGGCAATGACCTTTTTTTTTTTCCAGACAATGATGTTTCGTTAGCCTCGGAGAGCTGATCTTGATGAAGCTGATGGTATCAGAGGGCTCCTAATCACTCTCCACATTCGTGCTCACCAGCTCTTCATTGTTCAGTGACAGGAGACTCGACTCTTGTATTCCTGGTCCTTGAAGACCATCACCTGGACCTTGCCCTCAACTCCATTCTGAGATTTAGTGATATACTGGTGGATAAACTCACACTCTGGGCCATTCCAGAAACCATTGTATACCAACTTGGAGAATTTCAAGCCCAAACTCTTTGATTTTTACATACTTCCTCATTTATAGTGAAAGCCTCCATGTCTAAATGAGCCTAGAAGAGGATCATTCCTGCTGGGATCTCATAGACACCTGTGGGCTTCATCCCAATGAAGCAGTTTTGCACAAGCAGACATCATGTTTGCTCACAATTCTATTGAGGCAGAGGAAGAATTCCAAGGACACGAGTGGGAATTACTGGCTGACCTTGTTCACCTGCGTGGAAATACCTTTCTGGAACTGAATCTCTAAGGCACCTGTGCTATTGGGAACCTTTGTAGGGCCTTGTGTCTTTTTATAAAGATCAAGCAGTGCATGGTTCTTGGAGTTCTCTAGCATTCCAGTCACTGTAGCTGATCAACATAAGGTTTTCATCCACAGTCCCTGGGCTCTCGCGGTAACTGGGACTGAGATTCCATGTTGCTTAGCATATCCTATTGTTATTACCTCCTTTGAGCTTGTTAATAGTATTCAGGCATCCTTCAAGAAGGAATGACCTTAATCTGAGAAGCCAGAGAGTAGCACCTGAGCTCAAACCAAATGTAGTCATTCCCCATACCTGTAACTCCATGGGACACATACTCAAGGCCCCTCTCTGGCAGGCAATTTTACTTGTTTGTGGGTAATACAGGATTTAGCAAGGGAGATGCCCAGAAGGTAACAATCCTCTTACTGAACCCTGGACTGGACAGTTGGCCAGATGAACTCTTCCACAAATTCTTTACTTATGGGGTAGCTACATGGTACAGTGGATAGAGCATTAGACCTGGAGTCATGAGGATCTAAGTTTAAATCCAATTTCAGACACTTACTAGCTGTGTGACCCTGGGCAAGTCACTTAACCCCAATTGCCTCCCAAAATAATTTCCTTACTTATATCCTCAATGAAAACCTCATTTGACCTCCAGCTTCAATGCCTTCTTCCTGGCCTCTTCAAAGTCCTCCTGTATAGTGTTAGCCAGGCAGGCATCTGCTTCATAGCCTTGCTCCTTCAGCCACACCAATATACAGGATATGTCTAGGCCTCCACTGTAGACAAGAACCACAGTGCCTTTGCTTGACATCTTATTGATGCTTGGTGAAGTTGGAGGTATCAGACTGACTACAGAGTTCAGGAAGATATATAGACCATATCCTTTTTTAGGTACTCTCTTATTGCTTTGAAAAGTTTTATTGATATGTTCTGTTTTAATGATTACCTCTTCTAACATATCCTTCCCCCTTCCCTCCCCAGCAGACACATCTCTTCCTTTTAAAGGTTATTTATATGGTTGTTTAAAATATTTATATCTCATAGATTTGATCGTTTTGGTGTCATAAATAAGGCTCCAGTTTATTTACCATACTACTGGTGTTTCCTTTATAATAGTGTATAGGGAATCCTGGAAATGACTCAGTTCTATTCACTTTATGTGTTCTTTAAAGCTGAGCCAATTGATAACTATCTTTATTCTATTAAAGCAAATAGAAGGTATGTGGTATAGTACCTTGATTAGCATATGTCCAGCTATATTCTTCTCTGTCTTCCCACCCAAAATTTCACTGGACTCATTCATAGTCATACTGACTAGTTGCAGAAATATTATGCTTCTGTTTTCTCAAGTAATGGCATTTGGAAGTTCTTTAAAACTGAGTCATTTAATTTAATAGACTCTTATTAAACGCCTACTATCTGGAGAGCCTAACTCTAGGTCCTAAGGCAGGAAACAAGGATTAAATAAGATAGACTCCTACTTTATTGAACCTAAAAAAAAAAAACCTAGGAGAATGTGACACATACATAAATAACTATAATATAAGAGAAACTAAATCAATTAGATAGCTGACTTGCCTATTGAAGTCCTCTCCAATGTGAATTTCATTTAAAAGAGCAAACTGGTTGGTGTGGATGAAAAGTAGACAAACTGGTCTCCTCTCTGCCATATGTGGTTTTCTGTTCTCTGCTTCTATGTCTTTGCATAGGCTGTCTTCCATGGTTGAAATCTACTCCCTCTTCCCCCTTTCCTCTCAAAATACTCCATGGCCTTCAAGTAGTAATTCAAGGGCCATGTCCTGACAAGAGACCTTCCCTGACCCACACCCTGCCCCCACCTGTTAATGGGACACATGTACCCAAGGCGCCTTCCTGGCAGGAATTTCCCATTTGTTTATGTGTAATGCCCTTCTTGTAATTACCTTGTATTTACTTGTCTCTGTGTGTATTGTTTCCTCCCAAATAGAATGTAAGCTCCTTGAGGACAGGAAGTATTTAAGTTTTCAGCAAAGTTCCTGGCACAGAATGTATACTTAGTAAATGCTTGTTAAAACATGACTAGAAAGAAGAAATATGGGAAGATATTCCCACCACTTTGTAGAGGTGGGTCCATAAGTATTGTACATTGTACATATTTTTAAACTTTTTCTATGTATTAATCAATCATACCAATTTTTTTTCACTTTAAATTTTTTGTCTTAGAAAATACTGCTTGTTATATGGAATGGCTCTCTGGGAGAGGGAGGGATGCTGGGGAAAACTCTGCCGTTGTTAAACAACAAAATATATCAATAAAAACATTTAAAAAACAGATGCTTGTTGAATTGACTCGAAAGCAAGTGAGGTATAGATTGTGGAGGGCCACTGCTGTTGTTGGACCTTCATTCTCAAAGAGGACCAACAGTATCATGAGAGCGATATCTTGACTTGCCAGTGAATTGGATTTAAGTGAGGCAGAGCTGCTCAAAATTATCAGCCTCATTCTCTTTTCTCAAGCACTAAGAAGTTTCTGTTTTATCCTATACATAAGCAACAAGTAGATATGATGGGACAGCAACAACAGAGTGTGAAATTGTATAGAGGTTTAATAACTCAGAACTTTCAAGAAGAGAAAGCAAGACTGCTGGACTTTGTCTTCCTGATTAGCACTGGGCTTTTTGAATAAGACAATAATATGATCAGACGTGTGCAACAGGAAGATTAATTTGGTATATGTGTGAAAGATGGATTGTAAAGAGGAAAGACTGGAATCAGAGAGGCCAGTGAGGAGACTATTAAAATAGTGCAGGGAAGAGGTTGATAAGGGACAGAATTAGGGATGTAGCAGAGGTACTGGGAAGAAGGAGGACAGATGTTAAAGATATTTTGGAGGTAGCATTGGCTGTACATGGCAATTGATTGAATGCAGAAGGTGAGGGAGAGGAAAGGGTCAAAAACAACTCTAAGGTAACAAGACAAGGCAGATGGTGGAACTATCAGCAAAAATAAGGAAGCAGTGAGAAGACAAAGGTTTTGTAGGGCTGGTAGGAGTTCATTCTTTGATTTATGGAGTTCAAAGTACCAGCAAAACAATAAAGTAGGAATGTTCTATGTTGTTGTTTAGTCTTCTCTGCCTCTTCATGAGGCAGAAGACCCCGTTGGCAAAGGTACTGAAGTAGCTCATCATTTCCTTCTCCAGTTCATTTTTTTCCTTTTTTAAAAAAAAATATTTTCAATTCAGGGAACAAAACAAGCATTTCCATAACACAGTATAATAAAAAAGATGATTGCACATGAAACTGCAAATCTACCACATACAACTTGCTATTCCTTCCAAATAAACAACAGAGTTATCATGTAAAATTTTTTCCCCTTTTTTTCTTCCCTCTCCCACACTAGAAATGGCTGGCATTAGACACCACAAAAAAAAATGCTATAGACATTCCATTCACATTCAGAGTTATAAGTACTATTTGCGAATTTCCCTCCATCTTATTTTTACCCACTATTTCCTTTCTCAGTCTCTCATTTTACCCTATCCCTGTTACCTTATCTTCTCACTCCCCACCCTAGAACCTCTCATTTCACCTATGCCTCCAAAAGTTTCCCCCTTGTTCTCCCCCCCACCCTCCTAAATCCCAATCCATGCAACCTCCCCAATATTTCATTTTACAGATGAGGAACTGAGGCAAACAGGGTTAAGTGACTTGCCAAGGATCACAAAGCTAATGTGTGTCTAACACCGGATTGAAACTCATGAAGATGAGTTTTCCCGACTGCACTGCCCAGCTGTCCAGGAGAATGCCCCATCTGTAGTTCAAAATGCAAGACTGGAACTCAGAGAAGGGACCATAGCTGAATATAGGGTTTTCAGATTTAGGGGATTGTTCACATCAAAGTGGAAATTAAGGACATATCAATGGATGAGAAAACCAAAGAAGAGAAGCTAAAGAAGGAAGTTTAGGACAAAGCCTTGATTGATGTCCATGCTTAAAAAATAAAAGGAAGAATGAGGGGAGAGAAGGGGGAGGGGAGTGGAGGGCAAAGAAAGGAAGTATTTATTAAGAACCTACTACTACAATGTACCCAGTATTGTGTGAAGTGCTTTACAAATATTATCTCCTTTGATCCTCACAACAACCATGGGAGGTAGGTGCTATTATTCCATTTTACAGTTGAGGAAACTGAGACAGATGAAGTTAAGTGACTTGTCCAGAGTTATACCACTAGTAAGTGTCTAATGATGGATTTGAACTCAGGTCTTCCTGACTCTAGGCCCAGCACTATTACTGTGCAACCTAGAAAGAAAAAAGAAACAACATAGGATACTGAGAACAAGTGAACCAGTGGAGGATATGAATGGAATCTCTTATTTTGTAGAAGACTGTGTTGACTGCATTGAGCTCTGGAACGCTTCAGGATTTCCTCAGTGAAATCCATGGTCACTCAAAAGAGAGAGGCCAGGGGAAGATTGTCACAGAAGACAAGAAAAGAGACACTATCACATAGAAGGAGGAACCTTCCTCTTCTCACAGCTTCCTTCTTTTAGAAAAGACAAAAAAAAATAGGGTTAGAAAAGACCATTGGATTAGGCAAAAAAGACATGACTTGGGTGATTGAAGTTTCAATAGAATGAGAAGCCGGGCTGCAAAGGGCTGAAGAGTGATTAGATGGTGAGCCAGTGAAGGTAAAATGTAAATCACTGTTTCTAGAAGATTAATAGTGAAGGGGAAGAGAGAAATAAAATAATAGCTTGAGGGGGTAGCAGGATCAAGGAAAAATATTTTTGCTTGGAGTTAGGACAGCAGAGATCTGAGCATATTTGTAGACAGATGGGAAAGAGCCAATAAAGAAGAGACTGAAGATGAATGAGACATGGGGAGTGATCAATGGAGCAAGGAGACAAATCCATTCTTCATACTACTTTCTTCCTCACCTTCCTTATACATAGATCAAGTTATATCACTCTTCTGCTCAAAATTTTTATTGGCTTTCCATTATCTACTGAGTAAAGTTCAAGTTCATTCATTTGTCATTCACAATCTTTCACAATCTGACTCCACCCAACCTTTTACTTTTATATCTTATTATTTACCTCTACACACTCCATACTATAGCCCAAATGGAATATTTTCTGTTCCCTAAGTATAGATGGCACTTTCAGGCCCACATGATGTCCCATGCTTAGAATGCCTCCACTAAAGAACAACTTAAATATCAACTCTATCCTTCCTTTATCCTTCCAGCTGTTAAAGATCAGACTTTATAGAGAATTTCACTTTGGGACTCTAAGACACTTTAGTGCTTCAATGGACTAAGAATGCACATTAATGTAAGTGGTCTAACTATGCAGGTCACCACCATCTGTGCCTTCTCATCTTGTGGGTATCTTGTCTCTGTCTCTCTATAAATTTTCTGAGTATTATCAACCCACCTTCCTTTTGTTTTTCTTGGAACATTTCGTTTATACCAAGATAATACTAGAATTGTCAATTTGTTATCCATCACCCTCTTTGATTATCCTACCTTTTCCCCTCACAATCACAAAATTTGAACTTGTAAGTGAACTCAATACATCTAAACCCAACCCATACCTAAAAGGAATCTTCACTATAACATACCCAGGCTTTGCTTGAACACATCCATTGAGAGGGAATCTACCATGCCCAAAAGTTACCAATTCTACTTTTGGACAGCTTTGATCATTGGGATTCCCCCTCTCTGCCCATCATCAAGGCTGTTTGCCTTTTTGTAGCCTCTTCTCATTGCTCCTGGCTCTGACCAGACAAAACTAGTCTCCTCCATGTGACAGAAGATTGCTATCACATCCCCCTTGAATCTCCTCCTCCTTTAACCAAAAGGAGCTGGCTAAACATTCAGACTCAAAGCCCTTTATCATTCTGGTTGCCCTTTGGACCCTCTCCACCTGATCAATATCCTTGCTGAACTCTGGTGTCCAGAACAAAACATAATACTGCAAACGTGATCTGACCAGGGCAGTAGAGAGGGACCATCACTTGCTTATTCCTTTCCAAATGTAGCCAAAGATTCCATTAATTTTGGGGGGCTGCCACATCATTGTTGATCAGTGATAAGCTTGCAGTCCACTAAAATCCCTAAATGCTTCTCCCCCCGGCCAGACAAACTACTTTTCTACCCATCCTGTACTTAGGTGAAGTTGATTTTTTTGAGCCCAAGTGTTATTCCTCTTGGCAGAGAAAAAAGAAGAAAAATAAGGAATTTAGTAGCTCAGCCTCATTTCCTTTCTTTGTTAGCATTGTCTCATACACCCCAAATAGTGGTCCAATTTCCTTCTTTGATCCAACATGCAGGGTAGCTATCCTGCATCTGATACAATGGATCACTGAGAACACACGATTTTGAACAAACAGTTCTTTTGCTAAAATCAAATTACAATGCCTTCAAATAAAAGCAATTCTCAAAGTTATTTAAAAGCAATCCAGGGGAGAAAAACAAATAAAAGCTTCTGCAAGAAGGTTAAAAAATAATCAGCAAGGAGTTTCCCTGAAGAAACAAGAGCTTCTTACCCAAGTTTCAAAAATGACTGTAATACAGTAGAGCTTTTATAAAAGCATATTTACTCCTAAGGGTAAATTCAAAAATATACAGAGACTGCAGAAGGCATAATCTCTCTTCCCCTCTGCACCACCTCAGTCTCTGAAGAGGGGAAGGGCATTAAATGGTTCACAATTTAGCTTTGTTCCCATATAGCACAGTTCCAGTTCCAAGCCTAAAACACGACCCAGGTTCCAGTCCAAGGCAGCCTGGCTTTCAATGCGTTGGCTGCACCATCCCGCCTGCAATCCTGGCACCAAGGGTACAATGACTTGAACTCCTGGTCTTATGGGGATCAACCCTGGCAGCTCAAACTGAAGAAGACAAACAGCCCGGAACAGAAACAAAGACCTGTCCCCCACCCCCAGGCTTGTTTCTCAGAGCTGGGGTAAAAAGAGAGAGAAGCTAAGCAGGGGCAATTCATGGTCTCTACACTGGGTACAGCAGATATAAGTCCCGGAAAGGGGTATAGCTGAAATATTGCAGAAAGAAAATGAAAACAAAACTCTCTCGCTTGCCACAGTCCCAATTCGTATTGTGGGAGGAAGGAGGGTTAACTCACACCTCCCTAGTTCCACCAGTATCCTGGTGGACAACACTCCTCTCTCCTTTAACATAGTTAAAATTATTTTTAAACAATTTTTTTCTTTTAATTTTTTCTTTTTCATTTTCCTTAATTCCCTTGCCAGCCTCAGGCCATTCTGAGTTTCAGGATTCTTACCAGTTACATGCTTTGGGTACTCATCTTTTTTTTGAGCTGCTCTGTCTCTCATCTTCTGTTTATATCTTTTTAATATCCAAGTCAGCTAGTGAGTTCCCTATGTATTGGTATTGGTCTTTTCAGATAATGCCTATTTTCTCTCCTCATAGGAGTTATTTCCCTTGGTGTTTTTACAACTTCTTTCCTGAGAATTTCTAATCCTTCCTGCACTGATTTCCAATATAGTGTTTTAGTCCATGAGATCCAACCAATCCTTCCTCAGAATGCATTGAAATTTACTTTCCCTGCAGTGGCTAAGTGGCATAGTGAATAGAGCGCCGGCCCTGGAGTCAGGAGGACCTGAGTTCAAATCTGGCCTCAGACACTTAACACAAAAACTAGCCATGTAACCTTGGGCAAGTCACTTAATCCCAACTGCCCTACCTTCCCCCTTCCAAAAACACACAAAACAAAACAAAACAAAACCCAAAAACAAAAAAGAAATTTACTTTCCCCAAATCTCAGATGCATTCCAAACTACTACCAATTTTCCTCTACTTCTCTGTCATGAAATCAAGAGTGGATTTCCTGCAAGTTCCATCTTTTCCATCTGTTCCTTCCTATTAGTGAAAATCCTGCAAGTTTTCATGCAAGTTCCTGCAAGTTCCATCTTTTCCAATTGTTCCTTCCTATTAGTGAAAATCAGATCCCCTTATAGAACTTTCATTTTTGTTGGTTCCTCTACCTTTGGAAGGATAAAATTATCATTAAGGCAAGCAAAGAAGGGATTTATTCCCTTCTAGAGTTTTTTGTTTATTAGGGTTTTGGTTTTATTTTTTTTTTGAGGGGAAAGGAGAGCACTCCAGTGAATATGTGGATGATTGAAATATCTCTTCATTACTATATCACACCTCTGTGCCAGACTTAGGATCTATTTCCCAATGCCTTCATCTATTTCCTCTTTCTATCCAATCATACAAGTCCTTGAAGATGTCTCTTATGTCACTTCTCCTATGTGGAGTCATTGTTGATAATATATGATATCGCTTACCAGGAGCCATAACTGGTGATTTCTATACCTACAGTGAATATTGGAGGGAGAAGGAAAGGGTCAACATAACTGTGATGTGACCCTGGAAGGGAAGGAAGCACATGCAAGGAAATCCAAAGAGTTTTCTAAGCTGCTAAAGAGAAAGAAAGAACCTTTGGGATGAGGGCATCACTGCTATCACGGGCATGGAGTGGAAAATGGTGAAGCTCCTCTGGCACATTGCACATGTCACTCTTAAAATTTTCCACCTTGCTGCAAAGCTCTGATCACCCCACTCTAGCTATAACGGTGAGTCTACTTTCATCAATCAGACCTTCCTATTACCCTTTAGGTCAACTTAAATTTTGATTCTCTTAGACATGTGCTAGTCCTTGATTTGCAATAATGTTATATTTCCAGGAGAATATGATTTTTTTAAATGGGTCTTTGACATTCAAGATATATGTAGGCATAATTATAAAATACATTTTAAAGGAAAGAAATGGAATAATTGGAGGGCTATTCATTACTTAGGGTTGGCTGCACTGATATAGTGAAAATGACAATATTGTGTAAATTAAGTATAGATTTACTAATCAAACTACCAAGGGTGTACTGCACTTTAAAGTGTTGGATAAAATAACAAAAATTTTGGAGGAACAAAAAGTCTAGAATCTCAAGGAAAACAATAAAAAAAATAGAATTGAAGGGTGAACAATAATACACCCAGATCTCAAATTATATTATAAAGCAGTTTTTGTTGCTGTGGTCATCAGAACTATTTGGTACTGATTTAGAAAAAAAAAAAACGCACATCAGAAAAATTGATCAGCAGAAGAAGCTAGATAATGAAGAATCATAAAAATTGAACTCAACAATACAGTGTTTGATAAACACAAGAACTCCATAGAATTGCTATGAAAATTAGAAAGCAATTCAGTAGGAATCAAGTTTAGAAAAATATTTTATACCATATGCCACAATAAGCTCAACTTGTGTATATGACCTGAATATAAATGGTAATGCCATAAAAAAAATTAGAAGAGAACCTGATCAGGTACCTTTCATAGCTACAGTTGGGGGAAAAGTCAACGAAAAAAGGGTTAGAGGTACCAACAACATATAAGGTAGATAATTGTGATTTCATGAAATTAAAAGGGCTTTGCAGAAACAAAATCAATGGAACTAGGTTAAGAAGGGAAGCTGTTAGTTGCCCCCCCCCCAAAAAAAATCTTGGCATCAAATATCTTTGATAAGAAGGAACTAATATATATGACCAAGCCATTCACCAATGTATATGTGATCAAAGTATAAACAAAGATCTCTCAAAAGAAAACTCCCTCTACCACTGGAAATATTTGCCTTTACTTACCTTGAATCAAGGTTTCATGTCACTTGTGGCCATCTCCACACTCTGCCGCCTGCATGCCATCCAGGATGATCCCTTTCCCACCAAAACCTTGCAATCTGCCCTTGGGGTGCCATGCTTTTGTGAATGGGCTTTCTCTTAATTTTCCCTAGAACCAGGCCTCTCGATCACTTACTGGTCATCTCCATACCATTTCCACCTTTCTAACTTCCCTTTATATGTGATTTCTCTTATAGAAATGTGAGCTCCTTGAGGGTAGAGACTGTCTATATTTATGTGTTTTGTGCATGGCACAGTAAGTCCCTAATAAATGCTTCTTTTACTTTTCAGTCTTTTGACTTTATTCTCTTTCTTGTCTCATGGAGTTATTGATTTCTATTTGGTTTACTCTCATTTTCAGGAATAACTTGGGTAAAGATTTCTACTGTCTGTTTTAAATTGTTTATTCTCTTTCTAATTCTTTTTCCCAGAACTCTAATTTCACTTAAATTTCATTTTTTAATCTTGCTTCATTTTTTCCAAGAACCCTTGTAGTCCTTGGGCTGATATATTTTTTTCCCTCTGATTTTATGCTTATAGTTATTGTGGAATTGCTCTCCTTTTCTTAATTTGTCTCTTAGTAATCTCTGAATCCATACTAGTTTTTTATGTGTGTGTTCAATGTCTTTGTAATGTTCTGTTTGCTCTTATCCCTAGACTCTGCTCCTGATTTGTAACTTTGTGCCAGGACCAGGGTCTACCAGACCATTTTATACTCTTGGAAGTTATAGTCAGGCCCCATTTGGTCTTGACCCCAATTTCTTGGGTTCTGGCTAATTTTAGACCCTCCTGGATCAGCCAGGTTCAGAGTAATGTAGGCTGTACAGCCTTTTGGAGCATTCAAGTCAGACTGCCACAATCTTCTGGTGCCTTTAGTATGTTCCAGTCTGAGTGCTTTTGTACCTATAGTCAGAGTAGTAAAAATGGTACAGATTTCTAACTGCCTTGGTTCTTACCCATTTGAGCATTATGGTTTTCTTCAGGTTTCAGAGGTCCCTGAAGTCACTGTGTACCCAGAGACTTCTAGCTCTCTCTCTCTCTCTCTCTCTCTCTCTCTCTCTCTCTCTCTCTCTCTCTCTCTC
>NW_027186455.1:4240240-4278221 GCF_028583685.1 Petaurus breviceps papuanus | reverse complement strand
CTCTCTCTCTCTCTCTCTCTCTCTCTCTCTCTCTCTCTCTCTCTCTCCATCTCTCTCTGTGTGCAGTTCTAGACTGGATAAAAGCACTTGCTATAGTTTCTCTCTGGATTTCTTACTCACAAATTGGTCTGATGCTCTTTTCAAATCTTTCTGGGAATATATGTGTAAGAGCTACGAGACCATTCATGAAGCCATCTTAACCAGAAGTCCTATTCTATGCCTTTTAAATAAAGCAAATCCTTCCTGAGACATTTTCTAATCATGAGTCTCATTCCATCAAATCTCAATAATCTGAGGTTTAAATTTTCTCTTTGTGTTAGGATCTCTGGTTAAGCTTATTACACTTTGTACATTTTTCATAGACACCCTAGGCTGTGGGTTTTACTGTTAGCTTTTCTTTTTGTATATTGTCCCCATGTGTAACCTATGCCCCAGAACCACTTTGGGTTTACTCAGTGCAGGTTCAGTCTTGAGGGCCTCTCACAAAAATCACTCTCAGGTTCATATAACCACTCATGGTTTCCCATAGAAACATCAGAATTTGGCTTTTTTTTCCCTCTACCCAGAGTTACTGCAGCTAACATCAGCATTCAGCTCAAGTCTAGGTATTGACTAAAGAGAAAAAGGACTTTCAGCTCACATCCAAGCATTCAGGCTAACAAGACGTCAAAAATGTTTAACCTGACAAAAACAAAAAATACTCACATCCAAGCCCATAAATAGTAAAGGAAATCCTTTCCCTAAGTAGCTAGGGGGCTCAATGGATAGAATGTTGGGGAGAAGTCAGGAAGACCTGAGTTCAAATTCAACCTCAGACACTTACTAAATGTATGATCTTGGGTAAATCACTTAACTCCTTTACATCTCAATTAAAACCTTTCCTTCTAGAAGAAGCCTGCTCTAACCCTTCTTAATCCCAGTGCTTTCTGTTTTAAAATTATTTCCTGTTTAAACTGAATATAGCTTGCTTTGTAGATATTTGTTTGCATTAGATTGTAAGGGCCGGGGCACTGTCTATTGTCTCTTTGTGTCCCTGGCAACTTATCATAGTTCCTGGTATGAAGCAACAGTTTAATAAAGGTTGGTTGATTGAGTGACTTAATCTTTGTCTGCCTCTGTTTTCTCAACTGTAAAATGAGGAATAATAATAGTAGTACCTAACTCAGGATTATTGTGAGGATCAAAGGAGTTATTTTTCGAAAAGTCCTTAGCATGGTGCCTTGTATATAGTAAGCGCTTAATAAATGCTTGTTTTCTTCCTTTCCTTTCCTTCTTATCTGCATGGTATCTGGCATATAGTAAGTACTTTTACTGCTAACCTGGGTGAATCCTCCTAAGGGGGAGTGGTTTTAGAACATTAATTATAATTTTTGTTGTTGTTGTTCAGTTGTTTTCAGTCATGTCCGATTTTTTGTGACCCCATTTGGGGTTCTCTTGGCAAAGATACTAGAGTAGTTTGCCATTTCCTCCTCCAGCTCATTTTACAAATGAGGAAACTGAGGCAACAGGGTTAAGTGACTTGCCCAGGGTGACACAACTAGGATGTGTCTGCGATGAGATTTGAATTCGGGAAGATGAGTCTTGGTGACTTCAGGCCCAGCACTCTATTGGCTGTATCACCTAGCCGCCCACCACATATTTGGAAAGAAAAAAAAGGAAGCTGATGGAGCAGCTAGGTGGCGCAGTGAATAGAGCACTGGCCCTGGAGTCAGAAGGACCTGAGTTCAAATCCGACCTCAGACACAACACAAAAACTAGCTGTGTGGACCTTGGGCAAGTCACTTAACCCCAATTGCCCTCCAAAAAAAAGCAAAAACAACAACAAAAAAAGGAAGTTGAAAAAAGTAGGGTGGGGAGAAGATGCTTACCCCTTACTCATTGTTCTCTCACATCTGACTCTTTGTCACCCCATGACCATAGCACACCAATGCCGTCCATGAGGTTTTCTGGGCAAAGATACTGGAATGGCTTGCCATTTCCTTCTCCACTGGATTAAGGCAAACAGAGGTTAAGTGACTTGCCCAAGTCACTTAGCTGAGAGTCTGAGGCTAGATTCACACTCTAGGCCTAGTTGCCTCCCTTACTCTTACTAGTGCTAGGCAAATCACTTGACCTCCTTTGTAAAATGGAAATAATAATAATTCCTGTAGCACCTACATCAAAGGTTGTCTGTGAGGATCAAATGATATAACGTATAGGGTAGCTATAGGCTTGGGGCAGAGAAGCCCTTCTGTGCTGCAGGGAAGGCGCACATTGCATAAGGGGAAAAGAGAGTGGAAGCTGGGGACAGAGGCTGCAAGTTGCCTTCGGCACATGGGTTTTATTCCCTATGTATGTATCTCTCCATATCACTAAACTCCATGCACATCCATTCTTCCCACTGTTTGTTGTTACTCTTCCTTCTGGTAGAGGACCAATGCTATCAGGAAAGTGGGATCTTGTAAGTTAACAGGATTTAAGTGAGGCTGGGCTGTGCATCTTCACCAGCCTCACTCTTTCCTCCTGAGCCATCTGGGTTCAGAGGCAAGAGGTAGGTCAGGATGACTGGAAATGGCCCTGAATGCCCTGGAAGACTTTGGTTGGTCCTTTTAAGCCAGGGTCTTTCTCAGTTTGTCTGAGGCAACACCCTTTCAGAGATTTAAGGCTAGGTAAGAATGCAGGAAAAAGATGGCCTAGTTTGCCTTCCCCCAAAAATCAATCACTCTTTCCACTGACGCCTGTGAAAGATGATACTGTTTATTGCTACTATACCCACTGTTGCATTTCACTCAATGCCTTTCCCTTGAATGTTTGTGTCCTTTGGCTGAACACAAAAGGTAAACACCCTAGTGATCTGTGGTTTTCAGAGGCAGCCACACAGAGCTCCTTGAACCTTAGATAACTTGTCCTCCAGAGGACCCAACCTGCAGTGTGAATTGGAGGTGGAGGGGGCATATCTCAGAGGGGACACTACATTTTTCTTGTTTTCCCCTTGAAGCACTTAATACCTTATTTCCAGGAATATTTCATTCTCCCCAATAAGCCTGTATGCACAGGGGCATTCTTCTGCCCTTTCACCTTCTTCTCCATTAGGGAAACTAACCTGTGCTTTGTAAATACATAGTTATTGCCTGTCACCAGAAAATGCACAACCATATCTCATTCTCTGAAGGGCCCTGAAAAATTTCACCTGCCCTCCCTATTTGTTATTCCTGTGGGTAGACCTCATGGCACATGCTGCAGCAAACTGCCTGTCAAGCATAAACTGGTGCTCTGGGGTCTTATTCACTGCGGTCACCTGAGCGAGGCTTTATTTATACCAGGCTTTGGGGATAGGATTGTCCCTTGCTCTGCTGCTTTGAATTAGCAATTAGCCATTCCTACCAAAGAAACAAAAGTTACTTATCATTGTTGAGGGATTCAAGTAGAATCTAACTGCCAACCCACACCAACCTCTTGCTACTTCTACTAATAGCACCTTATAATAGCACCTAATAGCATCTTTGCCACTTTCCTGGCCTCTGTTCCCACTTGAGCTTTTGAGCCCTTCTGGGTAGGAGAGTAGAGAGAGACAAAGGGGAAAGCTATGGTCCCCAAAGCCTACTTTATAAAGGTTCACAGCAGCTTTGGTACATGGGAATTTATGGAGCAAAACAAATTTCATTGTTGGAGGTAAGTGGGAAAACTACCATAATCCTAACCTAAGTTCTATCAAGTCAAGTAAATAAACATTTATTAAGCATTTACAATGTGCCAGGCACTGTGCCAAGCCCTAAGAGATACAAAGAAAGTAAAAAACAGTCCCTCCCCTCAAGGAGCTGACAATCTAATAGATGAGAAAGGTTAAATTTGGAGGTAATCTCAGAGAGAAGGCACAAGCCTTAAGGGGACCAGGAAAGGATTCTTACAAAAGGTGGGACTTTAGCTGAGACTAAAGGAAGGCAGGAAACTAGGAGGCCAATTAAAATGCACTGTCTAGTGTGAGGAACAGGAGGCCAGCATCACTGGATTGCAGGGTACATGGAAAGGAGTAAGGAGTAAGAAGGTTGAAAAGGAAGAAAAAAAAAGATTTTATATTTGATCCTATGGGTGATAGGGAGGCACTGAAGGTTAGTGAATTGGGAGTTGACATGGTCTGCCTCATACCTTAGAAAATTACTTTAACCCCTGAGTGGATGGACTAGAGTGAGGAGAGCCTTGTGTCAGACAGACCAACCAGAAGGCTATTACAATAGTCTAAGAATGAGGTGATAAAGGCCTATACCAGGATGGTGGCAGTTGTCAGAGGTTTGAAGGGTATACGTAAGAGATGTTGCAAAGGTGGAATTGCTAGGATTTGGCAACAGATTGGATAAGAGGCTAAAAAAAAAGAGTCTGGTATTGAGGATAACAAGTTTGTGAGTTTGGGTAACTGAGAGGAGGGTGGTAGTGCTCTCAATAGTAACAGGGAAGTTAGGAAATGGGGAGAGTTTTGGGGAAAGATACTGAATTCCATTTTAGACTGATTTTAATGAGTTTAAGATGTCTACAAGACATCCATTTTGAGATTTCTAGTAGGCAGTTGGAGATGTAAGACCGGAGCAGAGGAAAGAGTTTAGGGCTAGACAAATAGATCTCACAATCGTCTATATAGAGATGACTGAATTGATGAATTAGATTCTACTTGAATCCCTCAGCAATTGAATTGATTGAATCCATGGGAGATGATGGGATTGCTAAGTGAAATAGTATAGAGGAAAAGGGGAAGAGGGACCAAGAGCTATACTCTACTGTACCACATAGATGTCTCTGATAATATCTTCAAAACTGATCCCTAGTACCATTAGAATTGTGTCACATACAGTATGAATATCTTCTATATTTGATTAGATCTAACCATTCTTCTTTCTCAACTTCATCTTCTTGAATGACAATGTCTCTTCCTCATGCAATATATGTAGGATGTACTAGATGGGTGGGGTCCGAATGGAAATGGTTTCAGTATTGTCCCTGATGAGAATAGATTACCATCAATTACCATGTCAGAGGTCTATCCCATTTCACATTTATTAGTTGTTCTCCTTCCAACTTTCATCCACTATATGTCTGGCATATAGTAGGTGCTTAATAAATGCTTGTTGGACTGAATTGAATTTCATCTACACATGATGATCTGGCTTAGTTCTCTGAAAGCTTGTTTTCTCTTCAACTGCTTCTTACTGTTTTCTAAAGAGAAAATTGCATGTAATCTTCTGCCATCCTCCTCCATAATATTTGTACTCTAAACCAATGTCGCCCTTGGCTTCTCTGCCTCTTGACTTGGCAAATAAACATAGTGTTTGTTAGTCAAGGTAGTTTCAGCTTCTGATTGTGGTGAGATGAACTATATACATAGCTCCCAAGAGAACTGGCAGATATGACTTCTGAGTCAATGTCAGAGATCTTGGAAAATTTTTAGGAGAATGGAAAAGGTAACATAAGATTGGAGGAGGGCAAATGTCCCATTTTTTAAAAAAAGGATAGAGTTTGCAAACTCTGTTGAGAGCTTGTACAAGTGAAGAGACCTGGCTTTGGAATCAGAAGGCACAGGGTTCAAATCCCTAGTCTTTCACTTACTGAGTAAATTTCAGTAAGTAATTTTTTTGCTTCTTTTTTAAACATTCTTTTAAAAATGTTCAGTTTCAAATTCTCTCTCTTCCTCCATTCCCTCCCACACTCATTCAGGAGGCAAGCAATATGATATTAGGTAGATAATTTAATCTCTCTGGCCCTCATTCTCTTCATCTGTGGTATTAGGGGTTAGTGTAAATTAATCAAACATTTACTAAACACCATAAACCTTTGTATCTGGGGATACAAAGAAACAAAAGACAGTTCCTGTCCTCAAGAAGCTCACAAACTAATGAGGGAATACAATATACATAAAAAGGGAAGGGGGGTAATGTAGGGCAGGGGGAATGATGAAGTCCCAAAGAGTGCAACTGGGTGGGAAATGATGAGATGGCTGCCCTAGGCATCTTCCTTAAATGGACAATCTGAGAAAAGTTCTCCATAGTTCACCCTCCACTCTCTCCAATCAAGGGCTGGGTGGGAACCATGGGGCAGGGGCACTGAGGAGGCATGAGTCTGAAGCTTGATGGGATAAGTTTCCCATGAAGTTCAGGAGTACAGGATCTGGGAGGAGCTCTCCACAGTCTACCTTCCATCCTCCCTAATCAGAGGCAGGGAGGAAAGGAGGAACTCCAGGGGCAGGGGGTACTGAAGAGATGTGTTTCAGAGCTATTGACGTCCTGTGGGATCATGAGATATTCATGAAATCCAGGAGGGCAGCTGGGTAGGAAATGATGAGATTATCTCCAAGGTCCTTTCCAGCTCGAAATCTGCGATCCTATGAACTGTTTTCTATCAAGTAAACTTCTTTAGGTGATGGAAGTCAGTGCCTTTACTTTTACCCCTTGCTCACTTTTTGAAGTCCATAACTCCTTGAAACAGGGTGGGTTGGAGGTACTGAATTCACATACAGTGGTTTCCTTTCACATTTTTCATTTCCTTTAGTTTTCAACTTTTGCTCTTACAAGTCGATGTTATGATTGCATGCAGGCAACCGATTCTGAAATAAGTCCTACATCAGTAACCAATCACTTCCAATCTATCAAACTACCATCGGTTTTTTTTTTTGTGGCATTGTTCAGTGCTCTTTAGGTCCAATGTCTTCCTGTTAGAAAGGTACTCAAACTTGAGAAGACTTACATGAACTGATACAGAGCAAAGCAGGCAGAATTGAAATATTTGACATGATGATTACAATTAAGTGAAGGAAAACCACAATGGAAGACCAGAAATCTGATCAATGCAGTGGCCAATCATAACTAAAAAGGACTGATGAGGAAGCATGCCTCCTGCCTCTTGACAGAGGTGGAGGAGGCCTGTAAGTGTGGAATGGTGCCTACATTTTCAGATATGGTAAATGTGTTGATTTGTTATGCTTGCCTATGTTTGTTTCAAGGGAGGATTCTGTGGGGAAGAGGAGTCTGGCACATAATGAGTAGGTGCTTAATAAATATTTATTGATTAATATAATCAATCAATAAAAAATTTTATTAAGTGCCTAGTGTGTCAGGGGCTGTGCTAAGAGCTGATTCATTGATTAGTTTGGAAGTCACACTGATCTTTTTTTAATCAATAAAATATTTATAAGCGGAAAAAGAAAAGTTTTCAGGATCTCAGGCATAAGGTTCTGTAAATACAAACATTTGGCCTCATTCACTTCTTGGTCCCACATCATATTTTCCAACATACTTTACATTGTCTTTCCTTCAGCTCACCCTGGCATCAAGGTCTGTGTTGATGAATACATGTTAGAGAATCTTGTCAGGTCCTTTATTGAATTAAGCTCCTTCGTCAGCTGCAGCAGAAGTTGGTTCATGAGCCACAACTGTCTTCCGGAGCATCTGTTTGCTTATGTTCATCCTGAACCCTGCAAGGCATAATAAATGTGTGCCCTACAAAAGATGTCTCCTGTTGCTCTGGAATGCAGGATGAGGAGAACTCAGATCATGGAGTTACAGAATTTTAGAGTTTTCAGGGAATCTGATGACCCTCTACTCTAATCCATACCTAAAATAGGAATCTCTACTATAAAGTAGACATCCAGCCTCTGCTCCAAAGTCTCCAATAAGCAGGAATTCACAACCCCCCAAAACCATCCATACCTGGAATCTTCCAGGCATGGCAGTTCTAATTTTGTGAGAAGTTTTTGTTATTATCAAGTCTAAATCTGCCTCTTTGTGGTTTCCATCCAAGGTGCCTGGTTTTGCCCACTGGGGATGAACTGAATAAATCTGATCCGTCTTCTATTTAATAGCCTTTCAAATACGTGAGTACAATTATCATGGCCCCCCCGAGTCTTCTGTTCTCTAGGCTATACATCTCCAGTTCCTTTGACAGAGCTTTCCATGGCATGAACTCAAAGCTCTTCACCACCCTATTTGCCCTTCTTTCAAGATACCAATGTCTTTCCTAAGATGCTGAGTGAGCATGATGCTCTAGCAGTGGTCTGCAGAGCATGATGGGACCTACTTATTCCTGGAAGGTTTACCTCTCTGTGTGTCATGTTAGTTGTTGCTGCTGTCATTTTAGGCTGCCATGTCACACAACTAATTCACATTGAACTTGCAGTCCACTAAAACCCCCAGATCTTTTTCAGAGAGACTGCTATCAATGACTCCCCAATTTTGTGCTTGGGAAGTAGATCTTTTGAACCCACATATAAGATTTTGCTTTAATAGCTATTAAATTCTAACTTATTAGATTCACCAGGCCTGGCGTTTGAGCCTGAAAGGATCTTTTTGGATCTTGACTCCTTCATCTAATGTGTTAGCTGGTCCTTCTAGCTTTGTATCATCTGCAAAGTTAATGAGCATGCCATCTAAAGTTTCACCTTCTGCAAAAAGCCTTTCCTAGTTGTCCTTAATCTTGTGCATTCCCTCTGAAATCATCTCTAATTTATCCTAGGTGTTTCTTGTTCATAGGTAGCTGTTTGCATGCTGTCTCCCTCATCAGACAGTGAGTTCCTTACGCTCCAGGATTTGTTTTTTTTTTTGCCATTCTATGTATGCCCAGAGCTTAGCGCAACTCCTATCATGTAGTAGACGCCTAATATGTTTATTTACTTGTTAACAATTTGAAATTTATGCTTTTATTTGAGCCACTAGAAAAAATGTTAAATGGTACTGATCATTGGAGCATTCCACCAGAGACTTGTAAAGTTAACATGAAACCATTATTGACTACTCTGAATTTTGTCATTCAGTCAGTTCTGAATCCCACTAGTTGTGCTATTGTCTAGGACACATCTCTCCAAATTTTCCATAAGAATGACATAGTCTTTAAGGTTTACAATGCACTTGACTTATATTATTGCATTTGATCCTCAGAGAGAGGTACTACTATCATCTCCATTTTACAGAAGAGGAGCCTCAGACTTGAGAGGTCAAATATAAGGCCAGAAAGAAGATGAGGCAGGATGTGGACTGTCTCCTTGACTCTAAAACCAGCGCTCTGTCCTCTACAGGTCCTAGCTGTCTCTAGAAAAATCAACTCCCATTTTCAAGCCGCCACCTTCTTAGCCAGATTTCACTTCCCAAATTAATTTTTCTCTTCTGCATTCCTTTTCTATAATGGACAATAGTGAGGCAAATACAACCCACATGTTTCTCTCCCAAGACTTCATAACCATTGGCAATGCTTTTCAGGTTCCTTCTGGCAGTGTCAATCACACCCAGATAAATCACCAGAAAATGGGTAGTCGTCATCTGTGTTGATGAGCCTTGGTTCTCTGCTGGGAGGTTCTCTGCTATGTTTTGGACACGTTCCATGGGGAGACAGCAGGCATCTCTATTGTTATCAGGGTGACCAACTGCTGGTTCAGTATCTTTGAGCAGGGGATCTCCGACAACTACTTCTCATCTTTTCTTCTTCTGACCCTTACTGGATGAACTCTTATCTAGTACCTTCTTTGGGTTTAATCTGTTATTCTTTTAACAAGCAGTTTCTTCCTCCTAACCTAGAGTATCTAATCCCTTCTTCTTCAGGAATATCCTCGTCTATTTTTTATTTTTTTTTGAAAGAGGGAAGGCAGGGCAATTGGGGTTAAGTGACTTGCCCTAGGTCACACGGTTAGTAAGTGTTAAGTGTCTGAGGCTGGATTTGAACTCAGGTCCTCTTGACTCCAGGGCTGGTGCTCTATTCACTGCGCCACTTAGCTGCGCCTCTCAAGTCTATTTTTATGCTCTAATTATATAGATGTCCTTTCCTTTCCCTTTCTTCCCATTAACACTCTTCCCTCTCCAACATCCTACCTGACAAGAGTTAGGTCTCCCCTCCTTGACCTCAGATCCCCTTTTTTTCTCTTTCTCTGAACCCTTTTTTTGTCTATCCAGCTTCTGGTCATTCTTTCTCCTTTTTTGAATGAGTCACTGCCTGGCTCATAGTCTCTCTCTCCATCCTAACTCTTGCCCCACTATGAGGTAACATCAATATACATGCTGATTTTCCCTCAAATTCTCCATTTTTTCCAAGTCCTCAATCTGCTAAATTCTCTCGACCTCTTTCTCTATTCTGGGCAACTATGTGGCACAGTGGAGAGAGTACTGGGTCAGAAGTCAGGATGACTCATCTTCCTGAGTTCAAATCTGACCTCAGACACTTACTAGCCCTGTAACCCTAGGCAAGCAATTTAACCCTGTTCCCTCAGTTTCCTCATCTGTAAAATGAGCTGGAGAAGGAAATGGCAAACCACACCAGTGAAAACCCCAAAGGGAGTTACAAAGAGTTGGACGTGACTGAATAACAACAGCTTTCTTCCATTTCAGCTACACAAAAATAATCTCACCTTTGATCTTGCTATCACTGACAAATGCTCCACGTCTATACTTATCAACCTTAGAATTCCTGCTTGATCATATCTTTTTTTATCATTCCATCTTTCCCCATGCCTTTAGATCCTTAGCCCTGTTCTTCGTCTTCACCAAGACCTCTCCTTCCACACCTCAATACGTCCCAGACCATCATTCTTGTACTCCTTCATGTACACTCTCAACCCCTTGGCAAGCTAGTTCAACTCTATGCTCTCCTCTGTTCTTCGATCTCTTGTCCCTTCGTCCTACTGCTGATCACACCTTGCCAAACCCCATTCATGCACTGCTGAACAGAGTTGAAGGAAGTAATAAAACTTTGCCAATTGTGTCCACTACAAATTTATGTTATCTAATCCTAACTGAGCTCCTACCTGGCAAGACAATCCTTTTACTCTTTGTGTATTGATTCTCTATCCCATTCACACAGAGGCTGTTTTAAAACTCTCCCCTCCCAAAGCTTCTAACAATATTCCCTCCTTCACCCTCTAGGACAGCTGAGGATCTGCCTTCATACTTCAGTGAAAACGGAAATCATCTACTGAGTGCTTTCTTTTCATCTCACATCCCTCTACATCAGACTTTACTCTTTTCTCCATTACTCCTGTCCAATGAAGAAGCCATTCTTTTCCTTGCCAAGGTAACCCTCTACTTGCAACCTTGATTATCATCTTCTCTAGCAAATCAGCCTCTTTCATCCCCCATCAGTCTCTCCTGGGGCACTGAGCGATTATCTTCCATCTACTCTGTACATAGCTTAAATGTCCCTGTTCGCTTATATGTTGTCTCCATTAAGCTCTTGGAAGCCAGCTTTCTCTTGAGACACGAACATCAAATGTGTTTGTCTTTTTGCCTTCCTTTGCACCCCAGGGCTTAAAATGGTTCCTGGCATGTAGTAAGTAATAAATGCTTATTGACTGATTGATCGATTCCTTTAGGAACAATTCATTTTCCCTAACAACCTGGAGTATGGAGAGGAATTAGTATTATCCCTTCGACATTGCTTCCAGGAGAGAGATCAGTGTGAGCGTGGATAACAGATATCTCCCCTCAATGATGGCACAAATGCAAGCATTGTATACTTGATGCAAGTCACTGCATAATTTTCTTTCCATAATAGTTGAGATTTTCAGTTTTGTTGTTGTTGTTGCCTTATCCATAAAGCATCATCAGTTTGCCCCCATTCTATCCACTCTATTAATCTGCTTTACCCTCTAATCATTCCACTCCCTTTTCTTACTTACCTTGCTTTCTAGCCCAAAAGCTTCTCTTTCTGTGTCTCTAGTCTGCTTGGTCAGATTCTACTCCCTGATCCTCCTTAGTCCTTTTATGTCCTCCTTGATTTTTTTCCCCCTTCAACCTGGAAGGAAAACTGGACCAGAATTCAGGTCTAGATATTGTTCTTCAGAAATTCCTCAATTCCTCTTAAATTTTGCCAGATTTCTCCTCCCCAAATTCCATCTCTGACATACATCATTATCCAAATCCCTCCAAGTCACTTATACCATTTCCTACTCCCTCTTATTAGATTCAGGTCCTCTTTTTTCACTTTCTTCACAGAGGCAAGAAGTAGAAGGTAGATTGAACGTAGCAATGTCCCTAGCAGCTATGATCCATGATCCTATGTGTATGGTGGGGTGGAAGAAGGAGATAGGAAAGCCATGTGGCATGGGTTGATAAAGGGTTTGATTTGCTGTGTTAGAAAAGAAATAGATCTAATTGGATATTCTATTGAGCTATCTGTATGCTAATGAGAGCATAGATTTGAAGCTGGAAGGGGCCTTAGAGGCCATCTAGTTCCACTCTCATTTTACAGATGAGGAACTAGGGCTCAGAGAGGTTAAGCAACTTGTCCAAGGTCACAGAGGCAATAAATAGCAGATGTGGGATTTTAACTCAGGTCCTCTGACTCCAGATCTCTCCCCTTCCAGGTATTTAAATTGAAAATTCTATTTTTTAATACTTTAATACTTTTAATAATTTAATAGAATTTTTAATACTCTTTTAAGAAGAAAAATGAAGTTAGCCATCCACATGTGTACAGCATGTCTGGCTGTTCAAACCACAAGACCATATAGAAATATTACCTTCTATCTTTGGCAGCTAATTGGCAAAATGCTGGTGATGGAGTAATGAAGACCTGAGCTCAATCTGGCCTCATGCACTTACTATCTGTGTGACCTTAGGCAAGTCACAACCTCTGTTTAACTTAATCCACTAGAGAAGGAAATAGCAAACGACTCCAGTATCTTTGCTAGGAAAACCCCAAATGAAGTCACAAAGAGTTGGGGACAACCGAAAGGACTGAACACCATCTATCTAGTGCAGCATACCATAATTACAGATGAAGTATCTGTGAAGAAATCAACATCCCATTTGTAAACCTAAATCCATAAAGTGATAGAAAACCTGTATGCCATGGATAGCATGAAGATGTAACAGTATCTATTCCACATTCAATTATTCTTTCTGCATTCAGGAAAGTGTTAAAAGCCCAAAGACTCATTTTCTTTCTAAAACTTCCCAACTGTGAAAAAGAACAGTATTTTCTCCTTTGTTCAGGTTTCCCCATGGACTGTGTTACTGCTTAATCTAAATGGATAAACATGGGATCACTTGTAGAGTCTAGAGTGACAAGGTAGAAGTTTTCTAAAAGTTTGTTTATACTAATGGTAATATGTGGTCCTAGGGATGCACATCCTCAATAAAATTTAAATAATAATTATGTCTAACATAAAAAAAATAAAGGCAAACCCATGGATGAGTAATATCTGAAGTCTGCATTTCAATAACCAAGGTGGGGGGCTCAGACCAATGGTGAACCTGCAGTTCTCTTGCTCTGAATCTACAGAGGCTTTCAGCTAGCAGTGGTGGCTAAGGCCAGCAGCAGTCTTCTGGACCCCTAGCAAGGGGCAAGGAAAAAGTTGTATTACCCAGAACAAAAACTTAGGCAGGATCTTGCAAAGTTCAGACCATGGGGGCAGCAATTAGACTTCATCTTGATCCAGACAGCTTTGGGTGCACTGAAAAGTTGCAGTTCCCCAACATGTGCTGCTCCTGAGATACTTGAAGAATATAGCACTCACTACTCAGAGAAAGAAGGGCACCAGAGAATGCAAAACAGGATCAGTCATGGTCCAGGCATTCCTTTCAGGAGTTTATAGGTACTGGCTTCAACACAAAGTCCAAAGAAGGCTGGAAGAATGAAGTTTTGAAGAAATAAAAAGTTATTATAATAACAGGGAAGCCCAAAACACAAACCCAAAAAAAGAGGATTACTTCAACACAAGTACAACTAGAATTCCTGGAGGAAATGAAGCAAGAGGTCTTTTTTAAAAAGAGTTAAAATTATTTTTACAAATGGCATGAAAGTGCTAGAGGAAAGAACTGGAAAAGAAATGAAGGTATGGAGGAAGATTCAGAAGAAAAATGAACAATTCAGCATGAGAACTACAAATCTTAACCAGCAACAGACTCCTTGAAATTTAGAATGGGCCAAACACTGGAATTAATGACTCCATGAAACAACAAGAAATATTAAAATAAAGCCAAAAGAATGAAACAAAAGTAAGAAAATTCAAAGTATCTTATAGCAAAAACCACAGGCCTGGGAAACAGCTAAAGGAAAGACAATTTAAGAATTATTGGATCATCTGAAAGTCAAGATAAAAAAAACAACAGGGGCAGGCAGGTGGCACAGTGAGTAGAACACTGACCCTGGAGTCAGGAGGACCTGAGTTCAAATCCTACCTCAGACTCTTGACACACTTACTAGCCATGTGACTTTGAGCAAGTCACTTAACCCCAATTGACCTCCAAAAAGCAAAAAAAAAAAAAAAAAACACCAAAAAAAACCAAACAAACCCCAAAAACCCATCCCAGACATCGTATTCCAAGAAATCATGAAATAAAACTGCCCAGATTTATTATAACCAAAGGGCAAAGTGAAAATAGAAAAGGTTCACTGGTCACCTCCTGGAAAAAAAACCTGAAATGAAAACTCCCAAAAATCTTATAGCCAAAATCCAGAGCTTCCACATCAAAGAAAAAAATACTCCACACATCCAAAAAAGTACCAAGCAGCTATAATCAGAGTTAAATAAAATTTAACAGACATCACTGAAAAGAAGTAAAGAGCTTGAAATACAATATTCTAAAAGGAAAAATATATAGGCTTATAACCAGGAATAGCATACACAGCAAAACAGTGTATAGTACTACAAGGGCAAAAATGGCTCTTTGATGAAATAGAAGACTTATCATGTATTCCTGATGAAAGAGACCAGAGCTGAACAGAAATTTTGAAAAACAAAGAGAGGAATCAAGAGAAACATAAAGTTAAATATGAAGAAGCAATCATGAAGGACTAAACAATGATGGAGTAGTTAACATTCTAATGGGGGAAGTGCTACAAATGTCACCTCAGAACCATAATATTATCAGGGGCCAGAGAGGGACTTAAATAAGACAGAGGGCCTGGGAATTTTGTTTAAAGAAGAAAGGAAAAGTACATAGAAAGGGAAATACCAGGAAAAAAGGAGGGAGGAGAGTGTGGGAAATGATCCCACATAAAGGATGTGCAAGTAAAAGACTATATAACCAAGGAAGAGGGTTGGTGTAGTAGCAAGCACCCTAGAATACCCAGGATGGCTGCTAGCTTAGGTTCTTTGATCTGCTTTTTTAAAGGAAAGCAACTCAAAAAGAGTTAACAATCTTACTTTAATCAGTCAAACATTTATCATTTATGTAGTTCAGGGGAAAAAGTCAGCACCCTGAACTTCAGAGAATACAAACAGAAGTTACAAGCAGACAAAAATACAGACAGAGAAAATAACACATTACAACAGAGAGGGCTTCTAACTGTCTGACCATTAAATCCATATCTAGTTAGTCACCAGAGAGAGAAGTACCAACATCTGGATTTTCAAATCCGGGGGGCTCAATGGCTGCCCTGAGTCTCATCTGGCCAAATCACGCAACTCTTCCCAAAGTGAGCCCCAAAGTAAAACCTCATCTCAGAAGTATATATAGCCTTTTCCAGGGTCAGAGAACATCATAACCCTCCTGACTCACTTGACTACAAAGTAACAAAAATTGTGCCTTCCTGAAAAACAAGCCTCCCTCAAAACCTGCTTCTCCTATGGGCTCTGCTCCACCCTTCAGCAAATTCTTACCACCATAGGCTCTGTATGACCACATTTAGCCTATTAGGGAGCAGAGTTTATTTTAAAATCAGGAAAGGTCCTTAAGTTTAATTTAGGCTTATTAAGGGGCAGGGAAGATCTTCAAATTCCCATTCCCATTACATTTGGGGGAGAAGGAGACATTTGAATCTCACTTTCATCTGAACTGGTCAAAGGAGGGTGTAATACTTATACACACCAGGTTTGGTACAAAAATACATTTCATTCAACAGGGAAACAAGAGGGAATAGGGAGAGGGAATTAAAAGGGGCTGTAAAAGGGAAAATAAGCAAAATAAACCCTAATCATTGATGGGGGATAAGGAAAAGGGGCTTAAAAGGAAAAAAAGGGTAAGAATTTGTGATTGGAGTCTTAGTGAGTGAAAGAGAAAAGGTAAGCAGATTGTATTAAGTATAGAGTACTGGTGTTAAGCACAATCCTTCCTGCTCACTACTCTCTTTTTTATAAAGAGGGGGCAAGAAGCAAAGAGAGGAAAAAGTGAATAGGATGGAGAAAAATACATAATCAATTATTATCACTGTAAATTTGAACCAGATGAACTCTCCCATAAAATGTATGAGGATAGAAGAATGGATTAAAAAACATAATATAATCATATGTTCTTTACAAGGAACACAAATGAAACATAAAGATTCACACAAAGTTTTAAGGAGCTAGAATAAAATTTATTAAAGTTAAAAAAGGTAGGGGTTGTAGCCATGATATAAGACAAGGCAAAACAAAAATAGACTTGATTAGAAGAGATAAACTGGGAAACAGCCCTATGCTGAAAGGTACCATAGACAATCTATGAGTACTCACCATATATGTGCTAAATGTCATAGCATCCAAAAACTTAAAAGCTAAATGAGTTACAGGGAGAAATAGATAGTTAAAGTTTAATAATGGGGAAGCTTAATGTATCCCTTTTAGATTTAGACAAAGTAAACAAAAAATAAACAAGAAAGAAGTTAAGAACCTGAATAGGATTTTAGAAAAGGGGGCAGCTAGGTGGCACAGTGGATAGAACATGAGCCAGAAGTCAGGAGGACTTTAGATCAAATCCAGCCTTAGATGCTGCTAGTTGTATGATCCTGAGCAAATAATTTAGCCTCTGTTTGCTTCTGTCTCTTCATCTATAAAATGGCAATAACAGTAGCACCTTCCTCCTGGGGTTGTTGCGAGGATCAAATAAGATAATAATTGTAAAGCGCTTAGAACAGTTCCTGTTACATAACAAGCACTATATAAATGTTAGCTAAAATTACGATTTTTATCATATGATAGATCTCTAGCAATTATTGAATAGAAAAAGAAAAGAGAATACTTTTCAGACAAGCAATTTTGAGAGACTCAAAAACTCTGATCATTGCAATGACCCACTATCATTCCAGAGGACCCATGATGCAGCGTACTGCCCACCTCCTGACAGAGTGGTGATGGACTCAGGGTACAAATTGAGAAATGTATTTTTTGGACAAGGTCAATGCAGGAACTTGGCCCTTGACTATGTATATTTATTACAAGGGTTTTGATATTTTTCTAATGGGGAGGGATGCAAAACAGATGTTCGTTACTTTTTTTAATGAAAATTTTAAAGAGGATATTCAACAAGTATACTTTAACTCTTAACTTTTATAGAAATTCCAGGGGCAGCTAGGTGGCGCAGTGAATAGAGCACTGGCCCTGAAATCAGAAGGACCTAAGTTCAAATGCAGCCTCAGACACTTAGCACTTACTAGCTGTGCGACCTTGGGCAAGTCACTTAACCCCAATTACCCTGCCTTCCCCCCCTCGAAAAAAATTCTATATAGAAATGTGCCTGGTCAGCAGGTCAGGGTGTTGTGACTTATGTGGCCTTGGGGCATCTGCCAACTCTGAAGGGCCCCTGCTCCAAATAGGTGGGCCTTTTTATGCCCTTAGGTGACCAGGAAGCCAGATAAATATGGTCAGAAGCTAATAGGAAATTTCCTCAAGGCAAGGTAGCTTAAACTCAGCCTCTTGGGCCAATCAAATTCCCAGAAAAAGCTTTGTAGCCTTTTAAGGAAAAACCACCTCAACTCACATGGGGGAGAAGGTGTTAGGACATTGCTCCCACCACACCCCTGCACCTAAAATAATATTTTCTATGCAGTAAGTGATTAATAAATATTGATTGGGTTGGATCAAAAGCACAAGTGAAAGGGCTAGCTTTGGTAAGAAAGAAGGCTACCTCATCATCTGAGAACAAAAGAAAAGAGGACAGGAGGGGTAAAAACACTTTTGAGATGTGTAAATGGGAGGATGAGGAGGCTCTGATGGATATCCTTAATCATCTCAATAATGTAGGAGGTAAAATTCTTTTGCTGGGAGAAAGGAAGGGTAGAAGCAAATCCAGAGAGTTGAAAAGATTTGGGACAGTTGCTGTAATGATAGGCAATCACTAGAGAAGAACTCTAACTTTGAAGTGAGAGGATTTATATTCCTATCCTACCTTGGCCACTTACTACCTAGGTGACCTTGGACTAATCAGTTAACTTCTCTGGCTTCAGTAAAATGTAGGGATTAACTAGATGACCTTAAAGCTTTGTACTACTATGTACTCTAATCCTATGAGTCAGCGGAGTGAATATAAGGATGGCCAAGGTGAGGTGAGATACCATGACTTTGTAGGGCAGCCAGCCAGCCTTGAAGAAGTAAAGAAATAGAACAAAAGGATGAATTTTTCAGGATCTTAACTGGCTGAGGTCAGACTGGTTCAGAAGATATGCCTCTGTATGACCTGTACCATATCCATAGTGACTTTCCCATCAAGGAAATGGATCATGCATCTGTCTATAACATCTCGATATTTATTTATGTCCAAAAAACACCATTTGTATCCAAAGTAGGTTTTTTTTTAAAAATGGAGCTAGATAAGAGTGGAATGAATTTTGATACCTGCTTCCTTTTTATACTCTTCATTTTTTATCTTTTCAATTAGTATTATACAGTAAGAACTTTCAGGTAGGTTTTTTATGCTGCTGCCTTTTCCTAGCTCCCTCTAATAGAGGAAGCTGATTGGTGTAGATGGTAAGCTAAATTTTAAATAAAAAGAATCAAAATTGGTCCCCTGACATTTTGGGAAGATATGTAAGAGTTTTTTTATTCATGTTACTCATTTTTTAAAAACTCTCTCCATAGAAATTTCAATCTAGATTTTGCTCTTAAATTGGGTTGACAGTGGGTGTTCAGCAATTCTTTCTCCATGATACTATCAAAGATTTGTACATAAAAACAAACATGCTGCTTTGGGGCTGTTATTATTGCTAATAACAAAAGGAGAAAGAGAAATGGGAAAAGAGCTGTGACAGCCTGAGTTGTCTCTAAAAAGAAATCTTTTAAAAAGAGAGGGGAGGAGGTTGTTTTTTCTTCTCTTGGGCCTTTATTGTGGAACCCTGGCTCTTTGTATTCAACATTTTAAAACTTATTTTTGGTTTGGCATTTTATGATTTTTTTGGATGTGAAAAGGGCTATCAGAATAGGGATTGCTGCGTTGTAATGGCAGCCGAAATAAATTAATACATTTTATAGCTCAGAACTATTGGCGAATGAGTCATCTGTCTCCATTCATTGCTTCTGTTGCCTGACAACAGTCTAAAAAAAAAGTCAGACCCTAGAAATCTGAAAAATATATATACATATATTGGGAGAGAGCCGGAAGAGATTTCTGCCTGGAACTTTTATACCTCCATTTTACCCTAGGACATGTTGAGGACAGCAAAGGTTACAGTGGAGGACTGGGCAGCTTTCGTTTTTTCTTTGTCTCTGTGGATTTTGATTCAGTCTTGGCTAGAGGCAAGGGACTTGACAGAATAATCTCTTAGTGTCCCTTCTACCTCTAACATTCTATTATTCCATAAAGCTACAACCCAATCAGGAAAGGTAAAATCATTCCTGTATTCTGGATCCTTCCATTGGTCCTTGCCAGCCCAGCAGCTATATTCATTTAATCATGGCACAGGGTGAACCAATTGAAATTAATCGCTCTTCAAGGCAGCTGCCTATGAGTCTGGCATTTCCCTCTTTGCTGAATGATCACAGAAGACTGCCACTACCATCATCATCATCATCATTTATTAATATTTACCAACCCCCTCCAATGTATTGAGCACTACCTAGTCAAGCAGAGCTCCCTAAATGAGGTTCATGCCCTCAATGAAATCCCTTTTGGTGAGTCTTTTAGGATAATTTATGCCACTGAGCTGAGTGAGAGCCAAGGTTACTAACTGCTCATTACTTCTTTTCCTCCTTAGCAAATTTTCTACAGGCCCAAGCTGGGGAGGTGTTGCAAGGGTCATGAATTTTGAAGGCTTCTGACTTATTCAGCTAAGCACCAAACTATTAATGCCTTCAGGGTGGACCACACCAGGGAATCCAGCCACTCTTGCCTGGCTGGCCCTGATATGGAATAGTACAGTACAAATTCAGCTTAGATTTCAATAATTTGTTCTTTCTCATTAATTTTCTTAATATGAGGCCATGACCCCGACCCCCTTCCCTGCTATTATTTGCACTCAGCAGTATTGCTCTCACCTTGAACTGTTTCAAACAAGCCAGCCTCCATTCCGAGGAGTGGGCAATGTCCCTCAGCAAACCACTTCTCTAACGGGAGACAAGCTGAGGGTTATCACAGACTCCCACTGACTATGATGATAAGGGGACCAAAATAGCAAAATTTGGTCCTGAGAAACCCCAGCAGAGAAAATTCACAGTAATTTGTATTTCAGTTAGGAAGGGTTCTCATTAATTCAAGCCAAGGGTGGGAGATAGAAAGGTGACATCAACAGGAGAAAGAAAATATCCCTAATACAAGCTAGAATTTACATTTGGAATATAGGAAAATTACACAAATATTTAATTCTGGCCACTTGGGACAAACAAATACTGTACAAATGGAGCTCAAAGGACCTTCTTTATCATAAAGAATTTGGAAATGATCTAAAATAATAATGCACTAATCAAGATTTAAAGAGTAGTTAACCACTTTGTACATGGACCAACTCTTGCCTAGATTATTATTGGAAGGGCTTCCTCTTCTGCTTCTAGTTTCTTCCCTCACTGAAATTCAGTTCACTTGTATGTCATGGCATCACCAACCTGATGTCCCGGTCCTCTTTGAGAACAAAGGACAAACAGCAATACTATGATCTAATTTCTTCCATCTTCAATCCATGCTATGCAGCTGTCAAATTAATATTTCTAAAACAATAGGTATGATCATGTTACTCCCCTCTTTTTTTTTTTTAAAGCAATCAGGGTTAAGTAACTTGTTCAAGGTTACACGGCCAGTTATTATTTCTGGGTGTGGTGCTGAGTATCTGAGCCCGGGTTTGATCCAGGTCATCCCAACACTGGAGCCGGTGCTCTTACTCACTGAGCCACCTGGCCACCCCTAAGCAATTGGGGTTAAGTAACTTGCTCAAGGTTACACGGCCAGGTGTTTCTGGGTGGGTGCTAAGTGTCTGAGCCCAGGATTCGATCTCCAGGTCTTCTCAACACTGGAGCCAGTGCTCTTACTCGCTGTGCTACCTGGCCGCCCCTGTTACTCCCCTCTTAATAACATTCAGTGGCTACCTATGGCCTCTAAGATAAAATTAAAAATTCTCAGTCAGGCACTGAAAGTCCTTATAACATGGATCCCCTATGTCTTTCTGGTCTTATTTTACATCACTACCCTTCATGAACTCTGTTTCAGTCTAACTGGCCTGCTAAATGTTCTTCATACAGGACATGTCATCTCCTGCCTACATGTCTTTATACGAGGGGTCTGTCATGCCTGGAATACTCTGTTTCCTCACTTTCAACTCCTAGAATCCTTAGCATTTTTCAAAACACAGTACAAGGTTCCCCTCCTCCACTAGGCTTTTCCTGATTATCCTATTTGTTAGTCCTCTCTCCCTCTTGAAATTTATACTAACTACTCTGCAAACTTTCCTTCTTTCCTTCCTTCCTTTCTTCCTTCCTTCCTTCCTTCCTTCCTTCCTTCCTTCCTTCCCTCCCTCCCTCCTTCCCTCCCTCCTTCCCTCCCTCCTTCCTTCCTTCTTTCCTTCCTTCCTTCCTTCCTTCCTTCCTTCCTTCCCTCCCTCCTTCCTTCCTTCCCTCCTTCCTTCCTTCCTTCCTTCCTTCCTTCCTTCCTTCCTTCCTTCCCTCCCTCCCTTCCCTCCTTCCTTCCCTCCTTCCTTCCCTCCTTCCTTCCCTCCTTCCTTCCCTCCTTCCTTCCTTCCTTCCTTCCTTCCTTCCTTCCTTCCTTCCTTCCTTCCTTCCTTCCTTCCTTCCTTCCTTCCTTCCTTCCTTCCTTCCTTCCTTCCTTCCTTCCTTCTTTTCTTTCTTGCCTTTTTTCCTGTTGCTGATGTTCAGTCATTTTTTCAGTTGTGTCTGACTTCATGACCCCATATGGGGTTTCCTTGGCAAAGGTACTGGAGTGGTTTGCCATTTCCTTCTCTAGCTCATTTTTTAAAAAAAGTTTTCAACATTCATTTTTTATAAGATTTTGAGTTGCAAATTTTTCTCCCTCCCCAAGACAGCATGCGATCTGATATAAGTTATACATGTGCAATTATGTTATACATATTTCCACATTAGTCATGTTGTGAAAGAAGAAACAGAACAAAAGGGAAAAGCCATTAAAAAAAAACCGTGAAAATAGTATGCTTCGATCTGCATTCAGACTCCATGGCTATTTCTCTGGATGTGGATTGCATTTTCTCATCATGAGTCTTTTGGAATTATCTTGGATCATTGTATTGCTGAGAAGAGCGAAGTCAACCAAAGCTGATCATTATACAGTGTTGGCCAGCTTTGCTATAGATGAGAGGAACTGAGGCAAATAGTGTTAAATGAGTTGCCCAGGGTCATACAGCCAGGTAGTAAGTACCTGAGGCCAGATTTGAACTCACAAATGAGTCTTCCTGACTTTATGCCCAGCACTCTAACCAGTGAGTCACCTAACTACCCCTTTTCTTTTTATGCCATCCCCTTATTATAAGTGATCTAAACACTTTTTATGTCACAGGATCCTTTGACAGCCTTTGGTCCCTTCTCAGGATAATGTTTTTAATAAAATAAAATATATAACGTTACAAAGGAAGCCAATTATACTGAAATTTTTTTTTATTTCACAAAACTCCAAGTTAAGAATCCCTATAGTCTAGTAGAATATAAGCCCTTCTTTTCTGCCCTGTATCTCCAGCGTTTTGTCTGTGGTAGAATTTATTAAATTGGATTGCCTTGAGTTGTTCAGTAGTTTTTCAGTTGTGTTCTGACTCTGTCTGACCCCACTTGGGGTTTTCTTGGCAAAGATACTGGAGTGGCCTTGCCATTTCCTTTCCCAACTTATGTTACAGATGAGGAAACTGAGGCAAACAAGTATAAGTGATATGCCCAGGGTCCCATGGCTAGTAGGTATCTGGGCCAGATTTGAACTCAGAAAGATGAGTCTTCCTGACTCTAGGACCAGTACTACATCCACTGCGCCACCTGTCTGCCCTGTGTAAGTCTAGGACAAGGTTAAGAACAAAGAAGTTATTCAAGTAGAATTGGTTAGGGATGGTGGCAGTGTTTCTTACCCTAAAGATGTCTCAGCTAGCAGATGCTAACACTGGATTGTTTCCCAGATAAGAGGAAGACACATTGGGTGCATGTGACACAATATAATGACATATCTTCTAGTCTGTTCAACTATTTTTTTTAATTAGACTTTTGATTTTCAATAGTACATCAAACTTACAGTGAGAAAATTCATTTTACCAATGCAGATGAGCAACTGTTCTGCAATTTACAATCTTACAGAATTGCTTGAGGGCTCTGAGAGGTTCAGTGCCTTATCCAGGACAATATAGCCAATATATGGCAGAAGTAGAATTATATTTCATGAAATCTGGGGTTCTGCTTTTCAAGAATGAATCTGGTAGAGGAGGAGCCACATGGCAGAGGAGCAAGAAGAGGTACAGTGAGCTCCCTTCCCCCCAAAAAGAAGTTCAAACAAATCTAGAAAATACATCAGACAAAATGCAGATCAGGAAATCCAAGAAAAAAATCACAATGAGTCATTTTTTTTCCAGCCCAGATGGAAGCCTAGGGAGGCAGAGAGAGAGGTCTGCAGGCACTAGAGATGAGGCTTGGCCAGGATTTCAGCACAGGGAGAAGCTATTTAGCAGGGCAAGAGGAGGTCCTAAATTTAGAACGGAGAGGACGAAATTTATGCAAAACACAGGAACACGTGTCAATTGGCAATTCTATCATTCACTACCTTGTTCTGAGTCACAGACTCAGGAAAGACTGAAGGGGGAACCTGTTGAACCATTCCTGAGCAGCTGTAGGCCCTAGTCTGTGTAGCAAGCAAGGTATGAGTTCAGAAACAAGCAGCAGTTGTGTGGCTCTGACTCCAGGAGCTGAGCAGGATCTCATTTATGTCCTCGAGCTCATATTGAAGCCTGAAGTGGAATAACCAGAGTAGGAATCCCCTGAAAGGAGAGCTAGCAGTTCTTTCTCTCTGAACCAACAGAGCTTTCCAGATGACCAACAATAGTTGAGTCCAGCAACAATCTACTGGAACTTCAGATGTGGCAAGTCCACAGTCTCAAACCCTTATCAGGAACTTGCAGAGCTCAGAGCAAGGTGGGCAGTGATCACACTTTGCCTGGATAAGATTGCTTTGGGTGTGCTGAAAGCTTAGAGGTCTCTAGCCTGAGCTGACGCTGAGATCCTGGAATAATACAATACTCAATAACCCAAGAAAACAGCATCAGGACCACTCCAGACCTTGCCTTCAAAAGTGCATAGAGCCTGGCCCTAACATAGAGTCCAAAGTTAGTAAGTAGGCCAGAAGAATGATCAAACAAAAAGTATTCCACCACCAAAAGCTATTATGGTGACAGACACACTCAAGACAAACCCAGAAGGAGAGAACGACTCTAAAATATCTACAAAACCTCAAAGAAAAACAAAAGTTGGGCACAAATTCAACTAGAATTCCTGGATGAAGCAAAGTAAGAATATTTTTTAAAAGTTTTTAAATGTTCATACTAATGAAATAAGACTAGAGAAAGAAACTGGAAAAGAAATGAGAACTGTGGAAAAAAGAATTGGAAAAGTAATTAACCGTGTGGCACAAGATGTATAAAACCAAGCAACAAAATTCCTAAAAATTAGAACCTATTAAATAGAAGCTAATGATTCCATAAGATAAAAAATGTTAACACAAAGTCAAAAACCAGAAAAAAAATAGATTAAAATAAGGTATTTCATAGCAAATACTGCTGACCTGGAAAATAGATTGAGGGGAAAAAAATTTAAGAAGTACTGGACTACCTCAACACCATGAACAACAACAACAAAAAGGGCTGAGACATTTTATTTCAAGATATCTTAAAAGAAAACTGTCCAGATCTCTTAGAATCAGCAGGCAAAGTAGAAATAAAAAGAATTCACCAGTTACCTCCCAAAAGAAATCCCCAAACAAAAACTCCCAAGAACATTATGACCAAAATCTACAGTTTCCAGGTCAAACTCCAATACTATAAGCAACCATAATGAAATTCAAATACTGAGGATCCACAGTCAAAATCACACAAGATTTAGCAGCTACTTCTATAGAAGAGTGGAGAGCTTTGAATCCAATATTCCATAAGGCAAAGGTATATAGGCTTATAGCCAAGAATAATTTACCCAGCAAAATTGAGTATAATTCTATAGGAGGGAAATGGATTTTTAATTAAATGGAGGACTTCCAAAGTATTTCTGGTGAAAAGACCAGGGCTGTGTAGAAATTTTAGTGCATACACAGGAGTCAAGAGAAACTTAAAAAGGTAAACATGAACAAAAAATTGTGAAACTAAATAAGGATAAGCTGCTTAAATTCAAATTTGGGAAGATGATATATGTATCCCTTCAGAATCCACCAAAAGGAGTCATAGAGGGAGTCTACTTAGACAGAAGGCCCAGGAGTGGTCCTGTTATGTCTTAAAAGAAGAATGGAAAGAGGGAGGAGAGGAATACGCTAGGGGAAGAAAGGTAAAGGAAGGTTAGGGAAAATTATCTCACATTATCAGAACAGAAGACTAATCAAACAAGGAGTAAGGGATAGGGGGAGAGAGAAACGCTTGAACCTCACTCTCATCTGAACTGGTCAAAGGAGGGAAGACTACACATACACAGCTGGGTATAAAAGTACATCTAATTAAACAAGAAAACAGGAGGGAAAGGGGAGAAGGAGGAATTAGAGGAAGAACAGATTAAGGGAGGGATTAATTCTAAGTGGAAAAAAACTCTTAAGGATGTACAAAAAATATCTATGGCTCTTTTCCCCCCTCTCTTTTGTATTTTTTAGTTTACATCATTCATTTCCACAAGATTTTTGAGTTACAAATTTTCTCCCCATTTTTTCCCTACCCACCACCCCAAAACAGCGATCCCACTGAATATCCCCTCCCCCAATCTCACGGTGGATCTCTATGCCTCAGTGCCTGTATATCCTATTTACCAGTTATATGTAAAATAATAATAATATATATTTAAACATTTGATTTTAAAACTTTGAATTCCAGATTCTTTCCCTTCCTCCCTCATCACCCACCCTTACTGTGAAGATAAGCAATTCAATATAGGTTGTACATGTGTAGCTAATGCAAAACATTTCCATAGTGGATATAATGTGAAAGACTGACTATATTTCCCATCATCCCATCCCACCCCCCACTTGTTCTATTCTCTACTTTGATCCTGTCCCATTTTAAAAGTGGGTGCTTCCAACTTCCCTCCCCCCCAGTCTGCCCTCCCTTCCATCATCCCCCCTCTCATCCCCTTCCCTCCTACTCTCCTTTAGGGTGAGATACCCTATTTAGTGTGTATGTCATTCCCTCCCTAAGTCAAATTCAATGAGAATAAGGTTGACTCATTCTTTTTTACTTTCCTGTTCTTCCCCTCCATTGTAACAGTTTTCCCTTGCCTCTTTTATATGAGATAATTTACCCCATTCTGTCTCTCCCCATCTCCTCTCATTATATTCCTCTCTCACCTCTTCATTTCACCTTTTAAGTATCATCCCTTCCTATTGAATTGGTCCTGTGTCCTCTGTCTATGTGTACCTGTATACATATATACACACACTCACATATGTATTCATATACCCATATGCCCTCCTATATAGACATATATATGTATGTATACATATATATACATTTCTATTCCCTTCAACTATTCTCATACTGAGAAAAGTTTCATAAGTTACAATTATCATTTTTCCATGTAGGAATGTAAATAGATCAACTTTGATAAGTTCCTTATGATTTCTTTTCCCTGTTTACCTTCTCATGCTTCTCTTACTTCTTGTATCTGAATGTCAAATTTTCTATTCAACTCTGGTTTTTTCATCATGAATGGTTGAAAGTCCTCCTTTCCATTGAATGACCATATTTTCCCCTGAAACATGATACTCAGTTTTGCTGGGTAGGTGATTCTTGGTTTTAATCCCAGTTCCTTTGACCTCTGGAATATCATATTCCAAGCCCTTAAATCCCTCAGTATAGAAGCTGCCAGATCCTGGGTTATCCTGATTGTGTTTCCAAAATATTCAAATTGTTTCTTCCTGGCTGCTTGTAATATTTTCTCCTTGATCTGGGAATTCTGGAACCTGGCTATAATATTCCTAGGAGTTTTCTTTTTGGGATCTTTTTCAGGAGGTGATTGGTAGATTCTTTCAACCTCTATTTTGCACTGTGGTTCTAAAACACCAGGGCAATTTTCCTTGAGAATTTCTTGAAGGATGATTTCTAGGTTCTTTTTTTGATCATGGCTTTCAGGTAGTCCAATAATTTTTAAATTATCTATCCTAGATCTATTTTCCAGGTCAGTGGTTTTTCCAAGGAATATTTCCCATTGTTTTCTATTTTTTCATTTGTTTGGATCTGTTTAACAGTATCTTGATGTCTCAAAGTCACTAGCTTCCATTTGCTCCAATCTAATTCTGAAGGAATGATTCTCTTCAGTGAACTTTTGAGATCCTTTTTCCATCTGGCAGATTCAGCTTTTTAAGGCATTCTCCTCATTGGCTTTTTGAGCCTCTTTTACCATTTGAGTTAGTCTATTTTTTAAGGTATCATTTTCTTCAGTCAGGTTGTTGACTCTCATTTCATAATTTTCTTGCATCGTTCTCATTTCTCTTCCCAATTTTTCCTCTACTTCTCTTATTTGGTTCTCAAAATCCTTCTTAAGCTCCTCTATGACCTGTAACCAGATCATATTTTTTCTTGGAAGCTTTTGGTGCAGGAATTCTGACTTGGCTGTCTTCCTCCTGTTCCATGCTTTGATCCTTTTTGTCCCCAAAATAGGAGTGTAAAGTCAGATTGCTGTGCTTGCTTTGCTTGCTCATGTTGCCACTCAATTACTTGACTTTTGAGCTTTTTGCCACAGTAGAACTCTGCTTCCAGAGAGGGTAGTTTTGTTCCAAATTGCTGGGGTTTTCTCAGCTGCTGGAGCTATTAATTGGGTGCCCTCTCTGAAGCTCCACACACTCTGGCAAACTGGTCATGCACCCAAGGACCTCCACCCTAGACGGTGATCCAGATCCAAGCAGGTTAAAGCAAGAGCGATTGGCCCTCAGACTGGTTGCTTGGTCCCCCTACAACCTGCAGGTCAGGAACTCTGAAGCAGCCACGTGGCAGCAGCTGCATGGCTGCCATGCCTCATCTGCTTCTCCCTCCAGGGGGTAAAGGCTGGACTGTACTCCCAAACTCCCAGTTCCCACAGTCCACACTGCACTGACCTCTCACTTTGTCTTTAGCATCTATGTGTTGATAATTCTGGAAACCGCCACAGCTGCTGGTGATCTGAAGTCCCTCCAGCTGGTGGCTGGTTGTGGCTGCCCTGAGGCTAAAACCTCTGGCTCACTGCAGGACTGGGCTGGGCTCAGAGAATGCTGTGCTGGCCCCTTCCTGCCAGCCTGCCAGGCTGTCTTCATCAAAAAGTTAACTTCTCTCTGTTATTTTGTGGGTTCTGTAGCTCCAAAGTTTGTTTAGAGTAATTTTTTACATGAATTGGAGGAGGTCGAAGCTGGAGCCGTGAGGAAGTCTTATTTCTATTCTGCCATCCTGACTGTCTCTATGGCTCTTTTTGAGGGGACAAAGAATTGGAAACTAAGGGGGTGCCTGTCAATCAGCAAATGGATGAACAAGTTGTGGTATAGAAATTTGATGAAATATTATTCGGCTGTAAGAAATAATTTTTTAAAAGTGGTTTCAGAGAAACCAGGGAAAACTTATATGAACTGTAGCAAAGTGAAGCAAGAAGAACCAGAACAATTTATACAATCACATTAATAAAGACAGCTTTGAAAGAAACCTAATCAGAGTAATGACCAACTACAATTCCAGAGGACTGATGATGAAATATGCTAACCACTTCCTTATAGAGAGAAGAAAAACATAAAGTACAGAATCAAACTTTTTGGGGGGTGGAGGTAGGGGTACAGAACATGGCCATTGTGGAAATTTGCTTCACTATACAAATTTATAACAAGGGTTTAGTTTTCTTTCTTTTTCAAATAGGGAACCATGGGAAGGAAAGAAAGTAGATTTTTGCTAACTTAGAAAAGAGAAAATTTAATTTAAAAAAGATCAATGAATTTGGAACTACACCTTTTCTTTTTTTGAAAGGTATAGTGATGCCTTTTATTTTTACATCATTAATTTCCAATTACATCCTTCCCTCTATTCAGGCAGCCGTTCTTTTGAACATAGATTTAAAATGAGAGAGCAAGAAAAGCAACTGAGTAAAATCAACCAATTTACTGAGTATATCTGGTAGTATATTCAATATTCCATAGCCATAGTTTCTCCCTCCCATCCTACCCCAAGGTGGGAGATGTGGTTCCTCAGTTCTTTCCCTAGGTCAAGCTTGGTCATTATAATTCATAACATTAGTTTAAAATTTTTTTTCAACTATCAAGCATTTATTTTTTCTCCCTCTCATCTTATACACATGCTCACGGGCACACACACACACACACACACACACACACACACATGCACACACAGAAGGAAAAAGTGAGAAAAAAAGTTTTGTAGTAAATACATATAACCAAGCAAAATAAATTCCCATAGTGACTATGTCTAAAAATGTGTCTCATTCTGCATATTTAGTCCATCATCTCTGTCATAAAGTAGGTAATATTCTTTATCATAAGTTGTCTGGAATAATAATTGGCCATTATGTTGACCTGACTTCTTAAACCTTTCAAAATTGTTCATTTTTCAAAGTTGTAACGTTATAAATTGTTCTGGTTCTGCTTATTTCACTCTGCATCAATTTATATCGTGCAAGTTTCTCTGAAACCATCTCTTTCATCATTTTTTACAATAAAATAATATTCTACCGCATATTCATATACCATAATTTGTTTGATGGTATTACTTATTTGATGGCTACCCCTTAGTTTCCATTTCTTTGATACTACAAAAAAAGATGAGCTACCTAGCTAGCTAGATATGATGGAGATAGTGATATAGATATTTCTTTTCCTCTATTTTTGATCTCTTTGTAATCTAGGCCTAGTAGTGGTATTACTGGGTCAAAGGATATTTACAATTTAGCAACCTTTTGGGTATAGTTCCAAATAGCTCTTCAGAATGACTATACCAATTCACTGCTCCACCAACAATACATCAGTGTGCCTGTTTTCCCACAGCCCCTCCAACATTTGTCATTTTCTTTTTTGTATGTGAACTTTGCCAATCTAATGGGTATATATAGTACAACTTCAGAGATGCTTTAATTTGCATTTCTTTAATCATTAGTAATTTGGAGCATTTTTTCACATGGTTCTAGATATTTTGAGTTTCTTCTCTTGAGAACTAGCTATTCATAGCCTTTGATTGCTTATCTATTGAAATATGGCTCTTTTAAAAAAAATAAATTTCAATTAGTTTCTTATATAGAAATGAATCTTTATAAGAAAAACTTGTGTAGCATTCAGGTTTGTTTTATTTATCTGTACTGTATGGTTGTGTATAGCGCTTTTTGGGTTCTTTTTACATCATTCTGTCACATAAGTCTTTTCTTATTTCTCTAATTCTTCAGATTTGTAATTTCTTATAACAGTAATATCACATTATATTCAAGTACCACAATTGGTTTAGCCATTCCCCAGTTGACGGGAATCAGTTTTATTTCCAGTTCTTTACTACCACAAGAAGCTCTGCTACCAATATTTTGATATATATGGGGCCTTTCTGTCTTTGACCTCCTTGGGATATCTGTCTGTCTGTCTGTCTGCCTCTGTCTATCTATCTATACCAGTCAGGTGTCTGGGTCAAAGGTCATGGAAGGACATTTTAGTTGCTGTTTTTCAAGCTTAACTCCTAATTGCTTTTTAGAATGGTTGGACCAATTCACGGGATATCTGTGTCTTTTCACAAGAGTAGATTTGAATCCTGTCTGACAGCAAGAATCCACCGTCCAATTATAGTTTCCCAGAAAATATCATCTATCAATATGAAACCAGTGTGTTTCAATTAACATTTCAATTTTATTAACTTTCTTAATTGGCAATAGTAGACATTTCACTTTTTGAGTCACCATAATTCTTGTTGTCTATGTACATATATATGTATATATGTGAAATTATTCAATGAAATGATATAAAAAAGTCTTAAATGTGCTGACAAGCTCCACCATCTCATTAAATCTGAATATCTTTTCAACGTAACTTCATTTTTTAAAAAATGTGGTAGGAAACAGTGACATGATATTTTTAGGCACGTAGGTGAGGCAGGCGCCCACACACGCCACCACATCCCCTCTGAAGAGCAGAGACAGCTCCACACTCCTCCTGGAGAATGAGGGGATGTAACTGAAATGGCGGCAACACTTGTGTAACACATTTTCCGTGATAAGCCCCCCTACACATTCTATCCCATCTGCCAATGAGCAACATTATGGACGTTGCCCCATTTCAAAGAGAAGAACAGAGAGAACAACTCAGAGCAGTTATTGGTGCCTTTGAGATATGTAACTACAGAAACCACCTGCCACCCAGATGCCCCCAGGCTACTTCCACCAAAGCCTGGACTATACAAATGCCCATGGCAGTGACTGGGTCCCTTGTTGATCTTTGTAGCCAGCTCTACTATGCTAAACAAAAATAACAAGCAGCAGCAGCATCCTCAAATATAAAGGGTGATGTGATATAGCAAATGTATGCAGATGTATACAGACACAGATGGGTACAAGTGTATTTAATTGTAAATGAGTCAGAACAGAGAAAATGAGATTTCCCTTATATTTGGGTTTTTAAAAATTAGAGAGAAAATTAGCTCATTGCAGAAAGAAAAAAATGGGGGAGGGGGTTCTGAGTCAGTGCAACATGTTGGAAAAATAACGTGGGTGTCTACAAATCCAGAAGGCAATGGTGTTCTTCTATAGCCTCAACTGTTTATAAAAATGTCTTGGTTAAGATTATACCCTGAGGTCCCAAAGGATCCGTGCTGCTAACTGAATGGAAACAAATACAGACTACTAGAACCAGCGGTAGCTTTGCTTCATCCAGTCTCCACGTGCTAAAAGCAGATGGAGAAAAGAAGGCCATTGATGATGATGACTTTCCCCAAGGAATGATCCAAACACCAGCCTTTCAGCTTTTTCCAGGAAGAGGCTGAGAGTAAGACCTCTTCCCCAGGCCCATATGACCCTAAGAAGGAACTAGACTATGTTGTATAACCCTCTAAGTTTGAAAAGCACTTTTTAGAACTCCAACTTTCCTAAAGATTACTTCTAAGTACAAGGCCTTCTGGGGAGCAGGCACTCTGTAAATGCACTAATGAATGATGATAAGTATTCTTCTAGAAAGTGTACCTGGTATGAGAGATCAGTGCCAAATTGAGTTCTAAAACTGGAAAAGTAAACTTGTTCAATCCTCCCAAAGGATAAAGCAGCTAGTTGTGTCTTAGGGTCCATTGGACTCTTGTGGGAGAGAAGCAACAAGAAAGTATAAAATATCAGTGACCTGCCCCGCTAGATCTTGCCCAATGGGCTTTAAGTAAAATATACTGCAAAAGAATATTGGATGTGGAATCAGGAGAACCCTAACTGAGCTTGTGGTCCACTAAGATACCCCACATCATTTTCATTGGAAATATTATCTAGCCATGTTTCCCTCATTCTGTCTTTATGAGGTTGATTTTTGAACCAAAGTGCAGGAGTTTATATTTATCCTTATTAAATTAAATAATTAAGTTTGGCTCATTCCTTTTACCTGTAGAGATTGTTGTGGATTCTGATTCTGACATCCAACATATTAGCTATCCCTCCTGATTTCATATTACCTGCAAATTTTAAAAGCATATGTTTCATGGCTTCATCAAAATAATTAATAAAAATTTCCGACAGCAGAAGGTCAAGAGCAGATCCCTCAGGCATACCACTAGAGTTGTTTCCCCATATAGACACTGATGCATAAATGACAATTCTTTGGGCTCTGTCATTCAAACAGTTCAGAATCTAGCTGACTGCTATCAACAAGCATCCATTCCATCCGTCTTGTCCAGAAGGATAACATGAGATACTTTATAAAATTTTTTGCTGAAATTAAGTATGCTACATCAACAACTTTCTCTGATCCACTGATCTAGTTATCCTATAAAAAGGAAATGAATGAATGAAAAAGCATTGATTAAGCCCTTACTTTGTGCCAGGCACTATGCTAAGACAGGGATACAAATACAAGCAAATGAGACAGTCCCTGTCCTAGAGGAGCTTTCAGTCTAATACTCCTAGACAGTCAGTTGACAAGCATTTATTCAGTGCTAGCCACTGTGCTAAGTGCAGACATATAGAACACAACAGCCATGGGGGAATGGTTGCCAGGGAGGAGTTTTTGGGACAGAGAAGTCAGAGAAAATGAATGGGGTCATAGGGCAGTTGATTGACATGTCCTTACCAGAGATAGTAGTGTTGCTTTGATTATTGCTTTCTACACTAAAGTTGGAAAGTAAGGTGGGTATGGAATGGAAACTTGGGGGTGAGGGGCAGGGAGAAGGTGTTAGAGTGAGTCTGAAAGCAGGTGTGAAAAATTAAATCTCATCAGTTGGAGCCCAGAGTCTCAGGGGTGGCACCTTCACTTCCTGACAGAGGGGAAGATTAGGAATGAGGTTAGTCTGGGATGATCTGTCCCTGATTAAGCCATGTCCGCTTTTAGTGATCACAGCTTCCATTTCTAAATGTTCATAAACCATCCCTTTAAAATTGGGTTCTAAGGGGCGGCTAGGTGGCATAGTGAATAGAGCACCAGACCTGGTCTCAAGAGGACCTGAGTTAAAATCTGGCCTCAGACACTTAACACAAAAACTAGCCAAGTGACCTTGGGCAAGTCACTTAACCCCAATTGCCCTCCAAAAAAGCAAAAAAAAATTTAAAAATAAATAAAACTGGGTTCTAGAATTTTGCCAAGAATAGAAATTAAGCTGTCTATAGGTGACAGATTCCATATTCTCTTTTTTGGATAAATCATTTGCTTTCCTCTAGTCCTAGAACACCTCTCCCATCCTTTACGAGCTTTCCAAGTCATGGCCCCAATGCTAGGGTTCCTTTCCCATTCTCCATATAGTGCTAGTTTCCATGTCTATTAACCTTTCTTGTTCTTTGTTTTCTAGATCATTTTCCTTGGAAAAGAAAATAGAAGCAAATTAAGAGCTTAGTTGTTCAGGCTTCTTCTGCTATGTATTATCAGCAACCCATCTGCCCAAAGCAGTGATTGAATTCCTTCTTTGATCCTGTCCTTGTCCTAAATATAGTTTGGGTTTTTTTATTTTTTAAAGGCTTTTTGTTCCTCCCAGCACTCCTCAATAGCTTTAGGGCACTCTGGACTTTAACAGTGCTGACCATTCTACAGGACTATATTATTCTTTTAAATTCCTCTTCAGTTACTTGCCCTTCTTCCAGCTTCCAGCAAATATTTGGCTTTTTAAAAATCTGAGATGGGTTTTATTGAAATTTTTTCAATTGATGACATTGGTCTGTGGTTCTCTTTCTTTACTTTACCTGGCTATATTTGTCTCATCAAAAGAATCTGACATTATTTTATTTCTCAGTTTTTGAGAATAATTTGTGTAGGATAGGCAGGGGTGTGTTGGAACCAGTATGAACCTGCTTATGGGGGCTAATCATTAAATTTTCAGTGTGAACATTTACACCTTAGAAGTTGGAAATGGCTATAAACTGGGGCTTGATCTATTGCCTTGTTGATTGTCTAGACCATGGGTGGGGAACCTGTGGCCTTCTAGGTTCTCAAGTGCAGCCCTTTTATGGGATTTGTTCTGTGAGGTTTGGATTCAGTCAAAAGAGTCGCACTTGAGGACCTAGAGGGCCACATGTGGCCTTGAGGCTGCAGGTTCCCCACCCCATGGTCTAGGCTTAAGAAAGTCATGGAGAAAATGTTAATGAAGATTATTCTTAAAAGTATATCATGGATACATTTTTTTCCCTGGAGAGTCAGTTCTTAAACATTTACTAGTACACTAACTAGTATAGGTCTTAATTATTCTCTAAAAGTTTCATACCATTCACCTATAAATCCATTTGAACCAGGGTTGTTTTTTTGTTTTGGGTTTTGGTTTGGTTTTGTTTTTTGAAAAGACAATTAAAAACTGAAACTAAATGCCATGTAATTACAATAACCAAGTCTGACCCCCTCCCCCCAGAGAAGCCATGAGAATACATCTCACAACATTCTTTGTAGAGGTGGGGGACTATGGGTGTAGAATACTGCATATACATTCAGACATAGTTTATGTGCTGGTTAGAGTTTTTGAACAGATTTTTTTCTCTTTCTTTTTGTTCATTATGAGGGATGGCTGTCTGGGTGGTAGAGGGGAAGCATACACTGGGAAATGAAAGTAACATGAAACAAAGTTGATCGATGAAAATTTTAAAATTAACATAAAAAATCTTAATAAACCACTAAGTTACTAGAGCAACCCCATGAGTTTTTTTAGGCAGCTCCCCATTTTCTGCTTCATTGAACTAATTTCTACTTAAGTCTCCAGATTTTCATTCGAGAATCAACCCTTCATTTGAAAAGCACTGTGCTAGGCGCTGGGTACTGAAAGAGAAAGGCAAAAATGAGACAGATCCCGAGGTCAAAGAACTTGTACTCTTTGGAAGAAATAACATGAAAATATATATATGTGTGTGTGTACACACGTATTGCATACAGATGTGTGTATGTATGTATGTATACATTTACTTCTTCCCCATAAAGTTAAGAATCTGTTGAGCAAAAAAAAGTCTTAAGCGTTTCTGAAACAAATGCAATATGAGAATTGATTAATTAAAGGATGTGGGGAGACAAAAAATAAATAAATGTATGGGAAATAAATACAAAATAAGTGTAAGGGAATCAAATATGATGTTGTTAGTGGGGCAACTAGGTAACACAGTGGATAGAGTTCTGGGCCTGAGTCAAAAAGACCTGAGTTCAAATACAGCCTCAAATACTAATTATGTGACTCTGGGAAGTCATTTAACCCTATTTACCTCAGTTTCCTCATCTGTAAAATCAACTGGGAGAGGCAATGGTTAATCATTCTGGTATCTTTGCCAAGAAAACCCCAAATGGGGTCACAAAGAGTTGAACATGACTGAAATGACTGAACTGAAAAATGAAAGGAATTAGTGGGGGAAGGTGCTAGCAGTTGGTGGGATCAGGTTTCTGTCCCTCTTGGGGTCACTCCTCTGGCGAGATTTTAGTCCATTTGATCGCACATCTCCTTTCTCTGAACCCTTTAAAACCTGTTCTCACAAATCTGAGTTTCTCCTCAGACTGTGCCTGACTTCCTTCTCCTTCCCTATTATTTGCTTGGGAATGGAATTGTCACTTACCTCTAAGGCTCCCGTCAATTTGACTTTGCAGCCTGTTGTCTCTGGTTAGTTAGAAGCAGTTCCAGAAGAGCAGTTGCTATTGTTACTTCTTCCACTTCTCAAAGGATGAAATTATCATCAAGGCATGCCCAGAATTTATCAGCTGCTCTGCTTGTGGCAGAGAGACTTGTAGCATGCCTAGATGATTGAAATCCTCCATCTCCACCATTTCCTGCCTGGGTGCCAAGCTTGTGACTTGTTTCTCAAACTCCTCATCTAATTCTCCTGCTGCCTAAGTGGTCCATAGTGTATTCCCACCACAAAAATTTGGATTTATCCTTCCATTGATCCTTACCCAAAGGCTTTCCATAATGTTTCTCCATAATGCCAGTTTGCAGATTTCCTCAAGTGTGCCACAGTGCAAAGCAGCCTTTCTAACTTTGGAGTGCCAGTTTCCCTGGGCAGATATTTCTTTTCCCGTTTTTATGCTGGTCTATCAAAGATTATTCTCAATTATTTATAAGGAAAGGGAGCTTATAATGATCCTACCACATAGTTTTCCCTAAAAGACTTCACTACCACATTGATCCAATTTCAAGTAGAGGATTCTTTTTTTTTTTTTAAGCAATCAGGGTTAAGTAACTTGCTCAAGGTTACATGGCCAGTTATTTCTGGGTGTGGTGCTGAGTATCTGAGCCCGGGATTCGATCCAGGTCATCCCGACACTGGAGCCGGTGCTCTTACTCGCTGAGCCACCTGGCTGCCCCACAAGTAGAGGATTCTAGTTGTCTGGGTCATTGGTCTTAGTGGAATAGTTATTTTGCTAGTGTGTTTCACTTAAATGCTTAATATCTGGTTTGTAATTCTTGCTTGGTCTGTGAATAGAGTCTTCATTGAATTGAGATCTATAGTTTTCTACATGTTGAATGTGGGTAATATTATGGCAAAACCCTAGTCCTGTGTGCATGTGTATGTATGCATGTGCGTGCGTACACACGTGCATATGTGCACACACATGCATTGTGCGTCTGGCCAACATTTTGGCAAAACCCCTGTCCTGTATATGTATGTGTATGCATGTGTGTATATGCGCACGTGTGTGCATGTATGTGTGCATATGCATACATGTGTGTTATCTGGGTAACCTGCTTTGCAAAGCCCTTGTCCTGCATTGTATTTGTATGTATATGTGTACATGTATGTGTATGCAGGCACATATTTATATGTGTATGTGCATGCATGTATGTGCATGTATTTTATGTGCACTTGTATATATACACACATATACATACATGCATATACACATACCCGTGTTTCCCCGATAATAAGACACTGTCTTATTAATTTTTTGGACAGAAAAACACCAGAGGGCTTATTTTCAGGGGAGGGCTTATTTTAATGAACATTGACAGCAATTTTAATAAACAGGTAAATGTGAACAAAAAAATGTACCAGCAAACAAATCACTGGGGAAGAACAGGATGATGCGCTCACTGCTGCAGCTCTGATTGGATGCAGCTCAGAGCGTGGCGTGCGTTTCACCGGGGGGGGGGGGGG
>NW_027186455.1:4237805-4240140 GCF_028583685.1 Petaurus breviceps papuanus | reverse complement strand
GGGGGGGGGGGCGGTGCGTACAGAGGGTACCATAATGTAGCGTGTAGCGTAGGGGAGTAGCAATCTCAATAGGGCTTATTTTTGGGGGAGGGCTTATTTTAGAGGAATCTCACACAGTAAGGGGAGGGTTTATTTTTGGGATAGGTCTTATTATCAGGGAAACACGGTAGTTATGTGTATGCATGCATGTGTATATGTGTGTGCATAGACACATACACACATGTATACAGGGCTTCTCTACACTTCTTTTATTTATTTTGGTCATTTAAAATAAGGAACATCCTTCTAGAACCATTCTCTTGTCATGGGTCCCATCCCAGCTAATCTTAGCTTAGATCTTTGACCTAAGAGGTCAAATATGCCTCCTTGTATTATCCCCTAGCTGTCTTGAACTCTCTACTGCCTCATTCTTTGTGCATTTGTATATAGACATCAGAGACCACGGCTTTTATTACTAACTCTTTTCAGAGATACAGTTTCCTGTGAATTACTGGTCCTCCCTTCTGCTAATATTCTTTTTATGTTGTCATATACTACCCTCATGGCACTGGGCTTGGCAGAGCGATATGAGCAGTTTTCTCTGCCTTCCTACATTTTCATTTTAAAATTCTCTTCATTAGATTTACAAGTCTCCAGACAAATGATTTTTACCATCTCTTGTTAGGTTCGCCCTGTCGCTAATAGCCCTTAATTCCTATGTTTTAAGCACGTTCCAGAAATTCAAATCCACATCTCAGATGTTATATTCTTTTTTTTTCCCCTCAAAACAATTTAACTGGTGCCTTTTGTTTATATGTCACAGTTATTCCTAAATATGCCTTCCCTAACTCCCCTTTCAAAATATCACTTATGATCATCACTACTTTGAAATTACAACTATTAGGGGCGGCTAGGTGGTACAGTGAATAGAGCACTGGCCCTGGAGTCAGGAGGACCTGAGTTCAAATCTGGCCTCAGACACTTATAACGTACTAGCCATGTGATCTTGGGCAAGTCACTTAACCCCAATTGCCCTGCTTTCTGCCCTCCAAAAAGCAAAATTAAAAAAAAAAAGAAATTACTACTGTTATTAGACCCACTGCTAAATATTATATTATAGCACAAATTTGTTTTCTTAATATCTTGATTTCAATATAATTGATTTTTTTTTTGTAATTCTATATATTTTACTCAATGCATAGAAGGTGTCCATAGGATTCACCAAACTGTCAGAGGGGTCCATGACATGAAGAAAAGTTAAGAATATTGTTTGCAAAATCTTACATATTCCTTTTTCAAACTTTCATTAAGAATGTCATTTATAGATGGGTAGATTATTCTAGTAACAACTTTATAGAGACAGGAAAATGATTATATGAGTTGGTAGTAATTAATATTCTCTTAGTCACCTTTCTTTATAACAATAAAATTCAATATTTTCCCCACCTTTTCTATATGTCCCTCTTTTAGATACTTTTATTGTCCTTCAGTGCCCTCAAAATTGTATTGCTTCCATCACATATTTTCCTCTATTGACACATGTAGGATCATAGCTCTGGAACTAGAAGACTTCTTAGAACTCATGTCATCCGAACCCTTCATTTTACATTTTACAAATCATAGAGGAACTCAATTGAGGCCTAAAGAAATTAAGTGATGAGCCTCTGGTAGTAAGTGGCAGACGCAAGATTAGAATTCAGGTCCTGTGACTACAACTACAACACTCTTTCCATTGTACCATGATTTCACTTTGTTCTCCATCCAAGCCCTGGGTAATCTCTTTCTACCTGGTCTTCTTCCTGCAGAAAATAAACAGTAAGGATCTATTACTTGCTCCAAATTAACCTCAGACACTACCTGTCTCATTATCCAGAAACACATGAGAAGGATTCTTACCTTTCTTACAGCAATATTTAATTCTGGAGTCCCCAAGAGTACTCTTTCAGCTATTTGACTGTGTGTGTGTGTGTGTGTGTGTGTGTGTGTGTGTGTGTGTAGATATGTTACATCTATATAATACATACACATGTGTATATATCTGTGTGTGTATACTTATATATGTATATATATTCCATCAAATATATATATATATATATATATATATTCCATCTATTGGAATATTTGATTTTTTAAGGGACAGGACTGTTCCTCTTATTAGGTTTTGCCTTTACACTGCTTTCTCAATAGTGTTTGGAATGGCAATAGAAAGGCACCTCTCTGTCCTCACCTGTACATACCTATACAACAACCAAGAAAGCTCATCTTGTAAAATTTAAAATTTAGTAAAGAAAGTGAAACTTAGGGCAGCTGGGTGGTGCTGTGGATAGAGCATTGGTCCTAGAGTCAGGAGGACCTC
>NW_027186455.1:4179396-4237795 GCF_028583685.1 Petaurus breviceps papuanus | reverse complement strand
ATAAAGACCCATTCTCACAATAAAGTCCCTCTAAAAAGTCTTACTTTTACATATATGATATATTTATATAATTATATATGTAAATATATGTATAGTTCAATTCTAAAGGGACTCTGCCCACACCATTAGATACCTCTGAACTTCATGTTCCTCTGATTGGAAAAGGAGGAGTGAGGGAGCAGTTGCTGGTAGAGCACAAGATCCTTGCAGTGAAGAGGTATTTTAAAGCAACTCATTGACCCTGTCAAATCATAGGAGGACTCAATGCCACAAGTTCCTACTGTTTTTTTATCATCATGAGATGATGCTTGTTCTGGTCCAGCTACTCTTCCCATCTTTGTTCTCTTTAGTCCCATTTTTATTTCTTCTTGCAAAACATATAGATTTGTGATAATAGAGTCAAAATGTGGTCTCTCTCCACTGTCAAAAATGGAGGAATAAATTTGTTTGAACTTTTTATATTTCCTTTCCATTTTTTCATGTCTGCTCTCATCTTTTTCAGTTTCAACCTTATGAAGCACCTCCTCTGGGCTGTTCCTCTTCCAGCTTGGATTCAAGAGTTGGTTCCCCAGCTCATGACTACCTCAGATTGAGGGTTGCTCTTTAGGCCCAAACTCCTAAAATTTTAGCTCGTGGGTGCACAGTGATATATTAATGTAGTGCCATGCATGGGTAGCTTTCCAGAAGAATGCTACTGTGAACAGCTTTTAAGGTTCTGATTACACAGTATATTGAACACTCTATTCCAAAACAAATCAGAGCAAAACATTCACAATAAATCAAGGTACAGCATTCACAATGTTACAACGTATCACAGAAAATGGCCATATAGTTTCCACCACAGTGGTCACAAAGTTTTCAACAAAGTATAATCATTTAGTCAATCAATCACTTAGTAACTCAATCATTCAATCATCCTTAAGGAGGTTTACCTCCTCAAGGAACACAAAGTACAATAGTCAAAGTTCTCCACTCATGCAGCACACTAAATTAGAAATCAGTCACTATTCAATCATCAGTCACCACTTAGTCATTAGTTACTACTCAATACCCTCTTAAGGGGTAGTGTAAAATACAGGCCATCCACCCCTTGGTCACAAGAAATCACCATCTTTGCAGTCAGTACACAATATAATTAAAGTCTTCTTTCAGCTTGACTGGAGGCTGGCTCTCAGTTTCTATGGTTCCTCTTCCATGGTCCCAGCTCCAAGTGTCACCTGGATTCATAGGCAGGCAGCTCCCAGTTCCTTGTCCAGCTCCTTGTCCACTTCATCCAGTTCCTATTCCATATTGAAGTTCACAGTGTCCAGTCCACCTTAAGTCCTTCACAGTTCCTATTTCTGGGAAGACAAAGCTTAACAGAGCCACAATAATATTCAGACACATTGCTGGAACCATCATCAACTTACTATCTGCCTGTGAAATCAACTCAGACCCACCAACAAGGTCTGAGAACTCAACACAAATCATCAACATAGAAATCAACACTGACCCACAAACAAGGTCCAAGAGGTCAGCACAAATCATCAGTGAAGTCCCAGGACCTCCAAAACCCTCCTCCAGGACTTCTGTAAACATAAAACCAGAAAATCCTCTTTCAGGACACCCAGTAAGGTCCCAGGGCTTCTGTACAAAGTATCAGAAACAAACATCAACACAGACAGAGCAGACAAACAGATTTCTGGGATACCATAAGTTTTATCCCCCTTGACTCTGCCACCACAAGAGTCTTCTTAGTTCCTGCTGTCTCTAGCCCTGGGGCTCTCCTTATATAGTCATTAGCTCCTCCCCAGGAGTTCAACAAGTTCTAGGGTTCACAAGTTGTGGAGTTCATGTGTTCTGTTTCTTAACAAACTGAAACAAGGTGTTAATTCAATAACTGAAACAAGGTGTGAACTACTTCTGTGCTTGCCATTACAATTAACTTTATTAATCAGCCAAAGACTACAATTAGCTCAAAGCAAAGGAATTTATTGAAATGGCATAAGCTATAAAACATTTCCTCCAACAATTTGGGGCATACTTTCTTATGAATACAAATAGCATCAGTAGGAAGAAGAGAGAGAGAGAGAGAGAGAGAGAGAGAGAGAGAGAGAGAGAGAGAGAGAGATTTAAAATCACTAGTAGAGAGGCACAAAAATAGGAAATGAACATGGCCATGGCAATGTATACTTCTAAAGTCTTTTTCCTTCTCATAGTATTAATGCTTAACCTCAATGCTTCCCTAAATGCACTACATCTCTGAGCAGGTGAACTCCACTGGGGGCTCTGTATTCTCTCCACAACTCAATTCTACTGCAGAGATTGTTCTCCCAGAATGTGAACATGGTGGTATTTCCTAGCAGGCAAGCTACTTTGCTGTTATGAGTTTGAGAAAGTAGGAAATATTCTGGAAGAAACACAAGAGAAAAAGCAAAGAGTAATTTCCTCTCAAGAACACCACCCATCCTTTATGAACTGATGCTAAGTGAAGTGAGCAGAATCAGGAGTACATTGTGCATATCAATAGCAATATTGTACAATGGTCAATAGTGAATGACTGCTATTATCAGCAATACAATGATCTAACACAATTCTGAAGGACTCATGATGAAAAATGCCATCTATCTCTAAAGAAAGAACTAATGGAATCTGAATGTAGATTAGAGGTGTTGAGACTTAGGGGTGCTGGGACCCTGAAATAGCAACATGTGGGTCCTGCCTAAATGAATTCGACCCAAGCTTTCTTTCAGCCAAAGACAGGTTTTTAGAACACCAATAGAAGGTGGGCATGATTCTAAAAATCTGCCATATTGTCCAGGCACTTAAGGAATCTGAGCACTTTCATAGAGGCGAGATGGATCTTTTATACAGAAGACTCAGAGAACAGAGAAAGGGTCTAGATGGAATAAAGGGAGTGGCAGTCTAGGGTGGGACCAGATGCAGTTAATTAACTGGGAAGGGCCAATTGCTCCAGGTGGCTACCAGGAACCTGAGCCTGTGGAAAAGTACAGTTGCTTTTCCTTTTTGGGGTCCAGATCCCAAAGAATTGGTATTTTCCTTTTGGGGAGTTCAGATCCCATCCCCATTAGAGGCATGCTTTTTAAATACTTTATTTTTCTTGTGTTTATTTTTTCCCCTGGGGGGAGGGGTGGTCTGTGTTCTCTTTTGTAACATGGCTAATAAGGGAATGTTTTGCATGACTGCACATGTATACTGTATATTAAAGAGCTTGCCTTCTCAATAAGGGGGGAGGAAATTTGGAACTCAGTTATAAAAAATGAATGTTAAAAATTGTTTTACATGTAATTGAGAAAAAATAAAACATTCTTTTAAAAAAAAAAAGGAGCATCCATAGCTGGCTCTCTTTTTGACTGGCAGAAATAGCTTTCTCTCTAATGACTTTACCAAGAAAGCTTTTTTTTCCCCAGCAGTTCCTATCTAGAGGACAAGGCCTGGGCAAGGTAGAAGAAGCCTGAGAACCTAGGATGAGTCAGGCCCTGAGGCTCCTTCTAAAGATGTGCCCTTAGCTGAAGGGAGTATATCTATGTAAAGCATTTTGCAAACCTTAAAGTACTATGTAAATTTTGATTATTATTTAGAGAGTGTGTGCAGAGCTGGCAGGTTTGCTTTTTAAAGGCCACTGGGGGTGTGGTTGATTATTCAGCTTACGACAGATAGCTGCCCTATAATTTCATCTAGTTGCTATAGGGAATCCTTTATTCTTCCTAAAGGAGTAATCAAGTATAAATACTTTATAAATAAATATAAATACTTTATTCTTCCTTTACAAACCTTCAATGGGCCACTCCCAGTTATGGAACCTTTAAAATCTGTCAATAGGCCACTAAGAGCATGGACCACTCAAGGACTTACACACTTTACAAGTAGCAAAATTAACCACTGAAAATCTGAGAGGTCTCCAATCCTTCCTTGTTGTTTAGTCATTTCAGCCATGTCCAACTCTTCATGACTCCATTTGGGGTTTTCTTGGCAAAGATACTGGAGTGATTTACCATTGCCTTCTCCGTCTCATTTTACAAATGAGGCAAATGGGGTTATGTGACTTCCCCAGGGTCTTACACCTAGGAAGTATCTGAGCCCACATTTGAACTCAGGAAAATCAATCCTTCTGACTTCAGGCCCAGCACTCTGTCCACTGCACCACCTAGTTGCCCCTCTTACCCTTTACAAAGTGAAAAATTTGACTACTCTTAAGTCTGAAAGGTAACAAACTTTAACAGCAACATCTATTACCTGTCCCTTACTCAATTCTATTGATAACAAGTCCTTTGATCAATCCTGATACTACCTTTAAATGCCCTTAGTTTTTTTTTTTTAAAGCAATCGGGGTTAAGTAACTTGCTCAAGGTTACATGGCCAGTTATTATTTCTGGGTGTGGTGCTGAGTATCTGAGCCCAGATTTGATCCAGGTCATCCCGACACTGGAGCCAGTGCTCTTACTCGCTGAGCCACCTGGCCGCCCCTAAATGCCCTTAGTTTTTTTCAATTAGATCTCACTAAGCTTTCTTTTGACTTTTCCCCCTCTCATGTTTCTTAGTATATAATGAAATGATAGTTTCTTCTCCTCCTCCTCCTTCTTCCCTCTTTTGATTAACCCTTGTGGCTGACTGATGCGAAAACCTCACCATGTCTTCTGACTATGTTGAGAGCTCGGTTGACATCAGAACCAACCCATAGGGCAGATCCACAACGAACTACTCTCAACTTCTGTCTCTTAACCAATGGCACTATATCATAAGGGACCAGAAGAGTATTGATTTCACCTATTTTTTTTATTCTTCCAGGGTTGAATTGTCCTCATTGGAGGACAAATGATATGCAAGTCAGTTCCTTTAGAACTTTGTTACACAGAGTTGAAGGAATGTGAGTACCCATCATTTGGAGAAGGGATGAATCAATTGTGGAATATAAATATAATAGAATACTATTGTGCCTTAAGAAACAATGAATATGAAGAATTAAGAGAAATTTGGGAAGGTTCATATGAATTGATTCAGTAAAATAAGCAGGACCAGGAAATCTATACAGTGAACACCGTAATGTAAAGGAAAACAACTTTGAAAGCCTTCAGAACTCTGATCAATACAGTCCCCAGCAGTCATTTCAAAGGATTGAAGCAGACCTTCCAATGCTCCTCAGAGGTGGTGTAATCATAGGTGCAGAATGTGACGGACATCGTCGGACATAGTTAATGTGCTCATTTTTTTTGTTTAATGGTATTTTGTTACAAGGGGGGTTTCTATTCAGAGGAAGTGGTGGGGCAATAGAGAAGTGACACCAATATTTTTTAAATGATATCAATAAGCACTTTTAGAAGCTTAGTCACATAGCTTTCTTTTATGTTGTCTGAACTTCGGTGTGGTTTAGGAAGCCACAATGCCACAGAATCCCTTTTCCTACCCTGTCTCATTGTATGATTTTGTGTTTGTTTAGTTGTTTCCAACTCTTCATGACCTCATTTGGGGTTTTCTTGGCAAAGATATAGAGTAGTTTCCAATTTCCTTCTCCAGTGGATTAGGCAAATTGGACTGAAGTTCAGGGACAAGATATAAAGATCTGGGAGTCATTGCTATAGAGTTGAAAATTAATCCCATGCAAAGACAAATATAAAATAACCCCTTACCTCAAGGAATTCCCAGGCTGTTGGAGGAAACTCTATATGAACAAATTAATACGTGATATAAAAAAATACAATGAAAATTCAAAGTCACTTCTTAGATGGGAGGCATGGGCCACTATTGATATAAGAAAAGGCTTTGTGTAGGAAGTCAGGGATCATCAGAAGAAAAGGAAGGGAGGAAATCCATTCTAGCCATAGGAGATGTCCCCCACATCTAGAATGTGACTAGTACTCACCTCTGCCTTAGAAAATCCTTCTCCAGGAGCAACTAGGTGGCACAGTGAATACAGCACTGGCCCTTCAGTCAGGAGGACCTAAGTCCAAATCTGGTCTCAGACACTTGATACTTAACTAGCAGTACGACCTTGGCCAAGTCACTTAACCCCAATTGCCTTGCCTTCTCCCCTCAAAAAAAAATAGAAAAATCTTCTCTTCTCTAAGGGTTAAGTCCAGGCTCCTCCTCCTCCAAGAAGCCTTCCCTGATACTCCAGATTATTAGTCTGCCCTTCCTAATTAGCTTTTATTTGTTTGTCCCCTTATATTTATTTTATATATGTGTTTATATATTTGTTTCTCTCATTATGGGAGCTTTTTGGAAGAAGGCATTGTTTTATCCTTTGTACTTAAATAGATGATGCCTAGAACAATGCCAGGGTTATGAGAAACACAAACAGATTAATTTTCCTGGACCTAAAATGTGTGTAAGGAAATAATGAATAATAAACTCCTAAACTATTTTTTAAAAAAGAAAATGAATCCCATAGTGACTGAGGAGATCATTATGAGAAAAAATGTAAAGAGAGTTCAGAGGAACTAGGACAGAGTCCTGGTGAATGACCACAGTTAAAAGGTGCAATCTGAATAAAAAACCAGTAACAGAGACTAAGAAGGGATTAGTCTAGTAGAAGCAGGAATAATGTCATAAAATCCCAGAGAGGAGAGAGTATCCAGGCAGAGGGGCTGGTCAACAGTGTCAGATCCCAGATATTTATCTATGCTGTGTATATACAAGCCACTGATTTATAGATTTAGATAGCACACTTATACCTTACATCAATAAAACAGAATATGAGGCTCTGGCTAAAAGTGTGTGTGGAGATAGAGGTGTGAGAGGTTTGAGGGAACAAGAGAAGATTTGGAAATGCTTTGACAGGGAGTGAGATTGCATTCAATTGGTGAGGAATAAAAGGATCGCCTTGTTGCAGGGAGGGCATAGTTGAAGTTGAATTTATAGTGAGTATAATTCTATGATTTCTTCTACCTCTGGTCAGCATCATACAAGTAGGAGTAGAAAAATCAAATCATGGTGTAATTCAGGGCTGAGGTTGGGCAAGAGATGAGCAGTGAAACAAGGGCAGAGACAAGGGCAAGGGATTTGAGTGGAGGACAGTATAGAGTTTTATTGGCTAGACTAGAGAGTCAAGATTGGAGAGGGAGGGAAGCCATGTCAGAACTGAAGAATGGCCTAAGAAAGGACTGTGGGATAGTTATAAACACGCTCAGTCTAGAAATAAACAATACTTGTTGAAGAGCCAGGAAGGTTTTCATTATCTTTATTTTACATTTATTCTGTCCTGAATAAATGGGTAGCCTCCTGAAAAGACTACAGAGAATCAGACAAATGCAAGCCCTTTTATGCTTCTTCCATTTGAATTTCCTGCCTTGTTCCTCCCTTCAGAACTGGAATTGGTCCCAGCTCTTCTGGGTTACAATCTTTCGGACTTGCCCACTACATATATGTTCCCTCCACACACCAACATGAGCTACATGCATCCCATGATCAGATAATGAGGCTCTAATTCTGTGTAGGGTGTGTCAACTAATGTGTATGAGGCTAGTTAAGCATACGTGTTAATGAAAAATTGGTGTCCACCCCTAGACCCTAGCCGGTCTGAGACATCTTAGCTCAGGCCCTTTCAGGAGAAAACTTACAGATTTCTTCCAACTATATGATTGAATAGGATGCTCTAACCTTCCTCCCTTATTCTGATTTATACCTTCCTGCATGTCCTGTGCAGTGTCTGCTTTTGGAACACCCGTAGTTCCTATAGAATCTGTGGAAACCAAACTACTAGCATTTCTCACAGGGTGAAGGGACTGGAAGTCTCAATCAGGAGAATGGGTTTAGATGGGGTGATGGAATGAGAGGAAGTTATGATCAGACAGAGGAATGTCAGAGTTTCTACTGAGAGAAATGGAACATTTTTGGGTTAAGGTGAAATCCAGTATATCTCTTTGGGGTATAGGCCAGGTAGTCCTATTGCTGAGTCAAAAGGCAAGGAAGTAAGGAAAGGAACTTGAATTTATAAAGCTCCTATGATATTCTAGATACTGTGCTAAGTAAGCATTTTTTACAAATATTTTTACATAGGTGTCATTATTATCCCTATTTTACAGTTGAGGAAATTGAGACAGAAAGGAGTGAGTTGCTCAGGGTTACACAGTTAATCAGTGTCTGAGGTATGATTTGAACTCAGGTCTGAGTCCAGGCCCAGTACTTTATCCACTAGCTAGGAACAACCTAGCTGCCTAGTTTAGCTTTCACAATTTAGTAACTTTAGAGTATTTTTCAGAATGGCTTGACCAATTCACAACTCCACCAACAGTACATCAGTATTCCTGTTTTCCTATATTCCTCCAACATTTGTTATTTTATTTTTTTGGGTCAACTTTGCCAATCTGATGGGTGTGAGTAGAAACTTCAGAATTCCTTTAATTTGTATTTATTTCAATATTAGTAATTTGGAGTATTTTTGCACATGGCTACAGATAGCCTGGATTTCTTCCCTTGAAAATTGCCTGTTTATGTCTTTGGAACATTTATCAATAGGGGAATAACTGTCATTCTCATAAATCTGAATCAGTTCCTCATATATCTTGTAAATGAGACTTTTATCAAAGAAACTTGCTGCAAAGGTTTTTCCCCCAGTTAACTGCTTCCTTTCCAATCTTGGATTGAATTAATTTGTGCAAAAGTGTGTTAATGTTAGGTAACCAAAATTGTCCATTCAGTGATCCTCTCTACCCTTTGGTCATGGACCCTTCTATCTGTAGATCTAAAAAGTAATTTCTTCCTTGGTCCTCTAAGTTGTTTATTTTTTTTTCTTTTTAAAAGTTTTATTAGGGGCAGCCAGGTGGTGCACTGAGTAAGATCACTGGCCCCAGAGTCGGGATGAGTTGGAATTGAATCTGGGCTCTGATACCTAGCGCCACACCCAAAAATAACTGGCTGTGTAACCTTGAGCAAGTTACTTAACCCCAATTGCTTTAAAAAAAAAAAAAAGTGGGGGCGGCCAGGTAGCACAGCAAGTAAGAGCACCGGCTCCAGTGTTGAGAAGACCTGGAGATCGAATCCCGGGCTCAGACACTTAGCACCCACCCAGAAACACCTGGCCGTGTAACCTTGAGCAAGTTACTTAACTCCAATTGCTTAGGGGCGGCCAGGTGGCTCAGCGAGTAAGAGCACCAGCTCCAGTGTTGGGACGACCTGGAGATCGAATCCCGGGCTCAGACACTCAGCACCACACCCAGAAATAACTGGCCATGTAACCTTGAGCAGGTTACTTAACCCTGATTGCTTAAAAATACAAAAAAAAAAAAAAAAGTGTTCCTTTTGGGGCCGCTAGGTGGCACAATGAGTAAAGCTCTGGCCCCGGAGTCGGGAGGACCCGAGTTCAGTTCCGGCCTCAGACACTTCAGACACTTAACACCCACACAAAAAAACTAGCTGTGTAACCTTGGGCAAGTTACTTGACCCCAATTGCCCTCCAAAAGGCAAAAAAAAAAAAGTTTTATTGATGCTCTTTTTTTTTATAATCATCACTTCAATTTCCCAATGCCACCCCCACATGCAACTGATAGAACTTGCCCAAGTTACAAATGCTTTGGGACAATAATGCAAAACAAGTCATTCATTGGCCCAGGTCGTCCTGATTCCATAGCCAGCCCTCTATCTGCTGGAGTCAGAGATAACAAACAGAGGCCTGCCCCAGTGGGGTCTAAACTATATTAAAATGTAATTTGGTAAGTATTTAACAAAATAAATAAAAATAAGATTAACATGTGATTTTCCAAGTCAATGTAACCCACAGGGATCATTATGTACAGTTTGTTGTTATTTAGGAATTTTCAGTCATATCTGACTCTTTGTGACCCCCTTTTGTGGGGGGGAGAGAAAAATAACATTTTTTATTTCCGTATAATTGGTTTCCTTTGTAAACCCTTGTATCTTACTTTATGCATTTATTTTTAAAGTTTATTTATTTTTAGTTTTAAACATTCACTTTCATAAGTTTAAAATTTTCTCCCCCTCCCTTTTTTTGGCAGGGGGCAGTTGGCGGGGAAGTTTTCTGGGCAAAGATACTACAGTGGTTTGCCATTTCCTTCTGCAACTCATTTCACAGATGATTAAACTGAGGCAAACTGGGTTAAGTGACTTTCTCAGGGTCACACAGCTAGGAAATATCTGAGTCTGGATCTGAACTGAGGTCTTCCTGACTCCAGGCCCAGGGCTTTACTCATTGTACCACCCAGCTTTCCCATGTATGCGGTATCTATTTGAGTTTGACACCACTGCACTGCCACCATGCTGTTTATTTTCATAGTCATAGGGTTGTTTTTTTTCTGTAGGATTTTGTTGTTTGTTTGGTTTTTTTCAGTTATCAAGCATTTATTTTTTCCTCCCTCCCAGGCCCTGCCCACTGGGGAAAACCAAAACAAAACAAGGAATACAAACATTTTTGTTTTGAAGCAATACAACAAAGGTAGCACCCTAAAAATGCCCAGATTCTTGCTTTCATTTTTCAGAGCATGAAGTACCAATATTCTTCTTGGGGGAGAAGTGCTAGAGGAATCTTTCATCTGGAGCCAAGTATGCAGAGCCTGGATTCTTTGGCTCTTCTCCAAAAGTCAATAAAGAATACAATACAAGCCTTATCTTCCCAGAAAGACCCAAGGGCTGAATTGACCCTGCTGAGATTTGAACCTGTGGCCTCTGTTTGGCATTTCAGGTCAGATGAAAACAGATACTGATATGACTGATGTTAAGGTGGTGCAGCTCCAGGAAAGAGAACATGAAAAACATCCACAAGCTATGCGGAGTGCGAGCCTGTGTCTGGCTGTGAGCCCCTCAGACCCAGGGAGAGAGCATCTGTTTGAATGTTGTCATTCCTAGGAGCTTCCTTCCCCCTCCTCCCCAGCCCTGCCAGTTGCCAGGAGATACAAGAGCTAAAAAGGAAGGGTGGGGGGAGGGAGACACACCACGTCACCCACCAAGGCTGTGTTCAACGAAGATTCTTACTGCCCCACCTCCCGCCCCCCTCCAAGGTCACCTAAAGCCAACCTCCTTCAGGGATGGGTTTTTCTTCAAATAAAATGAGGGTGAGTTGGACCAAGAATGACATTTGTACTATAGAGTCCATGCTTCACAGCTTTCACAGCTGTTATTTAACTATTAGGTTATTTAACCATTTGGATCTGTTTACCCTCACTAGCTTCCCCCCCCCTCAATTTCATTCCACCCTTCCTATTCCTTGATATCAGGCTTTACCAATCCAGTTCAATTCAGTTCAGTTCAACAAATATTCATTGGATGTCTATTAGGTACAGTGGTGGGACCCAAGTACAATCTTGGCTCAAGAACTTACTGCTCCTTTGAAAGACAGGATCACAAGATCATCCATCCAGAGGTGGAAGGGACCTCAGAGGTCACCTAATTTATTATTATGAGAAAACTGAGCTTTGGAGAAGTTAAAGGGATTTTCCCAAGGTTATATAGCTGAAATGCCCATGGCCTCATATACTAAACCCCTGTATGTAACAAGTTTGGAAATTACTGAATTCTTCCTGAACTTGTACGTACTTAGCCAGGAGCCCCTCTCTTGTGAGAAACAGACCTGGCCATACTTCCTGATAAGATGTCAGAATGATCCTGGACATCTGGGTCTCACAACAAATCAGGGCAAGGACTATACAACTGTCCAGACCAAGGCCTGGCTACAGCGGATGTGCTTATCTACCATTGTCAGATTTATCTACCATTGTCAGACTAACTTTTCTTCCCACAAGACTAACTTTGTTTCCCACACCTATTTTTGGCAGTTTTTTACTTTAAATATTCCCCTTTCCCTATGGTTGGGGCAGCTCTCCTAAGGTTTCCTTGGGAGACTGTTGCTGGCCAGCTCAATAAACTGATGCTCAGAACAATTGGCATGGCTTGGGGTCATTTTTCTCTCTACCTGTCCATTTCACAGCTAGTTAAGTGTTAGAGGTGGGATTTGAATCCAGGGCCTTTGACTCCAAAGCTAGTGTTCCAGGGCCTTTGACTCCAAAGCTAGTGTTCTTAAAACTGTATTATGTGAGTTTCTCATGCCCCAAATCCTCCTTCTCTTTAAGCCTTTAGTTTTAGCATCCTTCCCTCTGTCTAACTCTGACTGGTGTTCTTACCTCAAGCTCCTGGCCCTTTCATTTCATCCCAGCCTCCCTGGGGACCCTGGATCCCTTGCATTGCTATGACAACCTCTCCCTTCTTCAGATCCCTCCACAGGCTCTCAATTGCTTTCCACATCACATTTACCTCCTATCCTTTTCCTCACAGAGTTACCACATCTTCAGTTCTTGAAGCAATCATTCCTTTTATCTCCTTTGACTCCTCAAAAAAAAAGTACTTCCTACTTCTCCCCCAGGCATTTTCTCCACCATAGTCCTTGAACCTAGAATCACTTTTTTTTCACTTAAGGTTTTGTTCTACCTTCAAACTCCTCCTCAGAACTTGCTTCTTACCTCACCATTTGTTAGCTGTGTGACCTTGGACAAAGGACCTCATTTTTCTGGACTTGTTTCTTCATGAGTGAAATCAAGGTCTTTGGCTCAATGATCTCTGAGGTCTCCTCTAGCCCTAAAATTCTATTCTATGGCCATGTTCTCTCTTTTCTTTTTTCATTCTTCACCACTGTTGCTTTCCCCCAGTATCCTGCAAACATGCATGCACCGGCTTGCCCATATATACTATATCTTCTTTTTTTACCTCATAGTGATGAATAGTGCTATCAGTCAGCTGTTGGCCAGAATCAAAAGATTTGTCTGTCTAGAGTTTTCTTAATATCTTTCAGTATGGTTTAGCTAGCTACACGTATCTGATTAGACTTCCCTGTGGTATACCATCCAGTCATCTGACCCCTGGCCCTTGGCCAGGACACCAGGGTCTAGCCAATATGGGTATCTTGCCATGGTTCCTCACAGCAGGAGCAAGGACCTTCTGGACTTCAGAGATTCTGCACCACCCCCATCCCAACGGAGTTAATCAATTCTTCTTTGAAACTGGTCCTGGGGCCAGCTGCCCTGGCTATTGATTGAAAAATGAAATCAAATCACATTTCAGCTCTCTATAACCAGGCAGGCCTCAGATTAAGTCCCATCCCATCCAGCCATCTTGCCTCCCGCCCCCGATCAGGACATCAGGAACCTACTCAGCACATACATCTGGGCATCTGCCCCTCAAATCTGCCCCTCAAAAAATCTGCCCCTAGAAAATAATCTAAAATCCTCATTGCCATAGCATTACTCAAAGTCACAGGGTGCCTAGGTTGAAGCTTTCTTCCCTGGTTTCCACTCCCAGAAATCTCACCAACTGTCCACGGCAGCCTTATCCCTCCAGTGTCCCCATTCCACTCTACTTCCCCCTTCCATTATGTGCACTGGAATCTGATTCTGTTGTTGACAAAGTACCCTGCAAATTAGACATCTTTTTCTCATGTTCCTTTCATCTCCTAGCAGTTAACAGAAACTACCTGGCTTACACCCCTGGACAACCTCTCTAGACCTGTATATATACCCTCTCTCCTGCCCCCCAACACACTGGTCCAGGCAAGGGGAGTAGGCATGATTCTTGTTATTCACGGGCCTTTCTTCCCTTACCACTCATTCAGCCACCTATTCTCCTTGGAAGTTCAATTTATACAAATACACGATCCCATCTATGTCCTGATGGCTGTTATGTGCCATCCCCCAGTCATTCTCCCTCCTTTCTCAAAGATGGGACTAGAAGACTACCCTCAAATCCCTGCCCTTAACTTAGGAGTTTCAACTGACCTGTTGATGTCTCTTCATATACATTTGCTATACCATCTCCTCAACTCCCATGATCTTTCAGTTCAGACATTCACTTTAGCTCAGCTACACACTGGGTTGGACATAGCCTTAACCATAAGTGGTCCATATCCACAATCCATAACTCCATATGTAACGATGGTTCAAATATTTTCCCTGGAGAAGTGAATAAGAATTGGAACATGGCTCTGGATAGGTGTTTTTATAAGTTTCCTGTCCTTCCACCCTGTCCTAAGACTCTTCTCCTTCCTCACTTCAATCTCTACCCTCTTGTTTTACAGATGAAGAAACAGAGGCCCAAAAATGTTGGTATGAAGTTAAGTGACTTGCCTCAGAGCTTACTGGTAGCAAGTGGCAAAGCCAGGATATCCCCTGGTTCTTCCCTCTTGCCTACAATCATCATCATCATCATCACCACCAACATTTATGTATGGCAGCTAGCTAGGTGGCATAGTGGATAGAGCACTGGGCCTAGAGTCTAGAAGACCTGAGTTCTGGGCTCAGACACTTTCTAGCTGTGTGACCCTGGGTAAGTTATTTAACCCTCTTCGCCTCAGTTTAATCATCTGCAAAATAAGCTGGATGAAGAGATTACAAGCCACGCCACTATCTCTGCCAAGAAAACCCCAAATGGGGTCATAAAGAATCAGACACAACTCAACAACAACAAAAATATTTATGTGGCACTTGCTATGTGTGAGGCCCTGGGCTAAGTGCTTTACAATTACTATTTTATTTAATCCTCATACCCACCCTGGGAGGTAGGTGCTATTATTATCCCCATTTTACTGGTGAGGAAATTGAGGGTAAGAGACTTGCCCAGCATCACATAGCCAGTAAATATCTGAAAACAAACTTGAATTCAAGTCTTTCTCACTTCAGGCCCCAAGCACTACCCACCATACCACCTACCTGTCCCAGATTTCCTCCATTCTTAAAAAAAAAAAACCTACTTCACTTGAATCAACTATTCCTTCAAATTATTGTCCTATATCTTTCATCCCTTTCACAGGCAGAGTCATAGAAAAAAAAACTGTCTATACTCCCTGCTTCCACTTTTTTATTTCATGCTCATTTATCAACCCCTTGGCTTCCCTGTCTGCCTTCACTCTCCACCACTCAACTAAAACTGCTCTCTCCAAGGTCACTCATGACCTTTTTATTGCTAAGCACCATTACCTTTTTTCAATATTCTTCCTTCTTGGCCTCAGAATCATGGATTTTGAAAATTGGAAGGAACTTCAGCAGATAGCAGTCCAACTCGTACACTAGAGGAATACCCACTAAACAGACCCATGAAGCATTTATCTAGTGGCTGCTTGAAGACCTCCAGAGAGAAGGGAAGGGAGAAAGGAATACACATTTACTGAGTTCCTACTATGTACCAGGCACTGTGCTAAGCACTCTATAAATATCTCATTTGGTCCTCACGACAACTCTGAGAAATAAGTGCTATTATGATCCCTGTTTTACTGATGGGGAAGTTGAGGCATTCAGAGGTTGCATGACTTGTCCAGGGTCACACAGATAGTAAGTGTCTGAGGCTGGATTTTTAAAAAATTTTATTTATAGGCATTTGCCCAGATTAAACAGCTCTCCCAGGGTCACACAGCTGGGAAGTATCTGAGGGAGGATTTGAACTCATGTTCTCCTGACTCCAGGCCCAGCTCTCTATTCACTTGACTGCCTCATTCTCTCACAATTTACCACCTCTCTAAGCAGCCCATTCCACTTTTGGACAGCTCTAATTAGGAAGTTTTGTCCTGATATCAAGCCTATTTTTAGCTTCTCCCCATTGATCCTAGTTCTGCCCTCTGGGACCAAATGGAACAAGACTCCTCCACTGATAGTTTTTTTAGATACTCAGAGTTAGCTCTTATCTTCCCCTTGGCATGATGGTGGTGGGAGTTTGGGGGTGGGGGTGGGCAGAGGATTTCAGGCTAAACATTACTTGTTCTTTTATTTTTGTTCCTTTTTTTAAATTAAAAAAATCGTTATTTATTTTAAACATTAGTTTTTAAAAATGGAGTTCTGAATTCATTCCCTTCATTCCACCCATCCTCCACTTTTAATAAGTGGCAATAATAAGAATAATAAGAAGGCAAGAAATGTGATATAAATTGATCCTCACATGACATGGACTCATGGCCCTTCACCATTCTGGTTGTTCTCCTCTGGACACTCTCCATCTCTGGGCAAATGACTTTCAAATCTACTCATCCTGTCCTCATCTCTTTCCTGAAGACCAGTCTTGCATCTCAACCATCTCCTGGACATCTCCACCTGGATATTTCACAAGCATATCAAATTCAACATGTCCCAGACTGAACTCTATCTCCCACCTGTACAGAGGTGGCCAGAGCAGGAACGTGATCTATGACACCACAGAAGAATGTAAACTACCTTGAGTAAATGTAAACAGAAAAAGATGCTCCCACTCTCCCATGGGAAAACTTGCACGTGACCCTGGGTCATGCCTGGCTCTCTATCTTTGTTCTGTTTCCAAATAACACTTGACTTGGTATAGAGTTGATGATGGGATCTATGGTATTTGTCCTGCTGCTGCCCAGGATGACTGGCCTCTGGTGAGTAAATTCCCCCAATTAACCTAACTGACCCTAATAAAACCTATTAATAACCAAGCTGGTATGCCTGTAGTTGGTGTAATTAGGGCAGATTCTGCCCCCTTTCATTCCACCCCATCCCCTCACTTCTGCCAGACCCAACCCTCTTCCTAATCATTTCTTTCAAGGACACCACCATTCTTCCAGTCACCTAGAAGTCACCCTGGACTTTTTACTCTCATTTACTTCCCATATCTAATCAGTTGCCAAGTCCTGTCCACCCTCCTCCTCAACATCCCTTGAATCCATCCCCTTCACTCACACACCAGCCATCCTAATTCAGACACTGATCACCTCCTGCTTGGACTCCAGCAGTAGCTTCTTCATTTTCTTCTGTCTCCAATGCATTCTCCAAACAACTGCCAAACTGATATGTCTAATGTGCAGATCTGATCACGTTCCTTCCCTTTATAAAGAGCAAATGTGGGTCCCTCTGCCTTTAAGGAAAAAAAATACAACCTCTTCTGTTTGGCATTTAAAGCCCTTGTTAACAATTCATTTCCTGCTCGTCTTTCTAGGTTGGCTTTGTTTATTCCCCCTCACCTAGACAGCCAGGTGGTGCAGTGGATAGATCTCTGGAATCTGGAAGACCTGGATTCAAATTTGACCCTGGGCAAGCCCCTTATCTGTTTCTCACCCCTAAACAGGGATGATAACAATACCCTCATTCTCACAGGACTGTTGGGAGAACCAAATGAGATAACATTTATTGAAGTACTTTGCACAGGATCTGGCATTTAAAAGAAGCTTTGCAAATGCCTGTTCCCTTCCTACCTACTCCAGTCACACCAGACTACTTGCTTTTCCTAGCACATAGCATCTTTTCTGGGTAGCTAGGTGGTACAATGGAAAGAGTGTGAGGACTGGAGTCAGGAAAACTCCTCTTCCTATGTTCAAATCCAGCCTCAGACCCTTTCTAGCTGTGTGACCCTAGGCAAGTCACTTAACCTTATTTGCCTCAGTTTCCTCATCTATAAAATGAACTAGAGAAGAAAATGGCAAACAACTTCAGTATCTTTGCCAAGAAAACTCCCAATGGTTTCACAAATAGAAACCATTGAATAACGACAGCAATCCTCCTGGAAAAAATGCTTGACTTCATTTTCTTACCATCTTTGAGGGCAGAGATGGTTTCACTTTTGTATTTGTATTTCTAGCAACCACAACACAGTGCCTGGAATGTAAGAGGCACCTAATAAATGCTTATTCACTGATCTTTGTAGCACCTAGCTTTCCTAAGCAGGGAGGAAGGCAGTAGATCTGTCCTTCAGGAAGGCATCAGCTTTTTTTTTTTTTTTTTAAGTCAATCAGGGTTAAGTGACTTGCCTGGAATCACACAGCTAGTAAGTGTCTGAGACCAGATTTGAACTCAGGTCCTCCTGACTTCAGGTCTGGTACTATGCCACCTAGCTGTCCCTAGGTATCAGCCAATATAGTCTTTTGTCTTTCTGGAGGGGAGAAGGCAGGGCAATTGGAGTTAAGTAACTTGCCCAAGGTCACATAGTTAGTAAATGTTAAATGTCTAAGACCACATTTGAACTTAAGTCCTCATGTCTCCAGGGCCGGTGCTCTATCCACTGTGCCACCTAGCTGTCTCTACCAATAGTCTTAATGAGGGCACCAGCATCTCTCCTACTCTCAGGCTGACACTAGGCAACATATCAAAGGGACTTCTGGGTGGATGGCGAGTGTGGTTCCTACTGCAGATGCAGAGTTATGTATATCATTCATAGATAGGAAATTAAGAGGGTGAGAGCTCGCAGTGTAGCTCTGGGACTGCCGTACTCCTGGCTAACGCGTGTGACCACTTCCCCCTCTGCTATGTGTATCCTTGAGAAAGTCTGTGCTTCACTCTTGAGCAAAGAAAACACCTAAGGGATGTGTGATGGTTCCTATGTGACCCAAGGTAGGTTATAGCTCTATCTTTGCACACCTGACCCCTTTCCTATTGTCTTGGGTGCGCCCATGTCAGAGTTCCAGGGACTCTGAAGGGGGAAAAAAGCCTCAGGAGGACTCCAACACACATAAATTTAGTAAATAGCAGTTAACTAACATGTTGTTTGGATAGGCTAGCAAGAAGGATTATCAAGCTGTGGGTCCTTCAAAAGTCAATTTCAGTGGTCCAAAGGTGCAAATCATTTACTTTTCCTCAAAAGTCCTTTGATTATTCTTTCAGAAAAAAAAGGGGGCTCTTCAAGTTTGACCTGGGTACTGTGCTTATTGTCTCAATTCCAGTGCCTTCCTTCCATTAATTATTTCTTATTTATCCTAGATGTAGCTCCCTTTGCATGTATTTATTTGCGTGTTGTCTTCTCCAGTAGACTGTAAGCTCCTTGAAGGTAGGGAGTATCTTTGGCCTCTTTTTGTACCCCCAGCACTTAGCACAGTGACTGGCACATAGTAGCTACTTAATAAATATTGATTAATAGATTGATTCTCAACAGGGTAGACTCCATACCTGGCAGATTCCCTTGGAATCCCATTTTCAAAGGGTTCTCAATGGGTACCAGCTCTGTTGCCTGATAGGGTCTGGAGGAATTCACTGGGAATCTTCTGGCCTAATACAAGTCAGAGCCTGAACAGTGAGAGCCATCATTTTTCCTTGGCACTGTTTGGCGTTAAAAGGGGTGCCTTGTCATCACACCTCCACCCTGCGTACATAGGTGGCATGAAACAAATTCAGAAATCACTCTGGTGATGTCAACACTTTCTGTTTACTCTGGCAGGCTCAGCTTTTAAGTCCAAAGTAGTACAGAGAGAAATCTCAGCTGCCTCTCATGATAAAGGTCTTTATTTCTTTTAGGAAAGAAGCTTCTATGCCTGTCACTTTGAGGCAGAGCAGTAACTAGGAATGTTTTTTTCACCTGGAGAAAAAAAAAACAGTTCTGGGAAGGGGGGTGGGGTGGGAGGAGTGGCAGTTAGCAGGGGGCAGTCTGATTGGGTGGAATGATACTAAGAGAGGAGGGGCATTCTGCACCCCCACAGAATCAGGCTTAGTATTTAGGGGAGGGAAGGCTGGCCTGACAAGAGAGGCATTGTGGCAATAGGCCCCCAAGAGTGATAGATAGGGTCAGGACCACAGCCTGAGGCAATGCTGATCTGAGTCAGAACCCTCCCCCCCCTGCCAGGTGTATGACCTTGGGCAAGGGACCCACCACTATGGTCCTCACTTATCTGTAAAATGAGGAGATTGGACTATATGACCTCTCGTGACCCAGTGACATGTGATGCAGGATAGTAGAGGTGAGGGTTGGGGACAGGCAAGTACCAATGTTGGTACCACCTCAATGTTGGCACTCTGGGGGAAAGCCCTGCTGTGAGGTGTCCTCTCATTCAGTGGTCACAAACTAAAAAACAGATTCCTGAAGGCCACATAAGTGATTTAGGAAAACACAAACTAACCGTGTTATACTGTATTTTTATTTATTTTGTTAAACATTTCCCAATTACATTTTAATCTGGTTGGGTCCCTATTCTGAGTTTTGCTGGCTACTTGTGAGTTTGACACTTCTGCAATTGTTGTTCAGTGTGTCCAACTTTTCGTGATCCCATTTGGAGTTTTCTTGGCAAAGATACTGGAGTGGTTTGCCATTTCCTTCTCCAACTCATTTTACAGATGGGGGAAACGGGGTTAAGTGACTTTCTCAGGGTCACACAGCTCAGAAGTGTCTGAGATCAGATCTGAACCTGGGAAGGTGAGTCTTCCCGACTTCAGGCCCAGCATTCTATTATCCACTGCACTATCCAGGTGCCACCTAGCTGCTCCCTCTGCAATTGTGCTTCCTTCTAAACCTCTTCTAGACTTCCTTAGAAATGTCAAAGGCATCCTGGTTTGGCTGAAATAACACTGGATTTGGTGTCAGGAGACGTTGCTCCGAGGCCCAACTCTTCTATTTACTACCTAGGGGTCCTTGAACAAATCGTCTCATTTCCCTGGGCCTCAACTTTTAAGGATTTTGCAAATTATATCATCTCCAAAGTACTTTCTAGCTATAAATCCCATCTTTCAGATGAGGCCTATAGCTTCCCAATGGGTTGTCTGTGCCTATGTCTATGTGTACATACATTACCTCCTTGAGGACACCTTGCCAGATTAACTCCATCCCTCTCTGTTTAATTCAAATATTCTGTAATCACCAGGACAAATAGAGACAAATTAAGGGAGTTTGGGTATCAAGGCCAAAAAAACCCATAGATGATTAAAGTGAGTGTGTATGCAACCCTTGTGGCAAAGGTTCCCTCCTGCTACAAAGGAGCTAGATGGAATTTGGGGATCACTCACTTCCTTGGCATATTGACTACTAGCAACATAGAACCAGGAACTTCAGTAACTACCACTAAAGCAAAGGTGGCTTCTAGCTCCCCTTGTAAGCACTCAAATGCATAAGACTTCAAAACAGAAAAGTTTTATTTGCACAATAAATTACACAGAAAGAGCTCACAATCAAACCTTTACAGATATAAGAAGTTTTCAATGGGTCACCCTCCCCTAGGCACATGTACATCCCTATGACTTATAGTACCATCCTGGGTAGGGCCCCAGAAAGGTGAGACACTCAGGTTTATTCTTCCATGTCAGTGTTTTGTATGTATTAGATTGCTCTTTCACTGCAGGTAGGTGGTACAGTGGTTAGAGTACTGGAATGGGAGTCAGGAAGAACCGACTTCAAATCTGGTCCCAGACACTTACTAGCTGTGTGACCCTGGGCAAGTCACTTGCCTCTGTTTCCTCATCTGTAAAATGGGCATAATAAGAGTGCCTATCTCCCAGGGCTGTTGAAAGGATCCAATGAGGTAATATTTGCAAAGTACTATAGAAATGCCACTTATTGTTATTTCATTGACTGCTCTCCTGTTTGCTGCTCTCCATTTCCTTTTTTTAAGGAATTTTTTAAAAAAGTTTTTAAATTTAAATTAAAAAAAAACTTTTTTTAAATTTTATTTAGTATTTTATTTTCTCCAGTTACATGTAAAAACAATTTTTAAAATTCATTTTTAAAACTTTGAGTTCCAAATTCTCTCCCTTCTACCCTCCCTACCCCCCTCATTGAGAAGGCAAGCAATTCAATATAGGTTATACATGTGTAGTCATGCAAAACACTTCCCTAATAGGCATGCTGTGAAAGAAAACATAGACCAAAAAAAGAAAAAAAAACCCTCAAGAAAAATAAAGAGAGCAAAAAAAGTATGCTTTGATCTGTAGTCAGACACCATCAGTTCTTTCTCTGGGGATGGATAGCATTTTTCATGTTAAGTCCTTCAGAAGTTGTCTTGGATTTGTGTTGCTGAGAATCTGCTCTCCATTTTCAGTAACTATCCTAGGTCTTTCTCACCTGTTTCTGTGTTTGAACAACATTCATAATAACTACAATAACATAAAGAGAAACAGCACTAAAAAACAGCAGAATACAGATTAAAAACAGTGACCAACTCTTGGTTTGGTCCTAGGGAACCGATGATGGAACACATTTGCCTTTTGGCAGAGCTAGAGGACTCTCTGCAGACTCTTGCACACACTGCTACTTATAGTCAGTTTATTGAACACTTTCCCTTTGACACAAAGGAGGGTTTGATAGGGACCGGAATATTAGAAAAATAAAAGTGGCATAAAAAAATAAAAGGCACCAATAAAACTTTTTAAAAGTAAACATAAAGATGAACAGGATGAGTTCTGAAAAGCCTGGAAATACTTATATGAACTGATGCAAAGTGAAGTGAGCAGAATCAGGAGAACACTGTAACAGTAACAGCATATTGCACAATTATCAACTGTGAGTGACTTAGCAGTTTTCAGCAATACAATGATCCAAGACAATTCTGAAGGACTAATGATGAAAAATATTATCCACCTCCAGAGAAAGAACTGATAGAGCCTGAATGCAGATTGAAACATGCACTGTTTAAAAAAACAAACAAACTTTATTTTTCTTGTTTTGGGGTCTGTGTTCTCTTTTGTAACATGGTTAATACAGAAGTGTGTCTTGCATGACTGCACATATATAATCTATATCAAATTGCTTGCCATCTCAAGAAGGAGGGAGGGTAGGGAGAGAGAGGAGTTGGAACCCAAAATTATAAAAAAGAAGTGTTAAAAATTGTTTTTACATGTAATTGCAAAAAAAATTAATAAAAAATACAAGTTTTTTTTAAAGAGAGCCCCCAAACTGTATGGATACTAATGGAATACTAAAAGACCTAGAGGAATTCCTCCATTGGGCAGACATTCTATGGAGGTCTATTATGCAGAGAAAACAAATAAAATTATATAAAACAAAAAGACAACTGTACCACTGAAAGATACATAACGTGGATATACACATTAGTGGAATCCACTGAAATGTTGAATTATAAGTTGAATTTGCCTGTCTTCAAAGGCTTGGTTTCTGTACTGTGGTCTGCAGTATCTTTAATAATGATAATGTCGTTGTTGTTGTTCAGTTGTGTTTGATTCTTCATTACCCTGTGGACCACAGCACACCAATACTGTCCATAAGAAAGATATTTTTGGCAAAGAAATTGGAGTGGTTCCTTCTTTACTGGGTGAAGGCAAATAGATGTTAAGTGACTTCCCCAAGGTCCCACAGCTAGTATCTGAGGCCGGTCTTTATGACTCCAGGCCCGGCTACCTAGCCACATCAATAATGACGATAGCTAACACTCTCACAGGGCTATGGTTAGCAAAGCACTTTACAAATGTTATCTCATTTGATCTTCACAACAACCTATGACAGAGATGCTATTATTATTCTCCCTACACAGATGATGAAACTGAGTCAGATAGAGGTCAAGCTACTGACTCAAGGTTAAATAAATAAACAAATAAATAAAGTAAATATCTGAGGCCAAATTTGAACTGAGCTCTTCCTGATTTCAGGTTAAACACTTCCTCTGCTGTGCTACCTAGCTGACTCTTCTTGTTTCCCATAACTACCACAGCTTATGTTTATGACAGAATAATTTTGATTTAACCTTTATTTTAGATGAAATTTAAACCCCCAATATCTAGACACATATGCCCAAAATTTAGGCAACAAGAAATATGAACTAAAAGTCCTAATATAAGGAGACAGATTTGATTTAATGGGTATCACTGAGACTTGGGGATATGAAACCCATGTCTGGCATAGAGTTAAAAGGAAATGCATAGGATAACATTGTCTTATAAGCAGAATGGTGACAGATAAGAAAACTGAGGCAAACAGATGTTAAGCGGACTTACCCAAGGTCACACAGTTAGTAAATGTCTGAGGCCAGATTTGATTTCAGGTTTTCCTGATTCCAGGCCAAGCATTCTATTCACTGAGTCACAGGTTAAAGATAGATATAGATATAGATAAAAGAGCATGGTGTGGTCCTTTAAGAATAGTATTAGGAGGCTACAGCTAAGAATGGACCAAAGACCACAAAAAGGGGTTTGTTTTGTTTTGTTTTAAGCTTGATTGCCCGAAAGAGTAGGATCAAAGAATAAATGGTAAGGGGCCCCTTGGGGTGGAAGAGGCAATGAGAACCAACAATAAAGAGAAAATGAAGCTGGTTCCATTCTTATTTTGTTTCCACAAATGACCTGGAAATGGCAGAACAAAAATGGATAATGAAGAGTCATCTCTGTGATAAGTAAAGGAAATAACAAGAGAGCATCAACTTATCCTTGCTGGATTCAAGTCTCCTGGTCCAAACAATCAATATTCTTAGATACTAAAAGCGCTGGTGGCTGTGAGAGTTACTGTCTTGATATTTGAAAGACTGTGGGGAAAGGGAAAAGTATTCCAGGATTGGAGAAGGGCAAAAATGTCTCACTTTAAACAGAACATTTTCATGGCGGGGCGGGGGGGATAGGTTTTTTGAGCTTAACTTCAATTTCTGAGAAAATTTCACCATGGATCAATGAAGAAATGATTAGGGGAAATCTAGAGAATAAAACAGGGACCATCAAATGGTAGCTCTCCATTTTCCATTAGCAGCTCTGCATGGTTTTGACTCTAGGGAACATCATGTCTTACCCAGGATAAGGCAGGTGATCACCTGAAATCTCATCACCATGTTGACTGACTGGATACTCAACAGCTTGTCAACTCCTTCAGTTGCCTCTCCCTTCTGACTGTAGGGTTGGAAGGTGGAACAAAAAAGTCCTAAAGTGTTCCATTATAGAGGGCTCAGATCAGAACTTTTCCGGTAACTCCATTTTCTATCACCAGCTCTGCTTGAATATCCTAGCGCCCACCGCCCCTGCCCTTTTCAGATTCCTTTTGTGTGTGTGTTTTCCCCTTATTAGACTGTAAGCCTCTTGAGGGCAGGGATTGTCTTTCTTTTTCTTATTTGTATCCCCAGTGCTTGTTCCCCTTCTCCTCCGCCTCCCCCCTCCCCTTCCTCTTCTTCCTCTATCCACATGGGGAGTCATACCCTTACATAGGGATGCTCTGTCCAAAGGAATGTAAATTTTGATCACTTATACTTCACAAGGTACCTTGAGGTTTGGGGGTTAGATTTTTTCTTCTCTACTTATTTATTTTATCTTTTTTTTTTCCCTTGAAAAACTGAGACAATTAACTCTTTTGTCTCATGTAGTTTTTCATTTATGATTTCTTGAAATATAGATCTGAAAAACCAGGCTTTGATAAAGCCCACTGGGATTCAAACAGAGCTACTTGATAGTCAATTACCCTGATTCTCACTGATTGGCCAGTCATAGGTTCCAGTCCAAGCCTAAGTTGCTCATTGTTTGGGTTTTGAGGCTCAGAGTGAGTGTAAATAGCAATTGTTTCTGTTCTGCCCAGAATCTTGGAGGGTCTTCCCTTCCTAGACTGATTCTTTTGTGATAGCAAATTAAGCCATCTTTTGCCTCAGTCCTCACCTCGTCTTTAATCACTGAATGGGTGCTGCCTCAGACAAAGTGAGACGTGGGAAAGACCTTGGCTTAAAAAGGCCAAGATCTTCCTGGGCCATCGCCAGCAGTCCTGATCTATGTCTTGCCACTGAACTCTGATGACTCTGGAGGAAAGACTGAGGCTGATGACTTTGCACAGCTCTGCCTCACTTCAATTCAATTCATTTGCAAGTCAAGACATCACCCTCCTGATGTCATTGGTCCTCTTGGAGAATGAAGGATGAGCAATAACAATGTCCAGTGCTTTAGCACAGTTTCTGGCACATTGCAGGAAATTAATAAATATTTATCGAATTAAATGATCACAAAGAGTCATACAGGAGAAGATGACATATGGATTAGATCAACACTCAGATGGAGCTGGACCTGCTTGACATAGAGTAACCATCACATAAACAGACTCAAAGAATAGTCAAGTTAAATATCAACTTAGCAGTAGCTCTCCTGGTGTGCTTCAGATATCTGATCCTGTGCTATCTGATATTTTTTTTTGGAGGGGGAAAGGCAAGGCAATTGGGGTTAAGTGATTTGCTCAAGGTCACACAGGTAGTTAAATGTCAAGTATCTGAGGCCTGATTTGAACCCAGGTCCTCCTGACTCCAGGGCCGGTGCTCTATTCATTGCACCACCTAGCTGCCCCACTATCTGACATTTCTATCAATGACTTGGATAAAGGCAGAAATGGTAGGTTCATTAAATATACAGGGGTCATTAAACTGACACAGTGCCAAAAACAATTAACTCTGAATAACACTGACAGGATCTAATAAGTTCTTGATAGGCTAGAGCATTGGATTGAATGGAATAAGATGAAATTCAACTGAGATAAATGTAAAGTCTTATGATTGGATACAAAATGTCAACTTTGCAAGTTGACAGGGGAAGCATAGTTAGATGGTAGTGTCTAAAAAAGATCTGGGGTTTTAGTGCACTGCAGGCACAAAATTAGTCAGCAGTGTGATGTAGCAGCCAAAAATATTAATGCTAACTTGATCTGCATTGAGAGACATTGCTTCTAGTAATAAGAAAGTAATAGTTCCTATGTCCAAAGGGCTATAAAACTGTGCATACCCTTTGATCCAACAATACCAGTACTAGATCTGTATCCAAAAGAGATCATGAAAAAGGGCAAAGGACCCACATGCCCAAAAATATTTATAGCCACTCTTTCTGTGGTGGCAAAGAATTGGGAATTGAGGGAATGCCCATCAATTGGAGAAATGACAAAAGTTGTGGCATATGAATATAATGAAGTATTATTGTGCTATAAGAAATGATGAGCAGGCAGATTTCAGAAAAACCTGGAAAGACTTACATGAACTGATGCTGAGTGAAGTGAGCAGAACCAGGAGAACATTGTACACAGTAACAGCAATATTGTCCAATGATCAACTATGATAGACTTAGCTCTTCTCAGAAATATAATGATCCAAGACAATTCTAAAAGACTCATGATGGAAAATGCAATCCACATCCAGTAGAAGAACTTTGGAGTCTGAATTCAGGTCGAAGTATACTATTTTCTCTTTTTTTGTTTTTTCTTTCTTGTGATTTTTCTCTTTTGCTCAGATTCTTTTTTCACAACATGACTAATATGGAAATATGGTTGTACATATATAACCTATATCAGATTGCTTGCTGTCTTGGGGAGTGGAGAGGAGAAGGACAGAAGGAGAAACATTTGGAATTCAAAGTCTTATAAAAGTGAATGTTGAAAACCATCTTTATGTGTAATTGGAAAAAAATGCTATTAAGTGGTGGGGGGAAGAAAGTAATAGTTCCTCTGTACTCTGCTCTTGATAAGAAAATATTTTGTAGGGACAGCCAGGTAGCACAGTGAGTAAGAGCACCGGCCCCAGAGTCGGGATGACCTGGGATCGAATCTGGGCTCAGATACTTAGCACCCACCCAGAAACACCTGGCTGTGTAAACTTGAGCAAGGTACTTAACCCCAATTGCTTTAAAAACTGTGTTGTGTTATGGGCAACATGATTTAGGAAGGACATTGATAAATTGAAAAGGGGGCACATAGGTGGTGAAGTGAATAGAGCACCAGCTCTGGAGACAGGAGGTCTTGAGTTCAAATATGGTCTCATACATTTACTAGCTATGTGACCCTGGGAAAGTCACTTAACTTCAATTGCCTATAAATAAATAGATAAATAGATGAATGAATGAATGAATTGAAGATAATCTAAAGGAGTTTATCCAGGATGTAAAAGGCCTTGAGTCCATGTCATATGAGGATTGGGTAAAAGAAAATGAGAATTTTCAACCTGGAGAAAAGACTCAGGGTAGGACACAATTGTCACAAGTATTTCAAGGACTGTCATTTAGAAGAGTGATGAGATTTGATCTGTTTGGCCCCAGAGGGAAGAACAAAGAACAATGAAGGGAAGTTACATAGAGGGAAATGTAGGCTTGATGTCAGGAAAAAAATTTCTAACTTTAGATATCCAAAAATGGTGTAGATCATTTCTGGAGTTAGTGAGCTTTCCCTAATTAGAGGTTTTAAGCAGGAGCTAGATGAACACTGAGGCAGTTAGGTGGTTCAGTGGATGGAGTTGCCCAGCCTGGAATCAGGAAGATTCATCTGGCCTCACACATACTAGCTATGTGACCTTGGGCAAGTCACTTAACCCTGTTTACCTCAGTGTCCTCATCTGTAAAATGAGCTAGAGAAGGAAACAGCAAGCCACTCTGGTATCTCTGCCAAGAAAACCCCAAATGGGGTCACAAAGAGTTGGACATGACTGAAAAACAACTGAAGATAACCACTTGTTGGGTGTTTTATAGTAGGGATCCCTTGTATCAGAGTATAGGGTTTTATAAGATGTTTGGAAAGGGCCCCTTCCAACCCCCCAATTCTGTAAATGCTGTAATTCTGTAAAAAAAACAAAAAACTGTCAAGTTTAACCATGCTATGCTCTAAGAAAAAAATAGAAAAATAAGACAGTTCTTGTTCTCAAGGAGGTTACCTTCTTCTAGGGGGAGAAAACTCATACAGAAAAGGCCAAATGGTCCTTAGGGTGCCTCAGCAAAGCAGATGGATATGCATTTTCTTTATTGACATTTCCATTAATAAACTCATATCTGTTTCTCATGATGTGCTACTTGGACTTTGGGGATAAGAACTTTCTTTTCTGGGCCTTCTTCAGTAGCTATAGCTTCTGAAGACACAGGGGCTATGCCAGATAGCACATCTACATGGGTTGCTCCCCTGAGCAATGGCCGGGGGACAGAAGGGGAGGTGGTTAGCTTGGAACCAGGGCTGGTAGTCTGTGGGGCACTGCTATTCCCGAGGCTCTTGGGCATCGAGTTCTGAGCTGTTTATACATAGATCTGAAGGGAGATAGTGGTCAAGGTGGTGGTGGCAGTAGTGATTTGACCTGCATGGCACATGTTATTTATTGCCTCCTGTCTTTCCCTCAGGTTGCCTTTCTTCTCCAGCCAGACTGACTTTCCTGCCCCATTTATGGCAGCTGGTATTGATGGTATCTGAGATAGTGAACCCCTTTCCCACAAGAATTACCCCACTTGATGATAAAGGTGGAGATCAGTCTAGAAGAAGGGCTTGGGGACCTGGGGCCGGTTGCTCTCCCTGTAGCTTTCAGCCTTACCTGGCCATTATTACTGTTTTCCAGCAGTTGGTGGTAGTGATGTGGGGAATGTTAAGCTCCTTCTCCATAAGGGTTGCCCTTCACTGGCATGTAAATTTGTCTAAGTCCCAAAGGAGAGGACATTTAGAACATCTGAAGTTTTCCTTCATCCTATCTGCTCGCCCAGGAAAGATAGCTTCTTCACCCCTTTGAGTTTGTTTTTCCTCCTAGAGAGATATTACCAATTTTTATCTAGGCTGACACACTGCTTCCTATTCTTTATCAAGTAAATAATTTGGCTATTTGATTTAAAGATCTTCCAAAAGAGTTTATGTGCTTTAAAAAGGGGGGGGAGGGGTCAAGCCGTATTTGAATAATTCTAATTAGTCCAAACACCACACCCGGAACTTTGAGATAGCAAGAAGTTTCACAGTTAAGGGGGACTGTTGTCACAATATAAGTTACCCTTAACCCAGTTAAAATGCCCAAATCTTCTTGAGAAGACTTTCAAAGGAATGCCATTAAGAATGAAATTTTCATGCAGATGCAGGGGAGAAAATATTTTTAGTTAGGGAGCCTATCTGGGCCCTTAGATCACAAAAGATGACCTATATTTCAGGCTACTTCTGCCTTCGCCCCTCCTTCTTGCTCTCAGACACATCCACATAAGCCCAAATTTAGAATTACAGATGAGAAATCAAAAAATAGGAATAAGCTGGTGGTTAGATTGGGAATTGAACTAATAAACTTCTGTTGCCCAGGTCATTCCTGTTACCACAGGACCTTTCAAATTCCTTTGTCAGAAATATGATCAATCACTGAGCACCTACTATGAACCCTGCAAAAGTAAGTATGTGGGAGGTACAAACAGGAACAAGATCAAGTCGCTGGCCTCAAGTTAAGGAAAGGGAACATAATCATCAAACAATTATAACTGAACAAACTATGGAATTTGAATGGAATGGAAATACTGCTTCACAATAAGAAATTACTAATATGAGGAATTCCAAGAATCATGGGAAGACTTGTAAAAACTGATACAGAGCCAAGTAAGTGGAATCACAAAGAACAGCCTACACAATGATTCTAATAATGTAAATTCAAAGAGCACCAGAAGGAAAGTTAGCTCTGAGTTAATTGTGATGCAATCCTGGTCCTAGAGCACCAGAGATAAGGAAATACAACCCTCTCCTTTCCCCAGAGAGGCAGGGAATGAGAAGGGCAGAAGGTGGTATATATGCTCACATATGGTATTTTTGTTTAACTCTTTTTGTTTGTTTGATTGATTCTAGGAGTGGAAGGTGGGGGAGCTCTATCCAGAAATGACTATGATATAAAAACAAAAGGTCTTGAAAGACATTTTTTAAAAAATGCAAAATTATATTTTTAGACTATAAACTCACTGAGGGCAGGGTCTGCTTCACTTTTTTCTTTGCCCTATTCTAGTTTAACCACCAAGGGGTGCTACTACCAAGTTACCTGGATGTTTTTTTTTTTTTAATGATGAGTGTCCAAGTGTTGGGAACCTTAGCAGTAATGCATTCTCCCCACCACCAGAGTGCCCTCAGAAGAAACGCCAAGCTTTCTATGGTTCTCAGAGAGTTGCTATCTCTAGACCCCAGCTCTGACCCTTTTGTGCTTGGAAGGGCTATTCTCCTTAGTGTACAGGATAGAGTCAGTGTGAATGTATCTAATTAAATTCTTAGCTTGGCCTCCACCCAATGGGAAATTCTGCCCTTTACTCTTCATGGTGCATGTTAATGGCTTCTAATTATTTGAGTATGACATAATGGAGTCAACCACACAAGCAAAGTTTGGCAGTGTACCATATTTACTCATGACCTATGAAGCAAATAACCAAACATATATGGCAGTTAATATATGGCAATTGTGAGGAACACACAACCATTGCCCCTTCTAAAATCAAAAAGTCTAAAATTAATGTGTAAGCACTCTCTGAACACTGGAATTCTGAGACCCAGTTCAGGTACTTGGACTAAAATCTCTTCATCAGCCTTTCCCCCCAGGAGGAGGCAAGCATTCCCAATCTGCTTCTCCACTGATGGCTTAGGCAACCTCTATCTGATTTTTCACTTACAGCCTTCCAAAGGATCAATATCAAGTCACTGAGAACTTGGTACTCAGGACATTGATTGTTCCCTCTGGCTGCTTTTCCTTCCTTATTACTCTATTGCTGCCTGGAAACTTCAGTTCTGCCCTTTGAATGCTTTCTGGCTTGGGTAGGACTCAGTGATTCATTGACGGTTCTCTAGTAGAGTGTCATAGCAGAATCAAGGAAGCAAGGTGTCCCAGTAGATAGAGTGCTGAACCCAGAGTCAAGAAAACCTGAGTTCAAATCTGTCCTCAGACACTTAATAGCTGTGACTCTGGGCAATCTCTGTCTGCCTCAGTTTCCTCAACTGTAAAATGGAGAATTAGAATAAATAGTACCTCCCTCACTGGGTTGTTGTGAGGAGCAACCAAGATAATATTTATAAAGCACTGAGCACAGTGTCTGGCACATAGTAGGGACTTAACAAATGCTTGTTCCCTTTCCTTTCGAAGTCAAGTCCAGGCATAGAGAACAATTCCTTCAGCTGCTCATTATCCCTCTCCTCGAGCTAATACCACTGCTTGAATGTCTACCTTCTGTATCTTTTTTTTAAAATAAATTTTATTGATATCTTTTGTTTTGTCTTAAACATTACCAACCTTCTCTCCAGAGAAGATTTTCCCCTTCTACTCCTAGAGAGCCATCCTATATAATGAAAAATATTTTTAAAGACAAAAAAGGGAAAATGTCAAAACCAATGAACATATCATAAAAGTTTGAGAATATGTGCCACGTACTGCATTCATGCAAAGGGCTGGGGTAGGGATATCTCCTTCCTTGAAACCATGCTTGTTCTTTGTAATTTTGAAACCTTCACTTTTGACTTTTTTGGGTGGCTATTCTTTCTATGTACATTGTAGTAATTATGCATGTTGCTTTCTTTGCTCTGTTGACTTCACTCTGCATCAGTTCATATAGATCATTCTATGCTTCTCTGATTCATCACATTCATCACTTCTTACGGTACAGTAATATTCCATTACATTTGTGTACCACAAGTCGTTTAAGCATTCCCCAATTGATGAGCATTTACTTTGTTTTTAGCTCTTTGCTCATACAAATAGTGTTACTATAACTATTTTGGTGTATAAAGGGATTTTCTTCTTATTAATGGTCTCCTTGGTGTATAACTGTCTGTCCAGAGCATTTCTATCTAGTGTGATACACTTCTCCCCTTAGTAATTTTCATATTGTCTCAGCTTTATGGGTGGGTCCAACCAGGAGGGAAGGCCATGCCTTATCAGGCAAGTCACAGATAGAACCCCTGCTGCAATCATCTAAAGGACTGACCATTAGACTGTATATTGTTAGGCAGGAACAGGAAGACAGATCCTCCTTTGAGATCAAGGAAAGTGACTCAAACCTCCCAAGCTTTACTTCTGTTTTGGGCATTAGCAGGGAAGGAAGAGAGTCAAAACTAGGACACAGAGAATAGGACAGGACATGAGAAATTTAGCTCTTCATTGAGACACCAAACATGAAAGGCAGCATAGTGGCATGCATGGGGCACTGGACTAAAATGAGGGGTTGCAATTACCACCAATTACCACCACAGGTCTCTTGCAGCTCTGGAGCTCTGATTCTATGATGAACTAGCCACATGAAGTTTTTGTTTGTTTTTGGTTTTGTTTTTGCTTTTTTGGAGGGGCAATTGGGGTTAAGTGACTTGCTCAAGGTCACACAGCTAGTAAGTGTTAATGTCTGAGACCAGATTTGAACTCGGGTCCTCCTGACTCCAGGGCTGGTGCTCTATTCACTGCACCACGTAGCCGCCCCTCCACATCAAGTTTTTAAATCTCAGGAAGACCTGAGTTCAAATCTGACCTCAGATACTTCCTGGGCAAATCACTGAAATGCTATTTGCCTCAGTTTCCTCAACTGTAAAATGAGGATAATGATAATAGCACCTCTCTCAGGGTTGTTGTGAGACCAAAACAAAATAATAATTGTAAAGTGCTTAGCACAATGCTTGGCATATAGTGAGTGCTATAAACACATTAGCTATCGTGATAGACCTGTCTTGCTCCTTTCCCCCTAACTTGCCTTCCCGTGGCCCCCTCTCCCTCTTGCAGTCTGTTCCCATCACTAGTCGGCTTGCTAACATCTCTCTGTGGGGTTGGAGGAAACTGTGCAAATTGAGCTCTCTCTATTACAACGTGATGCTTGGTGCTGCCTTTCAAGGCTTCAGAGCTGGCTGAAACACTGAGTACATTTTTCTTTTCCCCCAGCAGTTTTCTCCCTTAATTTATAATCCCTTATATAGTTCAAGGGGAAGAGAAGCAGCAAGTTCCTGATTCATTTATACTCACCTCATCCCCCTGTGGCTCTGAGAGAGGTTTGATGCGTGAGATGCTTTTCTCTGAGGCTGTTAAAGCTTCTCCTCTATTTGTGAACCAATGTCGAATGTTTGCCAGGAGTAAATGGAGTTTGGACCTGAAAAGGTTGGAGTTGGTTTTAAAACCTGGAATTGGTGTACCCTAAGGGGGCTACAAAGTTGTCACAGGCCCTTCTCCTTCCCTAATTAATATCGCTCCACCCCTTGCTGGGCTGTATCTTCTAAACTGCACCAGTCTGTCTTTGGGTGGTGCCCTAGGTGTATACAAGGCAAGAACCCAAAGGGCCTGCCTACTGCCCCATCCCATCGTTTGGCTTAGGAACACCAGTTTCTGGGATTTGAAAGTCCAGGGCTTCAGGAGGGAGGAAGCAAGGAGAAATGGTTCCAGCTCCTGCCGGTTGCCCTGAAACATGAGGTTAATTTTCTTTCATCCTAATATCTCTTTTTCTTTCTTCCTCTTACCTTTCTTCTTTTTTCCCTTCTCCTTCTTCTTCTTCTACTGAAGGGTATGGGTAAGTCAAGGGGCATGGTCTGATATGAGAGGGTTTAGGAGAGGGGTATCATTCAGGTTCTTTTTTATCCTCATCTGAATCTCCATCTATAGTGACTGCCCTGTCTCCAAACCAAATATGCCAAAAACGTGACACCCTTCCCTCACCCCCTTCACTCCTGGTGTACCATAGCTTCCTGGGATTATTTATCTGAGACCAGGCCAGTTTTCCTGATTGACTTTCTCATCTGATGTTTAAAGTGTGATGCTAGGAACAAGAACTGGTTATGGATGCTGGTGTTCCAAGGAGCCTTCTGCAGGTAGTTTCATATTGACCTAGTTTTCAGGAAGGGTTTGTCTCTCCAGAGGTTTAGAGCCAAAAGCTTTCTTTGGCCGAATGAAATCAGACTCATTTGGGGCTTTGGCCCAGAAGAGGCTAGGACATATGCCTTTGTCTCCTGGAAGGGAGAAATAAATGGGATGGAGTCTTATTTCCCCTCTCTGCTCTGTTTATAATGTTGCTGGGAATTTCATTTCATTAGTCTTTATAAAAGTCCTTGGAGGCTGTCAGGTGCCAGGTGCTATAATAAGTGTGAAACTTAACTATTTTTTCATCAAGGAAAAAAATCATGCTTGCAGTGATTCAGGTACATGAAACCTCCTTTTAAAAGACGGGATCTCTATTGTCAACCTTAAATAAATTGCTACTGAAGCATGATCAGAGACCAAATTATCACCACAAGTCCTCCCTGGAGCTCTTGCTGTCAAACAAGGGAATATCAACAAACAGTCAAATCCCAGAGGGAAGCTGGTATTGACCAGTAAATAAATTTGACAGCCCTTCCTACTGAACGTGCATAGGGTCTTCAAATAGCTCAAGGGTAATTTTTCTATAGTCAAACAGAGGCCTGTTATTTTCCCCTAGAAAATCTATTTCTATCTTTCCACACCTTCTCCCTGCCCAGTATCCTCATTAGCTCCCACCAGCCAGGACTGTGTACTGTTTCCACCTTCCAAAAACTCTGCAGGTTTAAAAAAACAACTACAAAAATCAGAAAGCAGGGTTACAATGCTACCAATTAACCTTTAAAAAGTAGGAGTGTCTTAGTTCTATGTAGCTTAGAACACATCTTCTATTTTTTTTTTTTTGCTTTTTTTGGAGAGCAGTTGGGGTTAAGTGACTTGCCCAAGGTCACACAGCTAGCATTTGTGTTAAGTGTCTGAGGCCGGATTTGAACTTGGGTCCTCCTGACTCAGGGCGGGTGCTCTATTCACTGTGCCTCCTAGCCACCCCTGAACACATCTTCTATTTACAGCAAATTTTCAATTCACAAAGTTTTAGTGTAGCACCTTTATCTTTACTCACATGCTCCACCCCCCCCCCGAAAAACTACCTCAGATTTGAGGCTCCATGTAGGTCATCACATACTCAAAGTTACAATTCATGAGCCCCACAAGTATATTTACTATTACAAGCTAACCAGAAGATGCATTAATTATAAGCAAAAGTCAGCATATACTTATTAAGCACCTACTATATGCCAGATAATGTGCTAAGCACTGGGGGTAAAAAGAAAGGCAAAAAACAGTCCTTGCTCTCATAAGTCTCACGGGGAGACAACATATAAACAACTATATACAGACAAGGTAAGTAAGGATAAATTGGAGTCAATCTTAGACAGGAGGCACTAGCATTATGGAGGACTGGAAAAGATTCTAGGAGAAGGGGGAAATTAAACTGGGACCTCAAGGAAGTCAGGGAATCCAGGGGATGGAGATGAAGTATGAGGGCATCCCAGGCATGGGCAACAACCAGTGAAAATGCACCGAGTTGGGAGATGGAGTATCCTTTGGGAACCGTAGCAAGGAAGCCAGCATCACTGGATCATAGAGTATATGGAAGGAAAGAAGGTATAAGAAGACTGTTAGATACCAATAGTTAATAGGTTTGACCTGGAAGAAGAGCCAGAAAAAGAGACTGAGAAGGAGCAGTCAGAAAGGTAGGAAGAGAACCAGGAGAAAGTAGTGTCATGAAAACTAAGAGGAGATTATGAAGGAAAACAGGGTGAACAACAGTGTCAAAGGCTGCAGAGAAGTCAAGGAGGCTGAGGATTGAAAAAAAGTCATTAGACCTGGTAAATTCCCATTGAATGGTAAGGTCAGAAGCCAGACTGTTACTCCTCTGTTTTCGAAGAGGCCCATTGACATCAAAGGTGATGTCTTGAATTGGATTTAAGTGCAGCAGAGCTGCACAAAGTTGTCAGCCTCACTCTCTCTTCCAGAGTCATAGAAGTCCAGAGGCAAGAAAAAAGTCAAGATGACTGACAATGGACCAGGATGCAGTGAGTGACCTTGGTATTTTTGATGTCCAACCAAACTCTAAGCGCTTCACAGTGCCTGCTTCAGTCACCTTCATGGAAGTTGGGAAAGATTGTTCTCATCTGCCCATTTCATGAGGCAGTCTTCACATGCTTGGGGTAGACATCACCCTGACTCACAGACAGGTTTAAGGCCTGTTGGTTACTCTCAACCTTGTTTAGCCCATCTGCCAAGGTAGTTTTACTGGTGTGTGGCTGCTGCATATGGTACAGGTGAGAATTGGGTAAAGGTGGACACGAAAGGTAGATGAACAGCCCTGAAAAGGGTTTTGCCCTCACACCAGAGGTAATAGTCCTCCCCAAACACCCCATACATCCCAAAAGCAGACCGTAGAAAATTAAGAAGAGAGTGAGAGGAAAGGAAGTAGAGTCATTGGTTATAGAAGACTTAAGGAGTTTAGCCATAAAAGGGAAGAGACATATAGTAAAGATAGAGGTATCATGTGAGGGTTTTTTAAAGATGGGGAAACATGGTCATGTTTATAGACAAAAAGACAGTAGCCAGTAGAGGGAGAGATTGAAGATTAGTGAAAGAATGGCAGATGACAGAAGGGGCATTCAGCTGGAGAAGATGGGATGGAATGGGATCATTTGTGCATGTAAAGGGTTTGCCTTGTAGAGAAGGGCTACCCTTTCACATGATCCAGGGGTAATTGTGGCAAGCATCTGAGTGATGTGGTATGAGAAAGAGGGGAAAAGAGAAAGAGATCTTGTCTAATGGGCTCATTTTTTTTCAGTGAAATATGAAGCAAGGTTCTCACTTTAGAATATGAGGTTTGGGAGAGCCATGGAATGTTTGAGGAAAGGCGAAAAGGCTTGGAAAAGCCACTTTGCTGAGCAGGATAAAGAATCAATCAGGGAGCCATAAAAGAATTGCCTTACTTCAGGGAGGGCCCAACTTAGATCCTGTGACATAAATTTATAGTGGACCTAGTCAGTAAGGTTAGTAATTTACTCCACCTAGTTTCTCTATCAAGCACACACAAAGGCTGTATATGACCCCAAAAATCCAAAATTGGGGCTTCACAGGGTATAATTTGCAATAAGATAAGGTGTCAAGGGCCTCATTGTAGAATTGAACTGGTTCACGAGAAAGGGAAGACAGTATAGCCATTGCAGGTTGATGGCCTGGGAAAGAACTGAGGGGAGGAGGAATTAGAAGTCACAGCAGGGACAAAGAGTATAGTTTGGAGTTTTAAGGGAGAGGTGGCATGATGACAGATCATGATCAGATAAAGGGGTCTCAGAGTTCATGAACATGTTAATGGAACACTTGTGGGTGGTGACTAGCTCAAGGGTAGGACCATTTCTGTGTATAGCTCAGTTGGTGTGGAAGAAGAATGTGTAATCACACAATGAGGATGTTACATTGTTTGAGGGGATATCTGCATATATGTTAAAAATGCTCTGATTTGAAGGCAAGAGTTGGGGAGAAGAGAAGGACTGAACCAGGCACTGAACTCGGTAGGGAAGAAAACAAGTGATCTGGAGGTGACTGGATAATAGTTACTAGAATGGTGACAAAGATGAAAGAAGAAAGGTGACTTGAGTGATAGTGACAGTGATAGAGGGATAGTCTGGAAGTGGTGATGGGGAGCAAAAAGTATTCTGCCTCCCCCCACCAGTGGGAAAGGAGTGTGAGGGGAAAGGTAGCCATGTAAGACATTTAGTCAAAGAATATAGCAAATTAAGTGACATGAAAAGACACCCATCCCTCTCTGCATACACATATAGGTCATGCATTTGGTAAGAGTATCTCACACCCTTTTTGCTGCAGAGTCTCTGCTGATTTCTTCTGGCTGCCCTCTGCTGAGCATCCTATCTCCACTCACTACTGAGCATGTTTCCTCTCCTGAACATCTCTATTCAATTTATCCTTACCTAATTGCTTTCTGCTACCATCTACTGACCTTTAGCTATTTAGCTTTCTAGAATCATCTTCTTTTTATTTCCATTTACTAGAGAGTAGTAGCTAGAAAACCCCTCCTTTGTAGGGAAAGCTATAGCCATTTTAGCACACATAGCCAAGGTTTATGGGCCATCAAAACAAGCTAGATTGTCACCAAAAGCCATCAGAAAGTTATAGGAAAAGGCTGCATATTCTTTTGAGTACTTTTCTCCTGTTGTGAACTCAAGGTACTTGGTCCCAGACATCTTTCTGACTTGCAGTCAAAAAATTCCTTTTAACCTCTATTAACCTCCCGATAGGACGGCAATTATTAACTCATGTGTCTATATTTTGGGCAGCTAGGTAGTACAGTGGATAGAGTGTCAGGCCTGGTGTTAGGAAGACTCATCTTCCTGAATTCAAATCTCACCTCAGACACTTACTCCCTGTGTGACCCTGAGCAAAGCCATTTAAACTCTTTTTCCCTCAGTTCTTCATCTTAAAATGAGCTGGAGAAAGAAATGGCAAACCACTCCAGTATCTTTGCCAAGAAAAACCCAGATGGGGTCATGAAGAGTCAGGCATGACTGAAACAACTGAACATCAGGAACCTTCTGATTATGAGCATGCATCCCTAAAACACATTTTAGGGATTCCTACTCTTCCCCAAAGACCTGGGTTGGAACTGGAAACAACAAGTCTTCTTTCAGTCCCAAGATCCTCTTTGGTTAGCACATCTCTGCCTTTATTAGGCATGCATACCAGTGATTTTTATACTTCATTTAGGCCAACACAAACCTTGAATTTCTCCCTACACTGAGAAAGGAGAATATTCTGCCTTCAAAAGATATTAGGAGCTTAGAATTTGCCTGGGGGAGAAATATGAACATGACAATTAAAAGGATCTGAGCAAATCAAGCTATCAGAGGTGAATCAGGCTTATGCCAAGTGTAAATTTTCTGGTTGTGAGATCATGAAATAGGGTAGGGGGTCATCCAGAAAGACCCCTCAGCTTTGAGGACACTTGTGCCCAACTTGGAGATGGATCTTACTTTCATTATGAACCAGGACTCCATTCTCTCCCCTCCTCATTTTCCACCGAAAAAAAGATTGTAATTATTCTCTTCTCTCATTGCCTAAGTATATGCTTATTTAATGAATAATACTTAATACTCTTTACTTAACTAGATTGGGAAGGCTAGAATAGCAATGACAGAGCGCAGGAGAGGAAGAACTAGAACAGGAGAGAAGGAAAGAGGCCTTAAGAAATGTGGCAGAGAGACCCCCATCCCAACCACCTTAGTGTCCAAAGTGACACTCTCCTGGGAAGCTATCAAAGTGGCTCCCTCCAACGTTCCCACCCTAATTTCAGGGGCCCCAAATCTATCCCACATATTTTTCCTTAGCATGAAAAGAAAGGCATGGACCCCTAGGGAAGAATTTGGGAAGCAGGGCTATGGGAAAAAACAACAACAAAACAAAAGAAAAAATTCCACTTCTCCAGATTAGCAGGTCTCTGATCAGAGTGCTCACCAAAAAAAAAAAAAAAAAGCAAGGGCAACTGGGGGTCTCCATGCTTGGCTTTTCACCAGCAGCCCCACTCCAACATTGCAGCATCTCAGGCTAAGAAAATTCCATGTAAGATATATTAGCATCACAAAAGTTAATGGACCAGAAAAGAGAAAATTAACATAAATTAACTTCGCTTGCAATCTTGCCTTTAACAATTGAGCAAGCCTAACAGCTTCAATAGAGAGAATAAGGCACTGGGTGTAAGAGGTATTAATGTACTAAAGGACCATGGTGCTAAAATATCACCTTTAATGCACTCTGGCAAATGGTCCTTCCCTCCCTGCTTATCCATGGCTAATAATGAGTTACTCCAGGGGAAAATAGCACAAAAGTCTGATTTCACTGGTGTCCCTTCCTGTCCTGTAGCATTCATTCATTCGCTTGTTTAGAATCACAGAATCTCGAAGTCTGAAAGGTTCTCAGAGGCATTCAATTCAACCAATACCTGTGACCAAGAATTCCCTCTAGGATACATCTAAGGGATGGTTTCCCACTTTGTAGAACCACTCGTCCTCCAGGCAGCCCAGTGCACTTTGGGAGCTTAATTACTAGACTAATCCATTAAATAAATATGATAAATCCTTATATACAACAAATGCTTTGTGTTGCGTGCACAATGTTATGTTAAAAAGGCTCTGGTGGAGGAGGGGCATAACAGTAGAAAAACACACAGTCCCTATCTGGAGAGCATCCAAATTAGCTGGGGAGAGAGGACCTGTGTGCATATGCAAATCAGCCAAAGAGCATTGCAGAACAGCTAAAAATCAAATATCAGGTCTTTTAGTAAAAAGGCTATATGAGATTTACTATTATTTGTAGAAGGGCAAGATTATTATGTCTAGGAAGAAACCTCAGAGGATGCAGTTCTTAAGCTGTACTTTGAGGGTCTCTTGGGAAAGATGGGTTCATAAGGGTTTGGGGTTCTCATCTACAAGAATCTCCTCCTTGTCCTTCAGTTTCACTTCTTCTCCCTCTCTCAGTTTCCCTGTTTTGCCCTCCTAGGTTTGAGAAACATTTTTAAGTGCCTATTATATACATAACAATTGATACTGGAGATGCAGAGGTAAAGCAGAAAACAAGCCTTACCCTCAAGGAGTTTACATCAATTAAATGGCAATGTGGTCCAGGAAAAATAAGGAAATGGTAGGTAAAGTTCTGCTGAAATTGGAGGTAGTAATGGGAGATATGGCAGATTGAAGGTTTCTCATTAAGCCATGCTTAGTGTCTCCTATACTGTCCTGCTGGGCTAACTCTATAGTGGTAGGGAGGAGACAAGTGGTACCTACCTGGTCCCACTAAAAGCAAGGCCATGAATCTCCTGGGATGACTCTCCTTCCTCCTCAAATTATCATATAGACATCTACCTGCTTGCGTGTTGTGGGATGTAAACTTTTGAAGGAAGGGACTGTTTTTGATTTTGATTTTGTTTCCCCATCATAGTACCTTGTACACAGTAGGTACTCAATGGGATAGGAGGAAGAGAAAAGGTGAAAGGCACTTATATGGTGCCTACTACATGCCAGGTACTGTGCTAAACACTTTTACAAATATTCTCTTATTTGATCCTCACAACAATCTTGGGAGGTAGGTGCTATTATTATTCCCATTTTACAATTGAGGAAATGGAGGCAAATAGAGGGTAAGTGACTTACCTCAGGTCACACAGCTAGTGCGCTGTCTGAGATGGGATTTGAACCTAGGTCTTCCTGACCTTTATTCACCATGCCTTTTACTTAATAATACTTTTTGGATTAGATTTTATCGAAGTGGATAATGAATGAATGAAAAAGCATTTATTAAACTCTTATTCTGTGCTAAGCTTTTGGAATACAAATAGAAAAGATAATCCCTGCTCTTGAGTTCACATTCTAATGGGAGAGACAGCATGTATAGGTTTCAGCTTTAAGTCAGGTAGAAAGGTCCCACAGTCCTTAGGGTACAGTGACAAAGCTAGGGATGATCCATCTACTTTAATGTTATTTCTATGAATAAAATCATATCCTTTTCTGATATTGGCCCATGTGACAGAAATAAGGATTGTAGTGGTAGAAACTGTATTTTTCTAGTCTTTGATACCTGTGGCTGGTGATGAAATGGGGCTGTAGCATCGGTAGAAGCATCTTCTCAGGGGTTGCTTCCCAGAATAATGGCCTTGGGGAGGCCTGACGGCAACTGGAGTCATATTTTGCTATAGTCTGAAAAGATTTCATATTCTAAGGTATTTAATATACTTGCTGAGAGATCTCTCACTTAATACTTTCCCTAGATGGGTCTCAGTTTACCTTCTTATAAAATGGGGCAACAAAACCCAACTAGCTCCTATCCCATACATGATATAGTGAGATGGAAATGAGACTTTTGGGGTCTTCTTTGAAAAGGTCCTGTCTCTATTCTACAGACATATCTTTACCCTGGTGACAGGTCTCACAATTTCATCCAAGCTGAAGCTGAACAATCTACTTGTAACTAGTGGATAGGGGGGTCTGAGTATATCTTTTCCTACTAATGAGTCTTAGCTCTGAGCTCACACACTCACACCCAGGTTAAGGAATGGAGAAAACTCTCCTCTAAAGAAGAGAGATAAGGCTATTTCTTATTTCCTCTGGCTCTTTATTTTCCCAACCTGGAGCCCTAGGGGAAAATTGCTTAAAGAAAGCTTAGTTTTGGCTCCTGTCTTAGGTCTCCCCAAAAAGGAGTATAAAGGTGTATATATATATATATATATATATATATATATATATATATATATATATATATAAAGGTATATATGGGAGATCAGGTATAGGGCAGCTATTTATTTCCTCTGCACAAAAGAAATACTTAAAATGTGAAAGATTCATAAGCAATCATTGAAAAAGGCAAACTCCAATATAGAAAATAACTTCTATTGTACTTTCCCAGGCAGTGGATAATTAGAACATTAAAATGTGAAACACTAAGAGGAATTGAAAATTTTTTCACCTTTGTCCCTCCTATACACTATCCAAACAACTTGCTCAAGGTCTATACCTCCTGGCAAGCCAGGGTATGGCATGGACACATTCTCTTGTCAGTGGTCATCTTCTCTAAAAAGGGTATAGTTGCTGCTGCCAGAGAGCTTTAATAGGGGAATCCAAGAATTCTTGGAGTTCTGAGGTAGCCATTCTCAAAAAATGAATCTCGTACTTTGTTGTATATTTGAAGGGAATAGCAAGTTGTACATAGTAGATTTGCAATTTAATGTGCAATCATCTTTTTTATTGTGCTGTGTTATGGAAATGCCTGTTTTGTTCCGTGAATTGAAAATAAAATAAAAATAAAGAAACATAGAGCAGAAGCAGCAACTAGAGGCCTAAGGTTCAGGCTCAGGATCTCCTGAGGCAGCACTTGTGTATACTACCCTATATAAACAGCCACCATAACTGGCAGTAGACTGGGATGGCAGAGGGAGGTGAAGCTCATAGGAAGCCTAAGAGAGAGTCTGGAAGAACCCACACACTTGACAGGTGGAAGACAGAAAATGCCAGAAAACAGAATCATTCTTTTTAAGGTCTTCCAATTGGGCTCTCTTCTTGATTTAGTGGGCAGTTTTCTTTGAGGCAATCTCCTCATTATGGATCAGAGAGAAGCACATGGAATTATGCTTATCCTTTAGCAAGGGACTGAAACCCATTTCCCTAAAGCACATGTTTCTGTGTGATCACCCCTATCACACACTTCTGAACCATTTCTAGGACTCCTTCAGTTTTGCTGGGCTAAGCTGAGCCCCACCCCAGCTCTTTTTTATGGTATTCAAGAAGCATTTCTTAAGCACATATTATGAATGCATATGGCCCTATGCTAAGTGTTAGAGCTACAAAGCTAAAATTAGTTAGTATTTCACAGTGCAGGGAAAGGAACCCTGTAGGAAAATCTGAGTTTGAACCCTGGCTCTGACACTTACCGTCTGTGTGACACAGGCCAACCAATTGACTTCTTAGAATCTCTGCTTCCTCATCTACAAAATGGGAATAATTATTCTTACTCCAGGTGACTGAAGAAAGTGCTGTGCTACCCTAAAGCTTGATAGAAACAGCACCTATTGTTTTGATGCTTGATTAGCATCAAGAAGATGAAATCTTAGTGGTACCCAAGTCTGTCTATCCCAGAATCCCTCAGGCCAGGAAGGGAGGTGTACCTTCTCTAGGGATACTGGCAGCAGAGGGGATAAGAACCATAAAAACTACATTTCTAGAACTCAGCTTAATCACATCAGTGTCTTCAATGAGGCATCTTCTGACCTCACGGAAGTTTGGTAATTACAAATTATTTCTATCAGAAATGCTGACTATGGAAAACCAGGTTAGAGTAAATTTGATTCCTATTAAAGTCATGGTTAGGTCAGCCTGGGTCTTCCGGGTAGTTATTTTTTCCTCCATTTCTCCCTGGTCCCTCTACTCTTCCCCTCCTGCCCCCCTTAATCCCTTTTTGGCTGGACCAAGCTGGAGACTGGCCTAATACAAATAAATGCATTAAAATAAAATAATAGGAACAAATGGTAGAACTCAGAGGAAAATGCCTGAGTAATGGGGAGTATAATAGACTTAGACAACCAGCCCAGCCTTCTCATCTAACTCCCTCTAGGCAGGGAAAGGGTCACATCTGATTTGGGGTCGTTCCTAACACAGTAAACAGGGAGAAAACTGGAGCTTCAACAGAAATAAATAAATAATGACTCCACTTTGCTATGGTCAGACCTTCTCTGGACTATTGTCCTCAATTCTGGGCGCCCTATTTTAGGAAGGAAAGTGACAAGCTAAAGGACATTCACAGGAAGGGAACCAGAATGGTGAAGGAACTTAAGATCAGACCATACAAAGATTGGTGGAAGGAACTAGGGATGTAGATCATGAAGAAGAGAAGACTTAGGGGGCATTGATAATTGTCTTCTTGCATTTTAAGGACTATTAATATGGAAAAGGGATTAGACTTGTGCTTGGCTTCAGACCTTGAGAATTAGGAACAATGGGTTGAATGATCCAGGCTTAATGTAAAGGAAACCTCCTAACAATTTGTAGTTATCCCAAAATGAAACAAACTGACTTGAAGGGAAGTGGATTCCTTTTTCTTGGCAAGGCAATCAGGGTTAATTGACTTGCCTAGGGTCACACAGCTAGTAAGTATCAACTGTCTGTGGTCACATTTGAACTCAAGTCCTCCTGACTCCAGGGCCAGTGCTCTACCCACTGTGCCACCTAGCCACCCCTGAATTCCCTTTCAATTACCAAGTTTGCAAGCAAAGATTGGATGATTAATCAATGAGTGACTTGTAGTGGGGATTCTTTTTCCAAGAAATATTGGGTTAGCAGACCTTGAAAGTTCCTTCCAACAGCTGAGATCCAGAGATTTTATTGAAATTATTATTCCCTCCATTGAAGTGGGTATTCCCTCTGCTTCATGGATAATCATCAACCCTGGGCTTAGTGTGATAGTGAAATCCTGGAATCCCAGCTGCTGGGGAGGCTAAAGCAGGTGAATCTTTTGAGCTCAGTAGTTCTGAGCTACAGTAGGGTTAAAGTTGATCTTAGGAGTACGCACTAAATTTGATATGAATATGGTGAGACCCTAAGGGGAAGGGGACACCAGGTTATCTAAGGAAGGGTGAACCAGCTGAGGTCAGAAATGGAACAGGTCAAAACTCCCATACAGATAGGTATGAGATTAGTCTGTGAGTTGCCCCTTATCTTCCAGTTTGTGCTGGGGTGGGGGGAGGGAAAGGAAGAAAAAAAGGAAGGGAGAGAGAGAGAAAGGTATGGGGAGGGAGGGAAAGAAAGGAGGAAGGAAGGAAGGAAGGGGGAATGGTAGAAGACAAGAAAAGAAGAAAGTCTTACAGGAGGAATGAACAACATGTTCACAGACAAGTGAATACAGTGCAAATGGAAAGGGACTGGATGTTTCTTTGGCACAATTCCTGGATGAGGAAACTCCTCCTACCAATGCAGATAAGTGCGTTCTCTGTAACTTAAAGTCTTAGAAGCACTGAGAGGATAAATTCAGGGGTACCCAGAGAGGATGGGTCAGAGGCAAGCCTTGAAATACAGTACATGTTCAGAATAAGTATTAAAGTGATCGTAGGAGAGAGAACTAACGAATGAGTGAATCAGGAAAGGTCTCTCAAAGGTGGTGGAAATGTAAAAAGAGTAAAGAGACATAGAGTTGGCTTTCCCAAGTTCCCTTGGGGAACATTGTGTTCTAGTCCTAGTTCTTCAGGAAGCCCCATGGGGATCAGCCACATTCTGGCTTCTTGCTGCATCGGGAAGCTGCAGCCAGGTCCTGCTGCAGCAAACCCAGGGTTTGCATCCTTGCTCATGCCTGCAAGAATGACTGAAGGAATGAAGATCCCCGCGTGCTCATAGCTCCACAGCAGTACTGATGCAGTTCACAGAGAGGGGTCTTTGTGGCTCTGTCACTACATAGCATGATGGGAATGGGCTATAATTTCTAGTGTTCACTTGATAGTTTCCTTTTTTTCTGATATCGTGCAGACACCTGGGTCTTGTCTGCGCTTTGAAGGATTGGAGGCTCCCAGTTGACCCATGGCCTCAGGGTGTGCATCATCCTTTACTCACACTGATCCAGTGCTGAGTAGGTCTCCAGACCGGAGGTGTCAAACTCAAGCCACACTGTAGCCTACAACATTCCATAGTGAGCAAGAACTAGATTAAAATGTCATCAGAAAATACAAAACAAATAAAAATACGATGAAAAATGGATCATGTTAATCTGTGGTTTTCTGAGTCAATATGTGGCTGACAGGGATTCATACATATGGCTTAGTGGCTCCCCTTTTAATCTGAGTTTGAAATCACTGGACTAGACTAATGATAATACTTTGTATCGCTATAACACATCATACATTTCAAAGGACATTTATCCCTTCCACATCGTAACTTTCCCTATCATGGTTTCAATATATCATGAGTGGGTCTGCATAAAAAATAAAATGGGAACTCTTTGGTAGTTTTGTGGAAGCCACAGACAACACACAAAGGTCAGTAGACAACAGAACAAGTTTAGAAATGCATAAAATACATATATAGTATCATATAGTGCCAATATATTTTATCTTTTAATACCATAATAATTTAGACTTCTTCTCTGATACAAAAGGAGGGTCAAAAAAATCTTAGGCAGATTTTCCAGATCTCAGGAGAGTCATGCCCTTGGTGATGTGGAAGGGATAATTGTACTTGTCTTATTTAAAATATTGTCTTATTGAAGAATCAGAACAACCCTGTGAAGTAGAAAGGGAATGATATCAGCATCTCCATTTTACAGATGTGGACACTGAGGTCTGAAGAATTTAATCAAGTTGCCCAAGATCACATCACTTCTAGGTCTTCTGCCCACTACAGTCACTAAGTGATTTCTTTCCCCTCACTGTGCTAACCTGCCTATTGACTAGGAATAAGGGAGGGATATGGGGTCATGAAAAAGAAACAAGACACAGTGGTCAAATTCAAGGGGCCAACAACCTTTAGGAACTTGGCTGGGTTGGTGCCCAACCTGCCTTTGTCTGTCATATGGAAATTTTTTTATGCCTACTTCCCCAGGAGACTGTGAGGACAGGTGCACAAATATCTGCAAAACGTGTTGAGACACAGGGAAGAGCAGCACTTTAGGTCACAGACTAGCATCCTCATCCTCCTTGCTGTCACCATTATTGCTATTTTGCTTCCATATTGGGGTGAGTCACTTAGGGACAGCTGGGGGCCTCATTGAGCTTATTACCATAAATATTCTGCTGCTTCTTATTGTTCTGGGTAATGGTCATGTTTTTTAGCTCCTTGGGAGTCTGGGTTTTTGGTTAGAAGTCCCTCAAATCTTCCTCTCAGTGTGAAATGTATTACTACATTCTCAGGGTTTAATTATCTGTACCATCTAAAAGCACTCTGCAAGTAATGAAAATATATCCAGTCCTTTTTTTTTATCAAGAAAAAAATAATAATAGCCACATCCTGTTTGTATTTTACTGAACATCAGCCAACCCTGGACATATAAGACAGCTTTCCCTTTTAGGAGTATCTGATGGGAAAGTCGTGCAGGGGCAGGGAGAGAATCTGGTAAAAGGCTTAGCAGAAAAGGGTCCCAGTCACATCCTCTCAAGCTCATGGCTTTCTAAAATGACAGCTACTCAATTCCAAGGAGCCAGAGGACATGGTTATTGAGTGCTGTAAATATGGAAAACTCTTTTGTTTACTACCTTAGAGAAGCAAGTCATTTCCATAGAATCCTTAGTGCATAGATTTTCCTGAAAATGGATGGATTTACCTTATGCTTTAATTCTAGTCCTCCAAGTCAAAATCTACAAAGGATGGGGCCCTTTTGGCAAATTGTTCTCAAGGGTTCCTCCTTTTTCCTGGGACCCCCAATATTTCTGGGGCTGCTTTGGCATTAACCAGGTCTACAACTCTTCAATTTCACACTTTTCCCTATGAATTTCTCCTTCCATAGACATATAAGTCTCAGGATATAAAAGGTAGAGAGGAAAAAATATAGGACAGTAAAGATTATTTTAGGCTTAAATAGAAAACATCAGACTGACTGTATAACATATACAAAGGATGCAAATGATAAAGGAGAAGATTGGAGCCATGGGAAGCCCAACTCCCTACTTTGCATTGGCCTTTTGCTTCGCATTAAGGAGGGGAACATTCTCCTCAGAGTAGAATACAGGTAGTGAAATTTTTTTCCTATAGGCCCTAACCAATGTTAAGAAGAAAAAGAAATCATTCAAGGACTAAACAAGTATAAACAACTTAATCTTATTGGTTGTTTGGCTGGAGAGGGGGAGGAATATAAAACAATCTATTTATCCTCTTTTAAAACTAAGAACAGAGAACGTAAAATTCCATTCAACAAATAGGTACTTCTTTCATATACCAATATACAATGCCTGGCAAATAGCAACTGCTTAATAAATGCTTACTGATGGATTTGTGATCCCACTGATATGGTTACTCCCTTCAATAGCACAGATTTCAACTCATCCACACCATTTATCCTATGTAATCTTGTCCATGTCTTCTCATAAATTCTTCTTAGAAAATCTATTTAATATACTGTAGATCGTCCTCTAACTCTTTTAATATTCAGTAGGAACCAATGTAGCACCAAGGCTACCCATCTGTGATCCCTACCTCTCATTATATGACAACTCTACCATTTTTCAAAGTATATATTTTCTGAATGAGAGCTTTATGCCACTTCTTTTTTTTTTTTTATAAGCAATCGGGGTCAAGTAACTTGCTCAAGGTTACACGGCCAGTTATTTCTGTATGTGGTGCTGAGCATCTGAGCCCAGATTTGATCCCCAGGTCATCCCAACACTGGAGCCAGTGCTCCTACTTGCTGAGCCACCTGGCCGCCCCTTATGCCACTTCTTTTACACAAATCACCATTTCTACCTACCCAGGGACCAGCTTACATGTGATCTTCCAGAAAGTTTCCCCAGGTTTAGGGCACTAAAAATGATAACTTATGAGCCCCTGCTAGGGTGTTTGCTTCTACTAGCCAACTAGAAGACACAGTAGTTCAAAAGCACAAGACATTCAGTTAAGCAGCATAGCAAATTAATGGAAATAAAATAGCCGCCACTACCACCCCACCATGCATATATGGGACACACTTTCTCACAGGTTACCATCAGTGGGAAAGAGTACATATGTGACCAGGGACATGCATGAAGGGCATACACGTGGTTAACAGGTAATCCGAGAACATTTAAGAAGAGCGATCACATAGGAGCTGTAGCCCCCCAGCATCCCCAGGATGGCTGCTAGCACAGGTTCCTAGATCTGCTTTTCTAAAGGAAAGCAGCTCAGAATGGGTTAACAATCTTGCTTTAATCAAACATATGTCATTTTACCTAGGTCAGGGGAAAAAGGTCAGCACCCCGAACTTCAGAGAATACAAACAGAGGTTACAAGCAGACAACAAATACAGACAGAGAAACATCAGCAGACAGGCTTCCAGCTGTCTGACCATTACATCTATAACTAGGCAGTTACCAGAGAGGGAAGCACCAACATCTGGGTTTTCAAAGGCAAGGGGCTCAACAGCTGCCTAGAGTCTCATCTGGTCAAATCATATAACTTTTCCCAAAGTGAGCCCCAAAGCAAAACCTCACATCAGGGTATATATAGCCTTCTCCTGGCTCAGAGAATGTCACAGCCCTTGTGACCCACTTCCCAATCACAAAGTAACAAGGTGTGGGCATTCCTGAAAAACAAGGCTCCCGCCACAGGCTCCATGTGACCACGTTCAGCCTATTGGGGGCAGAGTATATTTTCAAATCAGGAAAGGTTCTCAGAGTCACTTATGCCTATCAAAGGGCCTAGGGGCAGGGAAGATCTTAGATTCCCATTCCCATAATAAGGGCACACATTTAGGGATACACTTAGTCAGGATACAATATATGATCAGAATAACTCACATCTCCAGTGCTGTAGCATTGCCAGTATCCTTTAGTAATATCATTGCACTGTCTTCTGCTAAACATGATACTGGGAAGCTAGAAGGAACATAGTCATATTAGAGCACTAGGCCTTGAATGAGGACCTGAGTTCAAATCCAGCCTTAGACACTTCTAACCATAGTACCCTGGTCAAGTCATTTAATGCTATTTGCCTCAGTTTCCTCATCTGGAAGGCAAACTACTCCAGTATCTTTACCAAGAAAATCCCAAATGCAGTCACAAAGAGTTGCACATGACTGAAACGTCTCAACAACAACAACATCTCTCCTGGGGATGGTGTTTCCTCTCAGCTGATTTCATAGTCACTGATTTGGTCTCTGCTCATCTCCAGAATCATCAGGTCCATCTTTTAGTCTTTGCTACCATCTATTGGAGTGTAGTAGTTAGTAAGCCTCTACCTGACAAAGAAAAGTTAAAGGTCTATAGCAAAGGATTATGAACCACCAAACCCAGCTAGAGAACTAACATAGAATAGCACAATATCTCAGGCAAGGTTGCCTCTTTTAACTAACTCTTCTCTTCTGCAGCTCCTGACTTCCTCAGTCTAACTCGCATCTGAGTTATAGTCAGGAAGTAAAATTCCTTTTAGTTCTCATGCCAGGGAATATTCTTAGAGCTCTATCCTTTGCAAACAGCAAGGATCTAAGTGAAGCTATGAGGGGTGAGGAGAGAATTGCTTTCAAGTCCACCCACTCCCATCATACTCCTCTGGTTCCATTCAAATAACAGAGGCTAGGGTGAGTTGGAATATTGAAAAGGACTGGCAAACTCTGATTCACTTCTCCTAGCAGCAAAATGGTTGTCTTTTGTTGCTTGTTGCCTTTTGTGGTGACCAGCATAAAAGTGCCAGTCTCAACTACACCACAAATATTATGCTAGTGCCCACTTTTGCCCCTTGCTGTTCTCTACATTGTAACCTGTAGGCTACATGTGGTTTTGAGTCTTCAGAGGTTGCAGTCTTTTATGATTCATAGTCAAATAACAATCCTAGAAGTACACTGATGTCATAAAAAGATGAATTTGTGTATTAGGGAGAAGCCTGGAATCATTGCCAACACTGCTTTAATTTCCTAAATCTTTTCTTCCTCCTCCTCAATTCTGAGCTCAGCTCAATATCTGCAATACCTGTCAGAGTTGTGTAGTCTGATAAACCTTCTTCATTCACTTGTTTTTTCTTGTGTGGATTGATAGGTTGATCTCACTGAGGGGCCCTGCAGTATTGTAGAGCTTACAACAATCAGCACAATGTTAGGGGCTGTGAGGTGGTGCAGTGAATAGAGCACTGGCCCTGGAGTCAGGAGGACCTGAGTTCAAATCGGGCCTCAGACACTTAACACAAAACTAGCCGTGTGACCTTGGGCAAGTCACTTAACCCCAGTTGCCCTGCCTTCTCCCCTTCAAAAAGCAAACAAAACAAAAAAAAATCAGCACAATGTTACCTGTAATCTTGGACAAATGACTTAAAAATCTCTGGGGCTTAGTTTCTTCATCTGTAAAAATGAGAAAGTTAGACTAAATAACCCATAAGGTCTCTTCTGGCTCTAAATGTATGATCCTATGATCTTAAATAGGAACACCTATTGAAATCCAGGATTTCAATGTTAAATAAACAAAGAAAATGACAAATATTCAGTTCTAAATTACAACTAGTCAGGGGGAACTGAAGAGGGAAGGAAGGAGACAAAAATACATTTCCAAAGTTTACCAAAGTCCTAAAAGGCAAGAATATAACTCATTTAGCGATATTGATCTTAAAAAAAACCTAGCAATAAAAAATACTCTCTAGATTATAAGAAACGTTGTTTAGTCATGCCTAACTCTTTGACCCCATTTGGGGTTTTCTTGGAAAATATATTAGAGTGGTTTGCCATTTCTTTCTCCAGCTCATTTTGCAGATGAGGAACTAAGGCAAACAAGGTTAAGTGACTTATTTGGGATCATATAGCTAGGAAGTATCTGAGGGTGGATTTGAACTTGTGAACATGAGTCTTCCTGATCCCAAGACCAGTGCACTATCCACTGTGCCACCTAGCTGCCTTTATGAGAAAAGTTATAAGAAACACATGTTTTTATTACATGCAGACACCCTCTCCCCCTGTACCCCAAGAATAAATGTTTCCAGTTTGATATTAAAAGTGTTTTAATTCTTACCTAAATTTAGAATCATTCATGTGATCATCATTTTGATGGAAACCCTCCACCCCCAACTTCTTACTTCAATCTAATTCAGTTCAACAAACATTTATTAAGTACCTGTCTACTAGATTCATTGAAGGAACTGAGAATGTTTGGGCTAGAGAAGGAAAGACGCAATAGCTATCTTCAAATATTTGAAGGGTTTTTATGTAGAAGAGCTTAGATGTATTCTGCTTGGCTCTAGAGGGCAGAATCACTAGCAAAGGGATGCAAGAGTCCAGTGCTTTGTGAGCAAATTCCTCCTAGTCACTGGAACTGTCCAAGGTGACAGTGTTCTTTATTTCAAACCCAAGGTCTAGAAGGACGTGGAGTGGAGCTCCAAGTAGCATATGGATGGCTACTTGTCAGGGCTGTTATGAAGGCAGGGAGGGTGAATTCTTATTTAGGGACAAGTTTAAAATCAAGTTGAACTAGACAACCTCTGAGGTCCCTTCCACTACGAGATTCTATGATCCTGTGATATATTCTATAGAGAACCTCATGGGTGCCAGGGGAAGACACAAAGATACAGAAGATACAAAAACAAACAGGACATAGTTCCTGCCCTCATGAAGTTTACTTCCTGACCTTCCTACTCCTCATTTTACAGGGGAAAAAAAGGTCTGCTTTCTGCATTAGTATCCTTAGGTAGGGCGGCTAGGTGAAGAGTAAATAGGGGGTTGGTCCTGGAGTCAGGAATTCAAATCCTGCCTAAGATAATACTTGCTGTGTGACCCTCTCTTATCCTCAGTTTCCCAATTTGTAAAATGAGGATAATAATAGCACCTACCTCACTGGGCTGTGGTGAGGATTATAAGCACTTATATATGTAAAAGGTTTTGTAAACTTTCATGCTGGCTATTATGATTTGATGGTTTTGCCATCAAAGCTCCTTCATAACTGCAATTCTAGTGATGAATAGAATGACTCTTTGGTCTTTGTTGTATGGATAAAATGGTCCCTAGCCCTGGTTTAGAGGGAGCAGGTCATGAGGACCTCACCCTGACCCTAGCCTACTGAGATGGAGGAGCAAGCTGTCAAGGTGAGGCTGTCCTCCCAGCTGAGCTCAGACTATTCCGGCTAGGTGCCCAAGCAACAAATTCTGGAGCCTTATCCAAAGCACAGGCAGATTTGCCTTACAGGCAACGAGGATGCATTTTAATTTGTTGATGTGAAATCTTAATTGAACTAAACTGCAAGAGGTAGTCTCTGTTCTCTGTCATAGTCTTAATTTAGTTGGCAAAACAAGATCTCATCGGAAGAAAATCACATGCAAAGCCGGCGTGCCCAGGAGGATTTCAGGAACACCTTCTCTGGGGGTACCACGCGGCTGGCTGGCACAGGGATAGAGAGCATTCAGATTATCAACTGGCCTTTGCTTCCCTCAGGTGATGTTTGTGGAACTGGGCCTCAGCCAGGGATCAGGCTGGGGGTCTGTCAAAAAGCCAAGGCATGCTGCCCTCACAGAACAACCAGGCAAACCATAGAATTATTCAAACCAAAATAATTCCTGCATTTTATTTATTTTTTAATTCTCTAAGCAGAAGTAAGGGGACTACAAAGCAGGTTACCATCATAGAAAAGCAAGATACAGGTGGAAGGAAGGTATCATGATTCAGTAGAAAGAGCACTGGACTTTGAACACTGGGTTCAAATCCAAGCAAGTCATTTCACTTGGGAACTGACATCTAAGGACCCTTCCAGCTTGAAAAATCCATAATCCTAAAGCTGAAAGCATTCAGTATATAAGAAAGAGTTCTGCCTGGGGTTCTTGTCCTAACCTGGCCCATTCATTAACCTTGGACAAATCATTTGCCCTTCCTCAGTTTCATCACATGTGAAATAAAGAGATTGGACCCTGAAGTTTTCTTCCAGCTTTAATATTCTAATCAGTCCTGTGAGCATTTATTGACTACCTGTTATGTGCAAGGTACTGACTGTCAGGCACTGAAGAAATAAAAACAAAACAAATAGGTCTCTACATTAAAAGAGCTTTCTTTCTAGCAGGAAGATGTGACCTGTAAAGTGGTCCTCATATAAAGTACATGATATTCTGGGGAGGAGGGACAGAACACCACCTGGTAAGGGAATTAGGAAAGGCTTCTGGAAGGACATTGGACATGGATTGGACCTTAAGGGAAGGCAGGGATTCTAATATGTGAAAGTAAAGAGGAAGAACATTCCAGGCATGGGATGGGCATGGATGGAGGAGATGGAATGTCCAGTTCAGGGAGTGGCCAAGTATCTACTTTTTTTTTTTTTAAAGCAATTGGGGTTAAGTAACTTGCTCAAGGTTTTTATTTTGTGTGGGTGATAAGTATCTGAGGCCGGAACTGATCCCAGGTCTCCTGACGCTGGGGCGGGCTGGCGCTCTTACTCACTGCGCCACCTGGCCGCCCCAAAAACTTGCTGCCCTGGAATACACTGACCTGCCCTGAGATTCTCAGGCCTGGAACTGAATCCTCTGCCCTCAGGCCTCGTTGGGATTCATTTAGCTTTGCTGAATTAGGGCAAACCATGCCCTTACCATTTCCTACTGACCTTACTCTCTTCCCATTTTTAAGCTGCAGGCCTTTTACTAAAATGGTCTGAGCTGTGGATCCACACAATCATGAGCTGATTTGCAGTGCATTTGGCATGAATTTTTCTGTCTAATTCTTTTAATGTAAGAGGCATCCCCAGCCTCTCCCCTTATTTCACCAATGTTCTAGTCAGCATTGCTTTTCTGTCCTCAGTGACCACTAGTCTATGCTTATTACATCAGGCGAGAAGAAAAAACTCCCAAGTTGGGCTCTGGCTAAGTGTTCCCAGCCTCTGGTGCAGATCTCAGGATAGAAGGGAAACAGTCTAGAAAGAGTGGTTGGCCAAAGCCCATTCTCACAAGCCCAGCTCTGTGGGAGGAAGGAATCTGGCCTTATGGGTGTTACAGTCTCAGATTCCTTCATTATCTCAGTCTCAAAGGAATTCCTCTGAAAGTCAGTTCCGGGTGAAATGACTCAGTCGTCTGAATCACTTCAAGATGGAGTAGTGATGGAAGGATAGAGCCATGTTTCCTCAGGTGTCTTGCTACTAAGCTGGCAGAGAGACTTGTACACAGTAATTTCTTGGCTAGATTATGAGTTCTTGGGATCAGGAAGTCTATTTTCTCAAGTCATCTGTACTTGAACATTCTGCATTTCTTAAGCTGGCAAGAATCAATGGTTTCCACTGCCTCCTGAATAAATTCCAAATGCCATAGCTTGGCATTCAAGGCCCTCCAAGATTCTGGTCCCTATTTACCTTCCTAGCCTATTTCCCTCTCTTTTGACTCATGTACCCAACAGTCTAGCCAATCTTGATTACTTCCCACTCTCCAAATGTGCCCCATATTTCTCTGCTTACATGCTTTTACACCATTAACTCCTCACCCATTCTTCCTCCATTTCTACTCTGTCTACTCTCCCAGACCTCAAGACTCATGGTATCTAACATTTATATAGTGCTTGTGTTCAGGAACTGTGCTAAGCGCTTTATTGATCTTCACAACAGGCTTGAGAGGTAGCTGCTATTATTATCCCAGTTTTACAGATGAGGAAACTGAGGCAAACAGCAGTTAAGTGACTTGCCCAAAATCACACAGCTAGCAAGTGTTTTAGGTGGGATTTGGACTCAGGTCTTCCTGAGTCCAGGCCCAGAGGTCTATCCATTGCATCACTTGGCTGCCAGCTCAAATTCTATCTCCATGAAGACTTCCATTCTACCCTTAGCCAGAGAATCTTTGTCTCAGCACTTTACTTGCATTTTTTTGTTCTCCTTTCATATTCCTGAAATATAGTTATCTAGGTACATGTCTTATCTCCCCTATTAGACTGAAAGCTGTTTGAGGACAAGAACTACATCTTAGCCTTCTTTCTATTCCCAAAAGAGCTTATTTAGCAGAGTGTTTTGTACAAAGCAGATCAGGGCTATAACTAGAAAATTTTGCATCCAGAGCAAAGTGGGGGTGATCACCTGACAACTGCTACTGAAGAAGAAAACCCCACTCTAACACATTGTAAGATTTTTAGGCCATGGAAGGGGAAAAAGAGAAAGCATTTATTAAGTGCCCACTATCTGCCAAGGAACTAAACTAGAGGTTGAGAGCACATAAAAATGAAAGTCCCTGCCCTCAAGAAGCTTATATTCTGTCAAAGGAAATGACATGCTTATATAAAATACATACAAAATTAATGCTAGGTAACCTGGTGAGTGTGGGCAGTAAATTGGCAGTGGATAGAGGAATGGGCCTGGAGTCAGGAAGACTCATGCCCCTGAGTTCTAATTTGACCTCAGACACTAACTCACTATGTGACCCTAGGCAAGTCACTTAACCTCTGTTTGCCTCAGTTTCCTCATCTGTAAAATGAGTTGGAGAAGGAAATGGACAACCACTCTAGTATCTTTGCCAAGAATATCCCAAAATGAGTCCCGAAGAGGCCAACATGACTGAGAGCACTGAACAACAACTGTGTGAGGGAAGGCACTAGGGAGTTCTCATGGGAGAGACAGTACCTGAACTGAGCTTTGGAGGGAGCTAGAGATTCCCTGAGGCAGAGGTGAAGGGGTACATGCCAGACATGGGGACCAGCCTGGGCAAAAACACAGAAATGTTACATCATGTGAGGAATGAAAAGGGAACTTTTTTTTTGGAAGGGGGAAGGCAGGGAAATTGGGGTTAGGTGACTTACCCAAGGTCACATGGCTAGTAAGTGTTAAGTGTCTGAAGTCAGATTTGAACTCAGGTCCTCCTGACTCCAAGGCCAATGCTCTATTTACTGAGCCACCTAGCCGCCCCGAAAAGTCAACTTTAGTGGAACCAGAGAGTAACTGAAAGGAAGTAATATATAATAAACCTGGGGATTGCTTGGAGTCAGTGATAACATTTAGGTGCTAAGCAGGGTGTTGTATTTGGTTGTAGAGGTAATAGGGAGTCACTGGAATGACTGTAGGAAAGTGAGAGAACAAAAAAGAAGCCCTACATCTGTCCTGGTTGTGCTTGGAGGTGGGAGCAAAGGGGCTGCAGGAGGGGGAAGGGCAGGCAGTGATGTTCTTCTCTCCTCCGCTGGCTGGCACACACTCCAATACTCCTCTACTCCGAAGGAATTGATGGCATTGAATGGCGGAGGTGGCGAAAATGCATTTTCATAGGTCCTGGTTTGTTAGAGTTAACAAACTTCCTGAAGCATATTCCCAGCCCTGCTTATCAGTATTGGCATTTGGCCTGCTGGCACTTTTAATCATTGATGCCCTGCAGCTCGCTAGAAGCCTGAAAGGTAAACACAAGTCTGCTAGGCTCCCGCTTGTGCTGGGGTGCTGGAGGCAAGGGATGGTCTCCAGGCTGTCCCCCAGGAAGATAGCAGCCTAGAGGGAGGGACAGAGGCTGGAGCCGGATCCTCCATGCCAAGGACTGACAGAGAATCCTCCCCCTCTCTGAAGGCTTCCAAGCAGAACACTCTTTACTGAGGCAGGCATGATATTTTGACCTGAGTCTGAGCTTTCATGTTTCTCACTTCATCACCAAGCCTAGAATCCCCTGGGGTGGGTGGAGGAGGGCATCAACTAGTTCTGATCCTACTAATTAATCATTTTTCTCCATCTCTTCCTTGGTCCTGACAGCATTGGTCACTTCCCTTTTCTTCCTATTTTCACTTTCTTAATAAGCCTTTGCCCTGCTGCCCATGAAAGAGGCAAGTCCCAGCCTGGCCACCTTCCGGGGAAGCAGAACCTCTTCCCCTCCAATGAGTTAAGAATAGGGTCTCTCCACTCTTCTCCCCACCTCCCTTCAAGTGTGGGGGTAGAGAGTCTGGGGGAAGGCAGTAACAAAGAATTCTGGTGGTTGTGTAGTACAGACAACAGGCCTCCAGATTTGGAGTCAAAGCTCTGTCGCTTACTGACTGTGTGACCATGGTCAAAGTATTACCCCTCTCAGTCTTTTTCATCTGTAAAATAAGAGGTTGAACAAGTTCCTTTTAACTCCAAATGCCCCGGTCCCATGATTTTTTATTTTTTGTAAAGGAAATGGGGGCTCAACCTAAAGAAGGGTTAGGTATGTGTATCAGCAATGCCATATTCACAATGCCTATGGAGATTACAGATAT
>NW_027186455.1:4128963-4179386 GCF_028583685.1 Petaurus breviceps papuanus | reverse complement strand
AGGTCCTCCTCTCCCCACTCACAGCAACCACCCAGCGTCCGGGAAGCACGCTCCCAGCAGCTCCGGCCCCTGGCAGTCCTCAGCAGGAGTCCTTAGCAGAAATTCTGGCTAACTCAAAAAGGGCTTCGCGTTGCCGCTGCCTCTGCTGCTGCTGCCGCCGCCGTCGCCACCGCCACCAGCCACCGCAGGAACGCTAGTTTGGCTTTCGCTTCCTTTTGCTCCACCCCTTCCTGCTACGTCAGCAAGTCCAACGGGGCATGGAAGATCTTTAAATCTCATAACCCTTACAGTATGCCAGGTGAGGAAAGAAGGGCAAGGAACAAACATTTGAATTATGCACCCATTATGTGTGGGGTACTTTACAAATATTGATCCTTATAACAACTCTGAGAGGTACCATTACTATCTTCATAAATAGAATTTTAAGGGACTTACCCAGGGTCACATATACTACCATGTTTCCCCAATAATAAGACACTGTCTTATTATTTTTTTTTTTTGGACAGAAAAACACCAGAGGGCTTATTTTCAGGGGAGGGCTTATTTTAATGAACGTTGACAGCAATTTTAATAAACAGGTAAATGTGAACAAAAAAATGTACCTTTATTCAATAAGCAAATCACTGGGGAAGAACAGGATGACGCGCTCACTACTGCAGCTCTGATTGGATGCAGCTCGGAGCGCGGCGTGCGTTTCATGGGGGGGGAGGGGACGGTGCATACAGAGGGTACCGTAATGTAGCGTGTAGCGCAGGGGATCACCTTCACTACAGTAGCAATCTCAATAGGGCTTATTTTCGGGGGAGAGCTTATTTTAGAGGAATCTTACACAGTAAGGGGAGGGATCATTTTCGGGATAGGTCTTATTATCAGGGAAACATGGTAGTAAGTGTCTGAAGTCAGATTTGAACTCACCTCTTCCTGACTCCAGGTCCAAGGCTCTGTCTGCTGTACCCACCACCTGGTTTCCTCTGGCTAGAGCCCCATTATAGATCTGAAAGCAGTCTTTAAGCTGTGAAAGAATTTCCTGAGGGCAGTTTTCTCTCTCCTCACTAAGGAGTATAAGAGGTAGGCTGATCCCACAGCAGGCTGTTTGAGGTGGGATTTGAGAAAATATTTTCCACTAATGGTTCCAACTGCAGTGGATGACTAAGGCAGGCTGAGGCCTTACCCTTCCTGGAGGTTTTTAAGAAGAATAGTCCTGGGGCAGCTATGTGGCACAGTGAACAGCCTTGGAGTCAGGAGGATCTGAGTTCAAATCCGGCCTCAGACACTTAACACTTAATAGCTTTGGGCAAATCACTTAACCCCACTCGCCCTGCCTTCCCCCCTCCAAAAAGACAAAAATAAAAAATAAAGAAGAGTAGCCCCTATCTCTGTCCCATCACTTCTGTCCCATCACTTCATGCACTCACAGACCTAGAGAGATGATCTCTGGAGGGCTCTGACAGTTTGGGGGGCTCTCAATGTCAGTCTGGTTAGAGTGACTGACAGAGGCTGCAGACCTGAGGGACCCTATTTAGGCAATGCAACAAGAGTATCTCTATTTGATCTCTCTTCCCCTGCCACCATTTCTTCCCATGCCCAAAAACCCACCCTCCTCCTGCGTTCTTAATTAGCTTGTCAGCAGCTGTGCCTCCCCCGTGCTGTGAGCCTGGTACATCTCACAGGCTAAGCTGGGTCAGGCCCAGGCAGGGCTTAGAGGAGATACTTGAGGGATGTGGGGAGGATGCCTGGCATTTCAAATGCAACAGTGTGGTCCCCCCACCCCTGTCCCCCACTGCCCTGGCTCCTCCCCACCCAGCCTAGCCCGAGGGAGAGACCACCTGATGCCAGAGCTGCTCTGAGGATGCCCATATTAGTTAGTACTAGGCAAGGAAGGCAGCTCCAGGGGGGCCAGAGTATGGGGGTAACTGCTTCCCTCCTCCCTAAGCCTGTCCTTCCCCGCCCTCCCCCCCTTTTTTATTGTTAAGATCCGATTTTAACAGACTTCTCTTCTCCCAGCCTAGCAGCTAGGACATTAACAGGGGCTGCTTCCCTGATTTTTTTCAGGGTCTGCAACCCTGTCTTGGAAAGAAGGGATGAAAGGAGGCAGTGGGGGATGGAGGAGACTAGGCTGGCTCTTAAGTGCCCATTTGGCAGGGGATGGCAGCTCCCTCCTTTTTCCCTTAGAGAACAATGAAATTCAAAGGCTTTTGATTCCTGGCTCCTTTTTCCAACATGAGCCTGGGCTTCATGGTAGGAACCTTTGTGAATTCTTTCCCCCCCCAAATCCCCCATTTTCTCTTCCTTCTCAACAAATTACTGTTCATTTTCCTGGGGAGAGGACTAGGTCTACACTCTAAACTCCAATTTGGGGGAATTGTATTCCCTGCTCTGGACACAGAGACCCTGTTACTATAAGGTACTTTCCTCAGAGATGCCCTCTGTCTCTCTACCTTCCTTTTGCCTGCAAAAGGACAAAGAAGACAGTTTCCCTTAAGGGATTGCTAGAGCATACACACTGTACCTTGGGGAAATCCTCCCTGGAGATAAAGGGAGCCTGTAGTGGGAGGCCTTGGCCTGGACTCAAATCTCCATCTATTGGTGGCTATATAAGGAAAAGGCTAGAAATGTGACCTTAGGGACCAAGAGTTTGGGTTTTGAGAAGAAAGAGAAGGAAATTTGGCTCACCTTCCTTTGGAAAAAAACAAAAAGCAAGAAACCTTAACATTCTGTACAAATGCCAAGTAATAAAACAAAAATATGTGTTTTTGTGACAATAGAAAAGGTGATATTCAAGATGGTTTTTCTAGACCCTTGTCATAATAAATATTTGTTGAGTTGTTTGGTGAGCAACAACTTCGTTGATAACTTTGTTCAGATTTCTTCCTATTATTAATATCTAGTGTGGCATGAAACAACTTGCCAAAGGTGGTTGCCAGTGTTGCAGAGGACTCTAGTGAGGGGTCCAAATGCAGGATGGATTTCTTGTAGATGGTTAGGGCCTTCAGATATTCTTGTTGGTGGGTAACATTATGTGGATTGAATCAAGCCCCAAAACACTACAGAGTCTCCTAAATGAGATTCACAACTCAGACAAATTCAGCCTGACTATCCACATAGGAATAACCAAATGGATGAAGAATGCTTATGGTCCAGATTAAGATATTTAAAGACAATGCACTGAGCTGTTCCATCAGTCTATATTTCCTGGAAAGATATGGCAGATGGAAAGTAAAGTGGAATAGGAAGAAGGATAGAATTTGGGAAATTACATAGTACTTTCAGTGCCAAGCTTATCCCTGAAACAAAAGTCCATCTTTTTGAAACCAATATTCCTCTAGTGATGCAATGACTGCAAATCATGGGATGCTACAATCTCTGTAGAATCAAAAAATCAAGTTTGACACAAATATATAAGACAAAAAACCAGTAAGTGGTCAAAAGATATAAAAAGTTTTCAGAAAATGAAATGCAAATGATGAAAAATGATGTAATTAGATTCCAGCATATTACCAGTGAGAACTAGCACAAATGATACATCAGCAAAGAGATACATGAGTGGAAAAGTAGTCAGGATGACCATGTGATTAGGCCAAGGGATAGCAGAAAGATAACTTGATTGTTAAATTGCTATCCATGCAATAATGTTAAGAGGCCCAGAGTAAGGCCCCAGCATGTTAGATAGACTCCCTTTGGAGGATTTGCCAGAGGGAGGACATGGATTAGAGCCAACAAATAAGGAAGACTTAAATAGATTGGTATCTGTCCTTCTGGAAAAAGCTTCCACATTGATGAGATCAAGGATTTATTAAGTGTGTGAAGTATTAGCTTATCACTAGGCGATTTCCATTCTAACAATAGCTGATTGTAATGTAGTGGTCCATCAGACTGTTGTAATGAGCTTATATAATAGTCCTCTGAGTTATAATGAGCTTATACAAGACATACAAGTTAGAAAACAAAACAAGTAATAAATGAGCTCTTCCTTGAGATATATTTGGCATTTTCTTTTTTTAAGTGTTATTATTGCCTTAGGTTTTTATACCACAGTCATTCCTTCATTACCCAATGAATCCTTCTTTGTTAAAAAAAAAAAATATATATATATATATATATACATATATATATATAAATATATAATTTAAGCAAAGTCAACCAATACAGCAACTTTGACAGCTTTAGGGTGCATTCCATAGTTCTCCATCTCTTTATGGAAAAGAGGGCAATTTCAATATCAATTCTCTAACCAAGGTTTTCAGTCATGTCTGACTCTATGTGACCCCATTTGGGGTTTTCTTGGAAAAGGTACTAGAGAGGTTTGCCATTTCCTTCTACAGCTCATTTTCCAGTTGAGGAAATTGAGGCAAACAGGGTTAAGTGACTTGCCAGAGTCATACAGCTAGTAAGTGTCTGAGACCAGATTTGAACTCAGGAAGATGAGTCTTCCTGATTTCAGGCCTGCCAGCATTCTATTCACTGTGCCACCTAGCTGTACATTAGCTAACCAAAATTAGTCATTACAATTAATCAAGGTTTGATTTTTTTTAAGAGTAATCATTTACATTACTGTAGTCATTGTATATATTGTTCTCTTGGTTCTACACTCTGTATCACTTCATATACATCCTCCCATGTTTCTCTTAACTCCTCACACTTGTTTCTTATGATTCAAAAATATCCCATTTAAATGTAACACTATGTCTTTAGCTACTTCACAATTAACGGGCATACATTTTGTTTCCATCTTTTTTTAACCAACACAAAGAATGCTACTAGGAACATTTTGCTATTTATGGAAACTTTTCTTCTGTCATTGACTTCCTTGGGGTGTGTCTATAAGCAGGGAAATTGGTATATCAAAAGGTATGAACAGTGTAATAATTTTTAAAAATTATTCCAAATTATTTTCCAGCATGTTTAGACCAATATACAACTCCACCAACAGTTGGGGCATAGTAGTATATGCCTGTATTTCCACAGCCCCTTCAACAGTAATTGCTTACATTTTTAATCATCATTTCCCAGGTGGCACAGATGAGGTGAAACCTCCGTGGTATTATTTTCATTTCTCTTATCCATGATTTGGGGCATTTTTTCATCATTTGCATATCTTTTTCTAAAAACTTTTCATGTCTTTTGACCACTTATTTACTGGGTAACTTTTTTTGTCTTATAAATCTGTGTCAATTCTACAAAGGGCAATTTTCCTTCTTTTTGGAGGGGGAAGGCAGGGCAATTGGGGTTAAGTGACTTGCCCAAGATCACACAGCTAGTAAGTGTTAAGTGTCTGAGGCTGGATTTGAACTCAGGTCCTCCTGACTCCAGGGCCAGTGCTCTATTCACTGGGCCACCTAGCTGCCAGGAAAGGGCACTTTCAATGTTCAGGTGTGGCACCTTTGAGTACTATAAGGAATCCCAGTGGGAGGGATCCCCAATCTCATGGCTTGTTTGTGCGTGAGCTATCTTTTCATATTGCTGAAATGTTGCCAGACTTTCCAGGCAACCACCCATTTAGAGAGTATTTGCTAAGGGTAGGGAATGGACAAGAGAGACTGATCATTTCTCCAGCCTCTGAAAATTAGCCCCTTGAACTTTGAACGCCCTCCCTCCCCCATCCCTCTTCCACCTATCTATTATCATCCTGTTCCTTTATCATCAAAAACTCCCTCATTAGACTGCTGTCCTCAGAAGCACCTGAAACTCGATGGGCCCCATTACAGATGATTAATACTTAGCTGCCAGATCTCAAGATGATTTGTCACCAAAATGAGGAAGGAGGAAGTGATAGACACATAGAAAGACAGCAGGAAAGAAAGAGAAAGAGAGAGCAAGCGAGGTCAAACAATGGAGAACAGAACCAGAAAAATGCAAAGGCAAAAAGAGAGAGACAGTCACAAGAGAACCAGTAGCATCATCATCCCCACTCTCTAGGGAGGTTGACCCTGCAAGTGTGGCTGGAAAACGGCAAAGTAGATGAAGTTGGTCTTCTGAGGGCTTTGGTCCCCCACAAACCCTTGTATCACTGTCTCCCTCCTCCTTTATGAAGGTCCAGCCCCTGGTGCCTTAGTGCTTTCCCCACCCAGGACTGTTCCTCCTCAGAAGCACTCTGGCCCTGTCTTTTCCCTTGTCCCCCTACTCCTACCCCCATCAAAACCTTCTTTCACCTCTCAGTAAGTGATGGATCTGATAATAAGTCCCAGTAAACTGTTAATAATAATAACTGCTTACAGCTATAAATGCTATGCTATTCACAAAGGACTTTTGAATATATTATCTCAGTTAATGACTATTAAATGCTTAATTTATTATCATTGATGAATAGTTTTAGAGGGAATAATATTTGGTAACCTAAAGGAAAGAATCTCTAAATGTAGAATTATTTTTTACTTTTTTTTTTTTTGGAGGGCAATTGGGGTTAAATGACTTGCCTGAGGTCACACGGCTAGTTTTCTAGTGTCTGAGGCTGGATTTGAACTCAGGTCCTCCTGACTCCAGGGCCAGTCCTCTATTCACTGCACCACCTAGCCATCCCCCAATGGTAGAATTTTATAGCATCATCCATATTCCTGTGGGGAAATATATTTCAGGGTTGGAGTCAGCTATTCAGGCTCTGCCCCAGGACACTGAGAATTAGAGGGTGCTGATAGCGTTTACACTCCAGCCGTTCCCAGCTCTTCTGACCCCATTTGGGGTTTTCTTCCCAGCTCTTCTGACCCCATTTGGGGTTTTCTTGGCCAAGATACTGGAGTGGGTTTGCCATTTCCTTTTCCAGTTCATTTTACAAGATGGGGAACTAAGTCAAACAGGGTCAAGTGACTTGTCCAGAGTCACACAGCTAGTAAGTGTCTGAGGCCAGATTTGAACTCAAGAAGATGAATCTTCCTGATTCTAGGCCCAGCCCTCTATTTACTGCATCACCTAACTACTCCAATCATGAGCTCACAATATGGTTTTTAAGATCAGTTAGTTACAATAGGAAATTGCCCAAAATGTCCCTCCCCTCACTGGTTACACCATAGACAAGTTCTTCCCCAATCCAGCCTTGCCCTGCTCCCTCCCAGCACCTTGCCCAACAGGAACCGCATCAGTGCCCTGAGCTCTTGCCCCCACACATGCCATGATTTCTCCCCACCTGGATCAACCCCTTTATATTGAACCTCCAGAAAAAAAATGTCCCCTATTCCCAGAGTAGTCAATGCACTCAGATTGTGAATTCTTGCCCTGAGCTAAGCTATCTTGATTGGTAAATAAATGAGCAGAAACTCAACTAACCCACCAAGTCTAGTTTGTTCTAGACCACTGCTCAAGAGCCCTGACCATGTTTTACATCCCATCCATCCAGCTAGCCTGGCCATCTAACTATTCATCTGACCACCAAGCATATGCCCTGACTCCATCCCCTCCATTCCACCGGATTCAATAATCTAATCAATACCACAATATTGCCATTGTTCCAAGAAAAGTCACATCATTTGACTGCCTTTTGGCTCACCTCTCCATTCCCATAACACCCTTCCCTGGCCCCTCCTCCTATACATGTGCTGTCTTCCCATATTAGCAAGAAAGCTCCTGGAAGTCAGGGACTCTCTCACTTTTGTGTTTGTATCTCTAATGCTTAGCTCAGCACTTGGCACACAGGGATGGAGATGGGGACCAGAACTTAATAAATGCTTATTCATTCATTTGCAGGGCTTTTTGCCCCAAGGTTTAAGGTTCACCCCAACCCCCCTCCAGACTCAATGTGTTTTAAAAGGCTGATCTGTGTATACCTTAAGCAATGCCCAGGGCTTCAGGCACCATACTTGCTAGTTATAGCTCTGCAAGCCATAGGCCACAGGGTTTAGAACTAGAAGGAACCTTAGAGATTATCCAGTCCAACCAGTTCAGGTGTTTTTTGTTTTTTTGAGTAAATGAAAAAGCACTTATTAAACCTTATATACTAAGCACTCTGCAAAGAACTGGGAATATAAATAGAAAAGCAAATACAGGCCCTGCCCTCAAAGAGCTAACATTCTTTTTTCCTTTCAGTTTTCAGGGAAAAACAAATTGGCTGCTCCCAGCTAAGAGCAATTATCCATCAGATAGGGCCTGGTATTCCCTGACTGATAAAGAGGAATAAGTATTCCTAGAGACATCCTGGAAAAAACAAGTCAACAGGCAGTACCAAAACTTAAGAAAGGGGGCGGCCAGGTAGCACAGCGAGTAAGAGCACCGGCTCCAGTGTTGAGAAGACCTGGAGATCAAATCCCGGGCTCAGACACTTAGCACCCACCCAGAAACACCTGGCTGTGTAACCTTGAGCAAGTTACTTAACCCCGATTGCTTTAAAAAAAAAAAAAAACTTAAGAAAGGAACTCATAGAATAAACCGAGGCCTCAAAGGCTAGAATCAAGAAATAAATTAATTAATAAATTAGGAATTCATCCAGTCCATTTCCCTGCCCTCAGACCACCCTTAGTGCAAACAGAACATAAAAGGGTCATTCCTATTTCTATAATCATTCTTCTCCACCCCATCCTTTTCACTGAGGGACAGGCTACAACTTTCCTAGGTTCCCAGAATAACTTTAGCACTTATTCCCTAGTGAGAAAAAAAATGTCCACTATCAAAAAAAAAAAGTTTTGTTGCCCTTTATTTTTTTTTACTTCAGTCACTTTCAAAAGTCTCTTCACATTCTCACCCCCAACTGAACCCTTTCCTGCAAAAAAGAAGCCCAGTTAAACAAATAAACAAATCAAAATGCACATTTTGTCCCTGTCTAATGATGTAGCCCCTCTCTTCACCTAGTGTCTACCCCCTTTACAGATGAGAAAGGAGGCATACTCACTTCACCTTCAGTTTTCTGAAGTCACACTTAAGTTGATGCATTGACAAGAGGGTTAATGACTTTCAATGCCATTTCCCTTTTAAAATTAATTGTAGTCATTATGTAAATTGTTCTGGTTCTACTTTCTTCACTCTGCACTAGTTCAATGAAAGTCCTCCTAAGTTTCCTCAAATTCATCATTATTTGCCATTTCTTATGACACAAGAATATTTCATTGCACTCATATAGCATCATTTGTTCTGTCATTTTCCATTTGACAGGTGGCCCCTAGGTTTCCAGTTCTTTGCTACAGCTAAGAGTGATGCCATAAATATTTTTCAATTTTATGGAAGTTTTTCCTCCGTCTTTGACCTCCTTGTGACTTATGACTAGTATTTGGAAGCAGTGTGGAATTGTGGCTAGAGATCTAGACTTGGAGTCAGGAAAATCTGGGTTCAAATCTTACCTGTAACAGACATAGTACTGTGGGACAAGTGGGGCTTTGAGACTCAATTTCTCTATCTGTAAAATGTTGATAAGAATAGTTTCTGCTTCAGTGCTGTTATGCAGATCAGATGAGAATTTATGTAAAGTGCTTAGCAAACCTTAAAGTGCTATGTACTTATTATCAGGTACTATTTGTTCTTTCTTATAGAAAGAGAGACAAAGAGTGATAGGGACCTCTGCCCCTGAATTTATTAGCCAGTGCAGTCAGCATTTAAGTACCTACTATGTGCCAGATACAATTCTAAATGCTGGGGATGCAAGGAACGGCAAAAGATAGTCTCTGCCCTCAGGAAGGTCACATTCTAAGGTATTGTAAACATGTAAATAGCTACTACATCCACTACTGGAAATAATCGACACAGGGAAGGCACTAGAATGAAGAAGGATCAGTAAAAGCTTCTGGCAGAAAGTGAGGTTTTATGTGGGACTTGAAGGAAGGAGGGAGAGATGAAGAGGAAGGGCATTTGAGGCATGGGGGAATGTCCAGAGTCAGGAAACGAAGTGTCTTGTTTGAGGAACAGCAAAGAGGCCAGTGTCACTGAAAGGGGGGCGGGGTGCAGGTAGAGGACAAGCGTTATGTGTAAGGTGTAAAAAGACCAGAAAGGGTGGTAGGGGGGACAAGGTAGTAAAGGATTTTGAATGCAAATAGAGGATTTTGTGTTTGATCTTGAAGGTGTTAGGGAGCTTACTGAGTAGAGTGGAAACATGGTCAGACCCATGCTTTAGGAAGATCACATCATTCAGTGGCTTAGCTTCCTAGGAATGTTTTGACCAAATTAGCCTTTACCATTGACTATTAGCCTTGATCAGATAACTGGGTCCCTTAAATAAATCCTCTGGCTTGAAATTTGCTTGATTCCAATTCCTGGTTGAGTCACCTTGGGCATTTGCCAGAACTTACTGTAATAATTTCTGCCACTCCAGGACCAGAGATATAGAGCTGGAAGGTACCTTAGAGGTCATTTGATCCAGCCCCCTCATTTTACAGATGAGAAAACTGAGTCCTAGAGACATGAACTGCTCATGGTCACCCCAGTCATAAAGGAGCAGAGGGAGGCTTTGCACACTTCCAGGTCCTCTGACTCCCAATTCATTGCATCTGGCGAACTCCCCATGATCCTTAGTCTGGTCAGCTCTGGACAGATGACTTCCCTAGCCATTCACCCTTGGATTGTGATTTCTCATCTCCGGGAGGCCTCTGCAACCGGGCCTTGGAGGAAGAGCTGCGCAGGAAAAAAGAATGGTGCATTGTGCTGCACTTGTTTCTGAATTACATCTGTGCATGACTCACCTTTGCCAAAGACAGTCCAAGTTTCATCCTGTAGAAGGCCACAAGGGGAGTCTCAGAAACCACCTCTAATACAGAGAACTGGGTCTGATTTATGTGTGCAAACATACAGGCATGCCAATAAATGCATGAATATACATGAATACTTTGCACATATATACTTGTGACACACAGGTTTCACATATTTGCCCTCTGGCGCGTCAATAAGGATACACAGAGTAATTGCTTAATAAATATTTTTTCATTCCTTCATTCTTTCATTCATTTATCTGCAGAAACAAAATTGGGGTCTGGCTCCCTAGAAGATCCTGCCATCTCATTCCATCTGCTCTTTCCTTCCCACACTCCACATCTCTCATCTTTCAGGTCCCTGGCAAAGAGGGGATTGAAATTCCCTTTGCCAATCCCCTTGCACTGAGGGAACCAACTCATTCTTATTTCTCAAGAATTTAAATTTTGCCAAAGGCCAGAGGCAATGATGGCAGATCCGGAAATCTGGCCCCTCTACATGTACTCTGGGCCTGGATAGGCAGCACAAAGCTAATTGCCTCTTGGAGAGTTGTTTTTTTTTTTTTTAATGCACGTGTGTATCCTCAGTGCCAGTGTAGCTCTCATTAGTAGAAATCCTGCACATGGCGTTTTCTACTTAATGAATAGAATTGATCAGCCATGGGAGACTGGGGAGTGCTCAGACCTGCCTCAGGGAGTACCACAAGTAGGGGGATCAATCCCCAGAAGATAGTTCATTAGCTCCTTTTTTTTCCAGGGCAGACTGTCCCTTAGCTTGTGCTTGGAGATCCCCTGCTTTATCATTATCTTCCATACCCCAAGGTCCTTACCACTCCTTTCAACTGGGAAGTTCCTCTCAAAGTCTACCATGAATTTCTCTAATTGGGCTGGAAGACCCTGATGGCCATTCCAAAGGCCCCCTCTGCTGGATGGAAATAGCTAGCCAGTGGCACAGAATCAGAGCTCTGAACATCCTATGTTAGGCAGTGGTCGTGAAGGTACCCTGTCCCATATCCTGCTTGCCCTGGAGGCTTGATTAAAGCTCTTCTGAATCTTGGCTCTGAATAAGGGAAACAGAATTTTAATGGTGATGAGCCCATATTTTCCCTCTGAATAGAAGTGACCAGATGGGTCTTAATATAACTTCTCATCTCCAACCATTTGGCCAATTGTTGTATGGGGATGGCTGCCTCCTGGGCTACTCTTGTCTGTTCCTACCCATACCCCTCCAAAGCCTACCTCCTCCAAGAAGCTTAACTCATGGCCCAGGTTCCCTTAAGGCTATAGGGAAGGGGAAAGGAATAAGCAGTTCTATAGTGCCTACTATGTGCTAGGCACTTTTATAAATATCTCATTTGATCTTCACAACAAGTCTGTGAGGTAGGTGGTGTTATCCCCATTTTACAGTTGAGGAGACTGAGGCAAAAAAAGAGATTAAGAGACCCTGTCTTTGCCCAGGGCCACACAACTAGTGAGTATCTGAGGCTGAATGTGAACTTGGGTCTTCTTGATGAGACCCAACACTCTATCCACTGTGCTACTAGGTGCCTGTAAGGTCACAGCTGGCTCTGAGGTCCTATGAAGCAGCTCTGATCCTGGAGTGTGACTTCAGGGGGAGTGGATTCTTTCCCTGGCTTTTTGCTTTCTGCTAGAATACTCTTAGAAAATCTCTAAATGGGCCTAATCTCTTAACTGGTCCAAGGGACTAAAACTTGAACCCTTGAGGAACCACTGATGCGGTTTCCTGGTAGACTGGTTACAAAAGCTGATATCAGAAGAAGAGTCAGGAGCTTTCTGACCTGAGCCCAAGGGTCCCAGCCCTTAGAGCAGGGAATTCTTCTTGTTGATCTTGACGCTCCTGGTGACCAGAGAGGTCATGATGAACAGTGAAAAGAATGTGAAATTGCAGAAAAAAAAAAAATATATATATATATATATAAAGACCCTGGGTTCAAATCCCAGCTATGATAGTTCCCTTCTCTGGGCCTAAATTTCTTCATCTGGAAAAGGAAAAAAATAACGATACTTGTACTATTTACTTCACAAGGTTGGTTTGTGAAGAAAGTGTTATATAAATTTCAAAGAATAGAGAAGTATGAATTTTTAGGCTTGCGACACAGAGGATCTTTAAGAACTCTTGATTTACTATTGATTATGCACATCAAAACAGCTCTGAGGTACCACATCTCACCAGTCAGATTGGCTAAGATGACAAAACAGGAAAATGGTAAATGCTGGCGAGGACGTAGAAAAATTGGAACACTAATGCATTGTTGGTGGAGTTGTGAATTGATCCAGCTATTCTGGAGAGCAATCTGGAATTATGCCCAAAGAGCTATAAAAATGTGCATAACCTTTGACCGAGCAATACCACTTCTAGGGTTGTATCCCAAAGAGACCATACAAGTGGGAGGAGGACCCGTATGTACAAAAATATTTATAGCAGCTCTTTTTGTGGTAGCAAAGAATTGGAAATCACGGGGATGCCCATCAATTGGGGAATGGCTAAACAAGTTGTGGTATATGAACGTAATGGAATACTATTGTGCTATGAGAAATGAGGAGCAGATGGACTTCATAATAACCTGGAGAGAATTATATAAACTGATGCTGAGTGAGGAGAGCAGAACCAGGAGAACATTGTACACAATTAGCGACACATCATATGTGAGACAAATAACTTTGATAGACTGGGCTTCTCTCAGCAATACAAGGTTAGAAGACAACTCCAAAAGGCTCATGATGGAAAGGGACATCCACATCCAGAGAAAAGAATTAGAGTCTGAATGCAGACTGAAGCAAACTACTTGCTCTCTCTTTTGTGTTTTGTTTCTTCTTTCTCATTGTTCACTCCATTGGTTAAAACTCTTCTTTACAACTCGACTAATGTTTAATGTGAAGGTATTTGTAGAACCTATATTGGATTGCATGCTGCCATGGTCGAGGGGGGGCAGGGGGTGAGAAGAGGGAGGGGAAGAAAATTTGGAACTCAAGAGATTGTGCAACTGAATGTTGTAAACTACAAGTAAATAAATACATTATTTTTAAAAGAGCCCTTGATTTCACTTAACCAGAGGCTAGAAGGGGTTAGGGTCCATCTCCTATTGGATCTCTAGCTAAAGGACCAGGGTTCACATTCAGCCTCCATCATTTGTTGGTGACCTTGTGCAAGTCACTCTGGCCCTCAGTTTCTCCATCTGTAAAGTGAGGGGTTGGATTAGGTGGCCTCTGAGGTCCTTTCCACTTCTAGCTTTATGATCTTCAATGAGTCTTTAAACAGAATTTCCTCCCTAGTAGAATGTAAACTTTTTAAGGGTGGGAGCCATTTAAATTTTTTTTGTCGGTTGCCCCAGGGACTAACACATATTTAGATGCTTGTTAGATTGAATTTAGGTGATAGCAGCAGTGCCAGCTGGCATGGAGCATACATGTGAGGTCAGGAGTCTGGTTACCATATTTTCTCTAATATTCATCACCCTCACAATAGAGATGCCATTCAACAAAGGGGCAGAAACCGGGCATAAGGCCTATGAGAGTAACTGGTAGGTGAGGAGGAGGGACCATGACCTCATTAAGTATTCCAAGAGAGAGGCATTTAAAGGGAGGTCAGCCAATAGGTAAGGATCAATAATGGGGTTTGATCATTCCTGCAAAGCTAAAGAGGAAGACTATTATCTAAGCAGTTTATTTCCTAGTGTTCTCTTGTCACTGGGATAATTTGCATGGGCAGGACTAAGGTTAGAAGAATGTGAAGTCTGGGCTTGGGGTACTCCTTTTTCTTCCAATGAGCATCCATCTACAGTCTGTCCTTGCCACTTCCCCATGACAATCAGGGTAGAAATTAGGAGGTGGCCCTGCATAAGAGAAGGAGACCATAAATGAGTAAGCCAGGCATTTGAAAGAAGAGAAAACAGAAGTAGGTCAGCTGCTCCTTGGAGCCTCATTCAACCACTGTGAAGAGAGGAGAGAAAAGCATGGCTAGGCACGTAATTGCAGCCATCCCCTTCCTTAACCTCACAAATGCAATTCAGGCTCCTGCCTTTCCAGACCAAAGGCCTAAGAGATGATTCCTAGGCTGGAGACCCGGGGCAAGGGAAGAGCCAAATTGACCTCAGGTGGGTTCTTATTTTTGCACAAATGCCCTTGGCACACCCTAGAGTCAGTCAAACTCTCCAAATGAGATAGAAGGACATAATTTGGTTTCTTTCCCTCCCCCCATCCCCACCTCATGCTACCAATATGTCCTCATATCCCCAGGGCTTCCGCCCCCTCTCATCTGATTTCCATGTCGGAATGAAGAGATGGTCTCTAGCTGCTACAGGACCAATCCCTTGATCATTTAAGCCAAACTGGTGCCAGGGAAGGGAAGAAATGAAATTCCATTTCTTTTCTCGATTCAGTGACTGGGCAGCTGTTTTGATGGTTTCGCTGGAATATTCTTTAATTCTAAGTTTCTTTTTCTCATTAAGGATGGAAAATTAAAATCCTTCTGCCTTGGGCAAGCAGAGTCTGGGTGAGGGACAGACTGTGCTGTTGGCCCCCCTCACATTTCTTATTTAAGTCAACTTGAGAAGTTGGAGTGTGACATTCTCCAGGGGCAGGTAACCAATAGAGAAGAGGAGGAAAAGCTATTGCCCTCACTTCCCACTCTTACAACATTGGTATCAATCTTCCCATTATTCCTGGAGCTCTCACTACCCCCACCCTAATCCTAAGTGCAGTAACACCAATGCATTTGAATAGCACTTTGGAAATACTTTTGCATTTTTATTTTTAAACTTTTATGGGTACTTTTTGTTTCTACCTCAGTCGTTTCTCCTAATGCTCAGATCAGAAGCCTGAGGAAGGAGGTCCTAACTTTTCTGGTGTTGGTTTTCGTACCTGGTCCACGAGGAAGCTATACCAGCCAAGCCTTAGTCTCTTAGGCCAATTAAGTCTTGAGAATGGTGTCCATGCCTTATGAAGAACTAACCTGGACTTTATGGGGTGAGGATCTAGGAAAAACTACCCTCAGCTCATATGACTATGCCTGAGGAGATTGTTCCTTTCACACCAAGATCCTATGAATTCTGCATATTCATGGTTTCTTATGATACAACTATATTCTAATACAATCATGGACTACAATTAGTAGTCATAGGTCATTCCCCAGTGGATAGAGGAGCCCACTTTATTTCTTATTCTTTGTCACCACAAAATGTGCTATTAAGATTATCTTGGTCACATCATTGTTCCAGTTAATAGTCACAGTGGCAGGTGATTATTTATTCCCATTCTATAGTTGAAAGAATTGAGATCTAAAAATGTAAAGTGAAACACCCAAAGTCACATCATCGATTAATGGCAGAGCAGGGACTAGTACCCAGTCTACAGAATCTTAATTGCCTAGACCTCATTGTTTATAGACTGAGGACTGAAGGCAGGATTGTAAGGCCACTCAGGAGCAGGGACTTGTCTCCAAGTTTAGTTTAGCATACCACTATGCATTTGGTAAGTGCTCAGTAAATGTTCATTAATGAAGATGGATGCAGTTATGGGGACAACAAGATGTAAGATTTAAGGAGTGGGAAGCAGAATTGGAATGTTAACAAAAACAACACCCTGCTTCTTTGACCTACCCCAACAGAGGCAGCCAGTCATGTGCATGATATCACATAAGGCTCAGGGTGAAGACCAGAACTAAATCCCATTTTATGTAGAGAAACCAAACCCTCCTAAAGGTGACTAGAAACCTAGAGAAGAGATCAGGGATGGGATGGCAACTCTCATTTGTCTTTCTTCTATTGTGAGCTCCTACTTTGGGGGATTTAATTCCTCCTTCATGCAGTTTCTTTGCAGCTAGATATGTTAAGAGGGAAATAAAATGACCTCTGCAGAGTCCTATTCTGATGTTTCATTGTTTTACACAGGCAACCACGGGTGCCTAGTGAAGTGAAAACTCTGGCCATTTCTTGTAAGTTTGAAAGGCTTTAGGGACCATGCTGTCAACAGACTATGTTTGCTGCCTGAGAATGAGTTTAGGCAAATTGTTGTTGCTGTTGAATCATTTCAGTCATGTCTGACTCTCCATGACCCTATTGGGGGTTTTCTTGGCAAAGATTCTGAAGTGGTTTGTCATTTCCTTCTGTAGCTCATTTTACACATGGGGAAACCGAGGCAAACAAGGTTCAGTCATTTGTCCAGAGTCGTAGAGATAGTATCTGAGGCCAGATTTTAATTCAGGTCCTTCTGCCTCCAGGGCCAGTGCTATATCCATTTTGTAGGGAAAGACTGTTCACTAGTAGGGTAGATGCTGAGTGATGGGCTCTTTAACCATGAAAACTCATGGGGTGCAGTGGATAGAACTTAGGTCCTGGAGGCAAAAAAAGAGGTGGGTTCAAATCTAGCCTCAGATACTTAACTAGCTATATGACCCTGGGCAAGTCACCTAATCCCTGTTTGTCTTGTTCTGTAAAATGTGGATGATAACAATAATGGTACCTGCCTTCCAGGATTGTTGTTAGGATGACAGAAGATTACTATAAAGCACTTAGTATATGAAAATACAAAATTGTCCTGCATCCTGCACAACCCCCTACGGCAATGGGGGCATTGGGTACTAAGAACTGCCCAGGAATTTTTAGGCCATCTATAAATATTAACTTAACTGTTGGCACTCTTAAAAATGACAGTTTATCCAGTGACCTTATCCAGTTTAACATACTACTAAAGGAACTGAACCATATCAATATTGACATTCTCACTATAAATGAAACCCAAAGACATAAGGAAGTTGCTGTTAAATGGAAGGACAGCTCACAAGAGCTGTTCAGTGAAGCAAATAAAGGACTTGGCAGGGTTGGTCTCATCAGGTGCCCCAAGGCAGCAAGAAGCATCATTTCATGGGACACTTGGTGATCTTGCCTCCCAGTGTTCTTGATGAGCATAAGCAAAGAGACCATCAATGACAATAATGGTAGCTCAAATGCCAGCATCTGTTGCAGAGGAAGAACACTCCAAAAACTCCAATAGACCCATGGTCTTGTCAATATGGAGGTTCTTTGCAATGATGCTGCTTGAAACTCAGGCATGCCTGCCGATCCTGTTTGACTCTTGCTCATGTCTTAGATAGATAAAGAATTAAGAGCTTACTGTGTGGAGTACAAATACAAGTGAGCAAAACAGTCCCTGCCCTCAAGGAGCTTACATTCTAATGGAAGAATACAACATATATGCTAGAAGGGTATTGGGAGAGAGGTCAATGGCACGATGTGAAGATGGTCTGAAAGAAATGTGAAGACTGGTTCCAAGTTACATAAGACAAAGTCTCACTTGATTTGGTTATAACTCTGGTGGCTCCTGGGAGAGTATAAAGGTTGCCTCCTTCTGGCCTGAATTTCTGGACAAGTACCATTCACAAGTGGTGATTCCACAACTAGGAAAAGCAAGTCAGCTTTACCAGTGGAGCCAAACTTTTCCTTGTGGGAGGCCTGTTTCTGGGGCCTAGAGCCACATGGAAGGAGAAGGCCTAAGCATCACAGACAGTTTAAGTCGTGCAGTGCCCAGCCAGGGAAGCCACAGGGAGTCCACCCAATATTCGGAAGGCCTTCTTTAGTTTCTCCTAACATCATGAGAGTATCAATGGAGCAACCCTTAACAGTTACCCATAAATGTCTTCTCTCACTCTTGACATTAACTAACCCATCTTCTCTTCCTGTCATATAATTCCTTTAATGATACCTTTTATTCCTAGTCTTTTTGGGAGTTCTTCATTGGTTACATGCTGCAAAGGATGAAAAGCTGGAAAAATTACATGAAGAATTTGACAAGATTCTCTAAACCAAGCCAATATATATATATATCTGGATTCTAAGCCACTTCAATGTGAAAGTTGGCTCAGAGAAGGATTGTGAAAAATAGATTGTGAAATAAGTTTCAAGATAAAGAGATGAAAGGCTATATCTAAGCTTTAATATTATGAATCTTCCTTCAAGATGAAAGTTGGAAAATGCTGGATGTCGTGATTATTATATTTTATAAGACAGTAAGTAACTGGTTGCATATGTGGGAGTCATTTCAGAATGAAATTATGTATGTGTAGTCAGATGACTGACTAGCTAAAGTGTAACCTATATTCTCCTCAACCATAAAATTACAAGGATTAATATATAGGCAGTTTTGGAAATAAGGGTGCCTCATTTGGCTCAAGCCCTTATCTGATACTAGATGGGAAACTTTAAGATCAACTAAACTCAGTGTGTGCCTTAACTGGTATGCCAAACAAGGAAGATATATCTCATTTTCTAAAAATCTTATTTTTACCAATAAAACTGGTTTTTTATATCATCTTCATTTCCAAATAGTTCCCTCCCCTAACCATCAAACCATCCTTTTTTAAAGCAAAGAATAAAAAATAGAGGAAAAAAAAGTAGTTCAGTAAAACCCCCCACTTATGTCAATGTGTCCAACAGCATGTGCAATATTCTACACTCATAATCCCCCACCTCTGAAGAGAAGGGAAGGAGATAGATGTTTTCAACTCTTTTTCAGGTTATTATACTTACAAGGAACATGCATTTAAACACTTAACTAGGATCAAAAGGATTAACAAAGAAATAGGGTGGAAATTATTTTAATATAATTCCTATAGGAGAACAAATTCACATTTCCCCATTCCCATCACTGTAACCTGGAAAAACAAAATATCCATTCTCAAGCCTCTGAAATTGGAAGAAGTAGAGATTCTCTCTCTCTCTCTCTCTCTCTCTCTCTCTCTCTCTCTCTCTCTCTCTCTCTCTCTCTCTCTCTCTCCTCTCTCTCTCTCTCCCTCTCTCTCTCTCTCTCCCCTTCCCTCCCTCCCACTCTCTCTCCTTTCTCTCTCTCCCCTTTCTCCTTCCCTCTTTCTCTCCCCCTCTTTCTCTATCCCTCTTATCTCTCTCTGTTTTTCCTTCTCAATACCCCAACTCCTATGACTCCCTCTGTACTTCACTGCCTTCCTATACCCATGAGTGAGAACTTTGAGGCCTTGCAGGCATAGCATTGTTCTTTGGAAATTTCTGATAGCTCCCTCTAGATCCTAGGGATGTTATCAGATTCAAGTGAAATCTTCCTTCATAATGAAGTACAATTGAGCAAAACAAAGCAATGCATTGACTATCAATGACAGCATATGCCTCATTCCACACCTTACATTGCCAGTATCCTTCTCTATAGCCATATCTTGCAGCTGCAATTGCCGCCAATCATCCTTGGACATTCAGGGCAGCAGGGGCTGCTTCAGTGCTAAAACATTTACTTCCACCACTGGGATATACTTCCTGGAGGATGCCCCAGGCATGAATTTTCTCATGTTAGTAGCCTTGCTCCCTGCATGTCACAAATGGCCTTCATTCCTTTTATGGGGCTCACCAATGTTTCTAATACACTGGGCCTATGGGGTAGATCATCTGCCTCCACATTTCTCTCTCCTGGCCATTAATATATGCTGAACACACAGTTGGCCAGTACTTTGGCCCTTCTCTGATCGGCAGCAGCCAATTGAGCTCGTCAGAATATGTGACAGTGGATTATTGTTCATCTATGCTTATAATCAAGTCCACACAAATAATCTTGGGCCTATCAGTGACAAATCACTTCAAAGCAAGAACTTCCACCTGTGGACAAGAGAATGAGTCTGTCAGTGAGTCCTATACTGGCAAATGCAATAGGTTTCTGGTAACTCTCTCTCTCCTGGTATCCTAAGAGGCTCCCAAGGCCTCTAGGCTGGCATCAGTAAATGATACAGAGAGCCTGCTGGTATTTACATAGGCCAATACTAGTGCATGTCAGAGGCAGCTGACCAAGTCCCTGAAGTCCTGTTCACATTTCTCTTCCCGTTCATCTCCAAGAAGTATATACCAGATGGTTCAGCCCAATTTCTCCCTTTTTTCCTTTCTGCTTTTGATTCTTCTCTGACATACAGTATTGATAATATCATGGGTTTAAACCCGGAAGGGACCTCAGAGCTTATCTAGTCCTAATTCTCTCATTTTATAGAATGGGAAACTGAGGCACAGTGAGGTTAAGTGATTTCCCCAAGCTCACACAGGCAATAAGTGATAGTTAGGATTCAAATCCAGGTCCTTTGATTCCAAATCCACTGCTTTGGCCACTGTCTGCTATATATGTCTGTAGAAAGGGATACAGGGATACCAGGAAAGTGATGGCACCAGAAACCTCTTTGTATTTGCCTCTGTACTTCACTGCCTTCCTATACCCAAGAGTGAGAACTTTGAGAGGCCTTGCAGGCATAGCATTGTTCTTTGGATATTTCTGATAGCTCCCTCTAGATCCTAGAGATGTCATCAGTTTTCAACAATTCATCAGATGTGACCAGGGTGCTTAATACCTACTGAGACACTATCAGGTCCATATTTGACAGAGGTTCTTAGAGCTGGTATTTGTTGATTGACAGGTTCAGACCCATGACTTCTAGCTGTCTTCTGTTGTTTTTCCCTGACACTTCCAATGTCTTCACCTATACTAATAGATCGTCCAGATATACCAATACTTCCATATGTCCAACCAATGGGGTTTTCCGTGAGCCTCTAAAAAGGGGGAGGGCTTCAGAAATCCCTTGATATTTGTACTCAATTTGATTGAATCCCACTGGACAAATGAAGGCTGTCTTTTTCCCATCTTCCACTGCAATCAGGATTTTATAGCACCAACTGCACACATCCAACAGTGAGAACTTCTGCCTGCTCTGAAAACATTTCAGGGTATTTTGAATTTCAAGCATGAAGTCCTGGTCTACTCTAGATTTTTAATTCATTGTCCAAACACATATGGATCTTCCTGGTTTTCTATCAAAACATTTCTATTCTATTCTACTTTATTCTTTCTGTTCTATTGGACTTAAATAGCATATACATTTAAAAATTAGATAATTTCCAGAGGGAGAACACTGGCAACTATGAGAAGAGGGTAGCCAGGATAGGCTTCCTGGAGGAGGGGGCTCTCGAGATGAGCTTTTAAAGGAAGTTAGGAGGTCTATGAAGTAGATGTGAGGAGGGAGGGCATTGCAGGTTTGAGGGAAAGTCTCAAAGACAAGAAATGAAGGGTTGTGCACTGGTAACAGAAAGTAGGCCAGTTTAGGTGAAACAGAGTATGTGGAGAAAAATGTGAAACAAACCCTGAAGGGTAGGATAAAGCCTGAACATAAATGGCTCTAAATTACAGGCTAAAGCGTTTATACTTTATCCTAGAGGGAACAGGGAGCTATGGAAACTTCTTGAGCAGGAAAGTAACATGGTCAGACCTATGTTTTAGAATGAGATAAATCGACTATGGCACTCTGATGATTCCAGTAATTAACAAATCCTTCTGGTGATTCTGGAGGAGCTCTATCTCAAATGGAGTAATTTTCTAAGACTTATTCTCTAAGAGGTTGGAGTTGTTGTGGCAGATTCATTCCTTGGGCACCTACTACATTCCACTGATGAAGCCAGAACATGCCAGTCTTCTTGCAGAGTTTCTTTCTCAGAAGATGCTTACTTGTATTTGGGTTCTTGGAGAGTTATCAGTGTCAAAAACATTTCTGAATCCACCCATGATCTTCAGCTTCCTTCATGATCTCTTCCAGTTCAGGCTTTATCTTTGAATAATATTTTTTCCAATTACATGTAAAAACAATTTTTAGTATTTGGGTTTTTTCCCCAAATTCTCTACCTCCCCTCTCTGAGACAGCAAGCAATTTGATATAGGTTATATACATGCAATCATGCAAAACATTTCCATATTAGTCGTGTTGCAAAAGAAAAAACACAGACCAAAAAGAACCACACATACACACATACAAGTGAAAAATAGTATGTTTTGATCTGTACTTGGACTCCACATCAGTTCTTTTTCTGAGGTGGACAGCATTTTTCATCATCAATCCTTCAGAATTGTCTTGGATCATTATACTGTAGAGAATAGCTAAGTCATTCACAGTTGTTCATTGACCAATATTGCTATTACTGTGTACAATATTCTCCTGGTTCTGCTCACTTCACTCTGCATCAGTTCACATAGATCTTTCTAGGTTTTTCTGCTTGTCGTTTCTCATAGAACAATTCAGGCCTCTATCTTTTTAAAAGCTTCCACATAGAAAGTATTGTCAGGAGTTCAAGCACTGAGCCCCAGCCCACTAGCTATGGCATTCTGTGCACAAATTAAAACTCCAGCGATATTTACTGGGTCTAGACATCCCAGGGCCACAATCTCTACCTTCTTATTGATACCCACAATTTCCATAGGAAGTGTAAGACTCACTGTGGTGGAACTCAACTATGAAAATTCCACTGAGGCCGCAAAAGCCTAGGCCCAGCACATGCAGTAGAGGTCTAGGCAAGTGTCTTTCATAAAATGACAGCAAGCTACTAGTCAGTTGGACCCAGCATATACTTATAACAAAACATTCTGCACCTTCAAGCCTTATCATCACTGCTATACAACATTCTGTGAGTCTAGATGAAAAAAATCAAGAAAGGTAGGTGTAAGGGGCGGCCAGGTGGCTCAGCGAGTAAGAGCACCGGCTCCAGTGTCAGGATGACCTGGCGATCAAATCTGGGCTCAGATACTTAGCACCACACCCAGAAATAACTGGCCGTGTAACCTTGAGCAAGTTATTTAACCCCAACTGCTTAAAAAAAAAAATTTAAAAAAAAAAGAAAGGTAGATGTACCTATCAATTCATCAATCGACCACCATTTATTAAGCACCTTTTATTACAAGGTACTATGTCAGGGTGGGCATCTAGGTGGTACAGTGCAGTATGGATCTGAAGTCAGGAAGATTCATCTTTATGAATTCAAATCTGGTCTCAGACACTTACTAGTTATCACCTAACCCTTTTTGTCTCAGTTTCCTCATCTTTAAAATGAGCTGGAAAAGAAAATGGCAAACCACTCTAGTATCTTTGCCAAGAAAATCCCAAAAGGATCAGGAATAGTCATAGACAACTGAAAAAATAACTGAATAATAACAATACTCAGGTGCTGGGGATACAAAAATAAAAATGAAACTTCCTTGCCCTTCATTGTTCTATCAAATAATATGTGAGTATATAAGCATATACAAAATACACACAAGATAATAGGGAGACAGAGGGCACTAGCAGTTAGGAGACCAATAAAGGCTTCATGTTGGAGGTGGTGAATTTGCTTTCCTATAGGAATCATGTTACTGAGTTTTGAAGGAAGCTTGGGATTCTAAAAGACAAAATTGAAGAATGAGGCTATTCCAGGCATGGGTGACAGTCAATGCAAAGGCATGGAAGTGGGACGTGGAACACCATGTGTGAGGAATAGTAAGAATGACCTTAAAGGATCTGGAGCAACCCTCATCCCTAACCCATTTCTATTTCCCAATTAGAGTTTGGCAAACTTAGGATTCCGTTTGTGGTATAACAATGCCAGTACTGTGCCAAGGACCAGAGCTTCAGGCAACAAACTTACTTTATCCTCTCCAAGAATGGGGCCTCTGGACCAATGAGGAAGTAGGCTCTGCACCTCCTGACAGAGAGGAGATGAACTCAGTATGGAAGAGACACACTTTTCTGAAAATAGCCAGTATGGGAATTTGTTTTGCTTGACTATGTATACTTGTTATAAAGGTTTTGTTTTTCGTTTTTCTTTTCAGTTGTGGGAGGAGGTGGGAGAGAGAGAAAATGCATGCTTGTTAAATGAGAAAAAATCATTTTTTAAGCAACAGGGCCTATGATACCGGGTCCAGCCTTCATTCTTCTCATGCTCTTGAGAGAACAGAACACCTTCTGCTATCACAGGAAACTTGAGGCTGGAAAGTTCTAATAAGTTGGCCCATATGATCATGGTTAGCAAACTCCTATCTCTTCCTCTCCTAATCCCAGAAATTCCAAGTTACTAGCTATATAGAATAGAATTCCTTTCACTTCTACCCCTCTACTCTCTCTCATGACATCTACTTCATCCCCATCCATTCTCAAGACCTTATCTTTCTCTGTCTTATAATTTTTATTGTGTTCTTTGGATCCATGATTCTATTGTTACTAGACTTCTTCCTCTGATGCTTCTTCCATCTTCTTTGTACTCACAAAATCCTGGCTCCCTCCTCTATCCCAATAAATACACACACACACACACACACACACACACCAAAGACCCTGAAGCCCTAGCCACACTCTCCAGTACTAGATGCCCTTCTCTTTCTCTTTTCTTCTTACTCCATTACACGTAAAAATAATTTTTAACATTTTAAAAAAATTTTGAGTTCCAAATTCCCTCTTTCCATCCCTCTCCTCCCCCCTCCTTGAGAAGGCAAGCAGTTTGATATAGATTATACACGTGCAGTCATGCAAAACATATTTCCATGCTAGCCGCGTTGCAAAAGAAAACAGACAAAAAAACCAAAATAAAACAAAGTTTGTTTTTAAATAAAGTATATTTCAATTGACATTCAGATGCCATTGGTTCTTTCTCTGGAGCTGGACGACATTTTAAGCCCTTCAGCATTGTCTTGGGTCATTATATTGCTGAGAATAGCTATACTCCATCCTCCACATGCCTCTAACACATGGAGAAGGGAAGAAGAATAGAAGTACTGTGTGTTCCTCACTGACACTTCCAGACCCTCCTTCTGCTAATACCACTCAGCACCCTCTTTTCCACTTGGAGATCCCCCCCCCATCTATACCACTTAACCCCACACCTTCCAGCAGTCACCCACTGGCCCCCAAGTCATTCTCCATCCTTTCTCAAAGACCTCTTTACCTGGTTAACAGTCTTTGTCTCAGTCCCAACCTCTACCCTAACAAATAGGGACATGTTGCTGTCCTCTCAAACACCCTGGCTTTATTACGCACGTACTTTCCTCATTTTTGTTGCATTTGTATGTATCCCTAGCATCTGGCCCATGCTGTAGTAGGCACTTAATAAATATTTGTTGATTTACTAGTATCTTCAAGGAAGACCAGGATCTTGAGGAGTGGACATGAGAAGGGAAAGCACAGCACAAATGCAGAAAGGCAAGAAATGGGGTCTTGAGTTTGAGGACACACCCATGGACTGTCCTCACACAGGTCTGCAGGTCTTTCAGACACAAAGGAGGCAGGGGATTAATGCACAAGGGAATGTACTAGTAACACAGTTGGCCAACTTTGTGACAGGACTCCTATAAGCGTTATGGGAAAATCCTGTCCTCTGGCCTGAAGCACCTCCCAGTCACTAGCTGAGTCCTGAGATGATGGTATACCCTCAGGGCTGGGCAGGAGGGGTAGCCTCCTCTCCTGGCATACCTGATTGTGTATAGGAGTCTAGACAAGTAGGTAGGTTTAGACATTGGGGCCCTACTCTTAGCATAACCTGAAGTATCCTGCCTCAAGGACAGGAAACCCATGTGACAAACACCAAGCACAGCAGAAGGGGCAGAAAGCCCTGAACTACACCCCCCTCCTCCAACACACACTTACCCAGCATTCTTTCCTCCTTTATCTGGAACTCAGGGTCAATTCCCAAGAGTCAAAGGTTCTTGTTTTAATCTCTGGACCTGGCCTGAGCTGCCCTGAGGGCTCAGTAGTTTTCCACTCTCCCTTTTGTTTAACCTCGTCAGATCTGCCAGGTATCTCCCTGTGGGACTCGGAGCTGAAAGCTCACACACCCCCAAACCTGGCAAACAATACTTTGTTCTCAGGATGAATGTTACCCTTAGCTTCTGCCATCTCTCATCCTCTAGCAAAGAGAAAATTCACAAGAAACTCCTTCTGTGTTGGGGCCATACAACTCTATTCTCCACTTCTGAGAATCACTGTGATCCTAACCCAAGTAAGTCCACTAAAGAGGTCCCTCTCTAGGTCAGGAACTCATTCTTTGCTACCACCCCCCCCCCACCTCCCTTCCCACCTTAGGAGCTGCAGGGAATGTGTCTCACTCAGCTGGGGGCTTCTGAAATATTCTGTTAATCCTAGGATCAAAGAGCTAGAGCCAAAAGGGACCCCAGAGGCCATATGGTCCAGGGGATCTTAACCTCTTTTGTGTCATGGATTCCTTTGACAACCCAGGGAAGTCTACAAAAATCTTCTCAGAATTAAAGTTTTTTTTTAATTAAAATAATGAAATACATAGGATTACAGAGGAAATGAATTATATTGAAATATAGTTATCTATCTATCCATATATATTTAAAAAAAAAACTCTTCCAATGACACTAGATTAACAATTCCTAACCTATTGCATCAGAAAACATTTATCAAGTACTTACCATGTGCTAGGCACTGTCCTTGGTGCTGAGAATACCAGGACAAAAATAAAATGGTCTTTGCCCTTAAGGATTTTACATTCTAATGAGGGAGACACCATGTATACATAGAAGTACATATATAAATACAAATATACACATACATATAAGTACATATATGAACATATACATACACACAAAATGGATGCAAGATCATTTTAGAGAACAAGTACTAGCAGCTGGGGGTGGGGGTGGGACAGGATTCAGGAAAGGCCTCATGCAAGAGTGGTACTTGAGCTGATCTGTGAAGGACATCAGGTGTTCTGAAAGGTGGAGGTGAGGGAGGAGTGCGTTCTAGCTATGGATGACAAGCTTCCTAAAGGCACCAAGATGGGAGATAGAAGGTCATGGTTGAGAATCAGGAAGATCAGTTTGGTGGGACTGAAGAATGAATGAAGGGGAGTGATGTATAACAATCCTGCAATGGCAAAATGAATAATGGTAGAATAACCAAGTAAAATGACCTAGTGGACATCAGTTAGAAGGAGGGCACAGTCTCTTTCCAGACACCAAAATGCTGAGAACTAAAGGTAAAGAAAAGATGAGAAGTGGCATCCCTTGACTTTTCAGGACTTGTCCACAGACTGTGCAGATGTTTGTGACGGCCCCCACCCCTGAAAGTTGCTTAGAACAAGAAACCACTTCCTGCCTCCTCCATGAGAACTAAAGCCAAACCCTAATAATAGCTGACATTTTTAGAGCACTTGACAGCTTACAATGTGCTTTTCTCTCTCAGAGGGATCTGGTACAAGCACTATTATCCCTATTTTACAGATGAGCAAACTGAAGCTCAGAGGGGTCGGGTGGCTTGCCCTCAGTCTCACACAGCTAGCACACTGACAGTCTCTGAAGAGGTACAATTGAGAAGCCCGAGTTCAAGAGGGCTCACAGCTGTCCTTAGTGATTGATTACCCCTTAGGCTATAAAAGAGCATCGAGGACAGTCTCCTGCCAGTAATCAGGAGAGCTGGAGGGAATGGTTGAAAGCCAGCCCCTGGGTGTTTGTGACAGAGGGTGTGGAGAAGAGAGTACAAAGTGTGACAGGCTTAGAGTGAATTGTGTTGTGAATTAGGAGGAGGGAGTGATTAGTTGATGCTTCTGGTACAAGCTGAAGGAATGTGAGTCACTGCTATGATCAGGGGTAGGAGTTATTCAGCTGAAGATCACTGTGGTGTTTTGAGGGTGTATAGGAGGGAAGGGAAGGGAATAATGAAAGCCAACGTTTATATAGCATTTACTATGCACTAGGCACTGTGCTGAGTCCTTTACAAATGGTATCTCATTTGAACCTCACAACAACCCTGCGAGGGAGGGTTACATATTATATTATATATCCCTATTTTATAAGTTGAGGAAACGGAGGTAAACAGAAATTTTAAGTGACTTTGCCCAGGGTCCCACAGCTTGTAAGTGTCTGAGGCTGGATTTGAACTCGGGTCCTCTTAATTTTGACTTTAGGCCTAGTGTTCTATGTACTTCGATGCCTGCTTGCCTCCTGTTCAGCTTAAATGCCATCTCTGTGAAGGTTTCCACTGTGCCAATCAGTTGCTGTAATTATGGGATCTTTGGCTGCAGATTCTTAGAATGTTCAAGAAAGTGGAGCAAATAGATAGGGAGGCAGTGTGGTAGAATGGAAAGACAGCAGAGGGCTTGGGTTCAAATCTCAATCCTGTCACTACCTTTGTTCTCATATCTATAAAAAGAAGGATTTGGATTCTCATGTCCCTTTCAGCTCCAAATCTAATCCTATTCTGGGGCTATTTGGATGCTAGCAGTCTCTGCTAAAACACCAAGCCCTAAAATCAAGTCATTGTTGATCAGTCAACAAAGGCAAAGACACTGAGTGGTTTGCCATTTACTTCTCTAGCTCATTTTACAGATGAAGAAACTGAGGGAAAGAGTTAAGTGACTTGCCCAGAGACATACAGCTAGTAAATGTCTGAGACCAGATTTCAACTTAGGAAGATGAGTCTTCCTGACTCCAAGCCCAGAACTCCATCCACTGAGCCACCTAGCTAACCCCTAGCTGTTGTGGCAGATAAAAATACTTGATTGGCATAGTTCTGAGGCCCCAATAGTCTTTACATGGAAAAAGGGTTGATGTAGCTACCATAAGCAGACCTGGAGATTAGTGACTTATTGCACTTGAGTCTGGGTCAGAGAGGGTTCGATCCCAGATCTTCTGACTCAGAATATAGAGTTGCTGGGGGAGGCTAGGTGGTGCAGTGAATAGAGTGCTGGCCCTGGAATCAGGAGGATGTAAATTCAAATCCAGCCTCAGAAGCTTCATTACACTTACTAGCCGTGTCACCTTGGGCAAGTCACTTAATCCCAGTTGCCCTCCCAAAAAAAGCAAGGAAAAAAAGAAAAAAAAAAGAATATGGAGTTCTTTCCACCACACCATGATGCCAACTTTTGCTAGAGCTCCTGGGATCATGCAGTTAATGATATAAACAAGGCTTATTTGACAAAAGGCTATGGTTTCTTTTGGAAAGCTCAAATTACCCCAGAAACAAAGAGTATTTCAGAATATTAGGGGCCCTTGAGAGTCAAGAGAAAAGAGCTCAGGTCAGATCAATTGTATACTGGAGAAGTGTGTTCAGAGAAGTTCCTGTTCTCATCCTTTATGAAGAAGGACTGTCTGCTGCCCCTGAACCTGGCTCTGGAACTGCCTACATCTTCCAGCCTCCTCCCAGCTCCAGAGCAAATACCCTTAACCTTCCTCCCTTCCCTCCCTTCTCTCCTTTCCCCCTCCTCCATGTTAGCTCATGGGACAACTTGAAACTGTCCCAGCAGGCAGATCTCTGATTCCAAAAGACCCTCTCCTCCCTTCTCCCTTCTTTTCCCTCATTCTGTACATCTCATTTCTGGGAAGGTGGGGCCTAGCATTGGGAATGTTACAGAAAAATGAGTTCTTTCTTTCTCTTTCTGGGGATCTGGAAACTTCTCACTCACCTTATTTGCTTGGGTAGGGAGCTGCCAAATGAACAACAATTCCAACATTCTAGAGAGCTTACCCCTTCCAGTTCCCTCTCTCCCTTTATTTCTCCTTTCTTCTCTTTCTTTTGCATCTCCCCTTTCAACTTTTCTTTCTCCTCTCTCTTCTCCCTTCTCCTTCTCCTTTATTCAGAGACCAGCTCTGAGGGATTATGGATTCATCCCACAGACCCCAGTAATACTGAATGGGAGAGACTCTGCCTTTTTTCTCTGTGATCTGTAAGTGAAAAGGATGTAGAATTCTTACATTTCCCTGATTGAAGGCTCAGGGGTGAACAGGGCTGTGTCAATGCTTCCATCTCAGAACCGTAGCTACACCGAAGGTTCTTTAGAGGAGAGGGAGAGTTGTGAAGGCCAAACAAAACAAGAAACAAGGTATGGGCTCCTGGGAACAGTAGTTATAATGTCTACAACCATGTATGCAATTCTCCTCCTCCTCCTTCTTTCTTCTTCTTTCCACACCTGTGATTTCACTGGCATCCCAGAGAAGGCTTTCCTTCCACCAATGTACATTAGCACCTGCCTGGAAGTTTATAATGAAGAGATCATAGATTCAGACCTGGGAAGAACCTTGGAAGTCATCAACTCCAACCTTCTTCTTTTACAAATGAGGAAACTGAGGCCCAGAGAGGTTAAGGAAGTGGCCCAGTTCAAACAGCTGTTTTCTGATGTGGGATTGGAATCTAATTCCTACTTATGTCAAGTTCAGCACTCTCACCAGTGGTGACAAACTGAAATGAGAATGTGGGTCACCAAATTGCATAAAAAGATCCTGGCAGGCTATATATTGACTCAGTTTCAAATGTAATATGATCTGTTTTAGTTTATTTTGTTAAATATTTTCTAATTACCAATTACATCTTAATCTGGTTCAAGTGTTTGAGACCTCTGTATACAATATCCTGACCTTCAGGCTTAATGAGTTGCCTGGGGCACCGAGAGGTTAAATTACTTGTTTTTAGAGCCAGTATTCATCAGAACTGGAACTTGAACTCAGGTTTTTCCCAATCTGGGGTTATTTGTATATCTACTCCATGAGGACACAAGGTCATCAAACCCAGGTTGATTATAATAACAAATTTGTAACATTGAATTATTGACAAAATATACTCCTTTTCTCTCAGTAGAGAGGTAGTTTGATAACTATGGGTGTGGAATGTGGTCTACACTATCAGACTGGGTTGCTTCATCAGTTGGTTTTGCTTAAATGTTTTTCCTTATTTAAGGGTTCAATAGAGTTTAGAGCTGGGAATTAAGGGCAAAAAACAATGGTGTCAATGGTGAGTAAAGGAGAAAAGGGAAAGGGAAAAAGAGAATTAGAGAGGAGAAAGAAAAGAGGCAACAATAAAAAATTTAAAAATAAATAAACATCAAGGCAGACAAATAGAATAAAGTACTCTATTCTGATTCTGAGGTGCAAGGCCTTCATAGCCTCAGTGTGGCTCATTACAGAAGCATAAGAACCCAAACAAGATGCTCTCACCATCAGAGTTAATAGATACCCTGGAAAACCATGTTTCTTCCATCCTCTGAGACATATTCTATCCCCTATTGCCTCGGAGCCTTTATAGTAGATGCTTAATAATTTGTTGAAATGAATTGAAATTAGCAGAATGGCATTAAACTGTCTTTCTCCTTCTTCCTCAGCTGGCTGCACTTGTAGAAATACAGAAAAGGGCAGGCAAAAAAATATCTTTTTCTTTCATTCACAGACTATCTTCTGATTTCCAATTTGGACTGATTTTCAGCTTTTCTTCCCACTTCTTTCCCCTCTTCTCTTAGAATGTGCATATACACACATATATTCATACACACACACACGTGTGTGTGTGTGTGTGTGTGTGTGTGTATAAAACAAGGATGGTGGGGCTAACCGTGTACCCTGGCCCCTTGAAGTGGTCTATATGATTTAATCTTTTGCTAAAGGCTTGACTGACACAAGACTTGACACTTTTTGACATGGTCAATGAAGAAATTTGTTTTGCTTGACTATACATATTTATAACAGGGGTTTTGTTTTTCTTGCTTTCTCAATAGGGTGGCAAAGAAGGGAGGTGAGGGAGGGGTCTGAATCTTTGTTTGAAAATAAAACAAAATATCAGTTTAAAAAAAAAAGGACCTATTCAACCAGTGGCTTCTGGTTGGTCCCCCATGTTCTCTGTGGTTAGGGGCTATATTAAAAATACAGCTAGGTCCTCAGCAAAATATAAGAACTATGTTTGGGAAAACTTCACCTTCCTCTCTTGATTGACCAGTGACTTTTGGAAGAAATCCGTTCCCTGCTTCTTGCTTCTGTACCTCTCACCCCCAGTAGCCATGATGGTCCACATCAAATATATGGCAATGATAATCAACATGCGCTTACCTAGGCAAGCCTGAGATGGGGCCTTGAATTCCTGTTTTGCTTCTTTCCCTGAGCATAGGTGATCAGATGACCTTCATGAAGATGAATGATTATACCCTTAATGGTTCTCAGGTGCTTGAGAAGTCTGAGGTGCCTGGTTCATTGGGGGAGGTACTTCCTTCAAATACACTCTTTGAAGAGAAGAAGATGACCACTGGAAGAAAGATGCTATATCTAAAAGAACCAAGAAAGCCCAAGACATGCCTGGCTGGTCAGAAGGTTTGGACCTTGTGAGTTGTTCAGATAGAATAGATCTGAGACAAATGTGAAATATCTATTCAGCAGCTCCAGAAATCTCTCAGGAGTACTTTCTCCCCAGAAGAATATAACAGTAGTGATGGGTTATTATTTCATGTTTAAGTATTTGCCAATATGCATGTGAGTGACCCTTGAAGAAAATGACTCCTGACAGTTCATTTATCTAAGGCAAAGAGTTCTGAAAGAGAATCTGAGATGTCGGTTGCTTATTTGAATGTGGAATACTGAAGCAAATAGTAAACACTATATTCCTGTGATTTTTACATGAAGAATTGGAGAACTTTTAAGTTAATAATTGGGGAAATATGGAGACCAGAATTGTTCTATGATTATGGGACAAATATAATTTACCTGGTCACAGACAGAAGATGAGAATTTGGTTATTAACCATAAGCTAAGGTAGTCATTCACAAAGAGGATACTGAGTCTTAACCTAGAAAAACAAGAGGGAGATGAAAAGACAGAAGTAGAGAAGTTTTTGCCAATGTTAGGATTAGGGTTGTCAGCTTTTTTTTAAAAGAGTAATAAGCTAAGCCTGAGGCTTGAAGTGATGCACACTACAGATGTTATTGAGGAGTAAGTCCAACTGAATTTAGAACAGCTTAGAAGTATCACCATTATCAACATCAACAAGCATTTATTAAGCACTCACTATATGGTAGATAGGTACTGTGCTAAGGACTGGGAATACAAAGAAGTAAAAACATGGTCCCAGCCCTCAAGGAGCTCATATTCTAATGGGGGAGACAACATGCAAGCAACTATGTATATACTGGAAATATACAGTATAGAAGGGAGATAATCTCAGAGGGAAATGAGGGGAGGGAATAGTGAGGGGGCAGGAATGTAGAAGGATTTGAACTAAGTCTTGAAGGAGGTCAGAGATACTAGGGGACAGAAGAAAGGAGGGAGAACACTCTAAGAATGAGAGCTAGACAATGAAAAAAGCATAGAACTAGAAGATGGAGCTTCTTCATTTGGGAGAATAACAGGACCAGCATTGTTGAATGGGTGGAGGGAACTCAAGTATAAGAAGTCTGGAAAGGTAGAAACGATCTAAACTATGAAGAACTTAAAAAAAAAACATATAAAGGACTTCTTCATATTTGATCCTAGAGGTAATAGAGAACCTTTGAAGGTCATTGATCAGGGAGGGGCCTAAATAGGTTTTAGAAAGGACCCTGATAATCTCATATAGAGGAGACCCTAAATATGTCATATCTAGTCTTTGTTCTAGATAAGTCCAGAGTGGAGAATAATGAGTCAGACAATAGGGGGAAAAATCATTCCTTTCTCTTTTAGGAGTCAGGATTCTTGTAGGACTGGACCTGTAAAACTCAGAGCTAGAGCACCACTCCTTGTTGGAGCCCATGGCCTCTAGATGCTAAGAGGGACATACACATATTTACAGAACTCTCTCTCACATACACACACACACACACACACACACATGCACACATGCACACACACACACACACATGTGCAGTTCCACTTGCTACTGTTTTTCTTTCTTTCCCAGGGTCAGGCACAAAGATAGAGTGGAGGGATTGGAGAATCCTTGTGGCATTATTGTTATATTGCACTGCTGAAACCACGGTGCCATATGTTCCAGCACTTTCTTGGGAAGCAATATAAGGAAAACAAGCTGTTGAGAACCACAAGCAAGCATAATTTGAGTGGGGCAGAATCTTTTTAAAATTGAGTGCCCCAGATGATGAAACACACTTCGGTCTTGGGAGAGAGGTGAGGGTCTGTGGATGCAGAGGACTGCGTATGTTATCATAACGGGTTGTTACATTAGTTTTCCTTAACTGATTTTCTTTGCAACAAGGGAGGTTTCTGGGGGAGGGGAAAAACTGGAAAATAGCTATGGTATAAAAACAAAGCCATCGATAAAACTTTTAAAATCGTATTTTAAAAAAAAGAAAGAAACTGAGCCTAAGGCTATTCTTGTTCACCCTCTGACTCTCCACTCTCACCCTCCCCAAATGATTGCCATCCCAGCTTCCCCTTAGCATTTCCTAGAGGATACTCTTCAGCCTTGTTTGGTATTCAGCCCTGCTGGCTCAAACTAGAGACAAGGAAGAATTCCCATACATGAGTATGAATATTAACATTATGTAAATGATATGCAAATGAACCACTAGCCAAAATAAATAGTGAGTCCTGTACAAGAATAATTAGTATCAGGCAGAGGACAGGGAGAGTGGGACAGGAGCTGGGGGAGGGGGAGGGGAAATTAAGACCTTGGTCCCCTGGGGTCCCTAGCCTATTTCTTACACAGAGATTTTTTATAACGAACAATTAATCAACAAGGTTTTACACTAAGTCCCTATGTAGGCAATCTAGTTGAATCAGCAAGCTTCAAAAAGAGGCAGATTTCTAGGAGCTTGTCCATCTATCAGTCGAACAAACAGCCAATAAACATTTATTAAGCGCCTACTATGTGCCAGACATTATACTAAGCATTGAGAATACAAAGAAAGTCAAAAGATGGTCTTAGCTTTGAGTAGCTCACAGTCTAATGGGAGAGAAGATGCTAGGATAGAGAGAGACCTTTCTGTCTGTGCTGGTCTGTCCAGAGACAGAGGTTTGGACAAAATGATCTCTAAAAGTGTCAGTTCTAGAATTCCATGATTCCATGACCTCTGACTATGGGGGGGGGGGTGTCGGAGAGAAGGAAGTTGTTACTTGGCCAAAGGGATTACTCCTCCCCTGCTGTGACAATTTTGAGCACTCAGGGAACAGTTGCCTGACTGGTAAGTTACACATCAATACATGCTTATGATAAACAACAGACAGAATATATATCCATATTATACGTATTTTTATACACACATATATTTTATTTATCTATACCATAATACATACAACAAATACACAAGAAATTCATGCATAAAACTTGCATAATAATATACACATTTCCCCAGAATCTACAGGCTCCCATCTGCTGGGGCCAGGGTAGGGAGGCCCTGGGAACACAACCTGGTGAATGCTATATATTTGTCCAGAAGAGTTGGGCTATCTTTATTCACTCTCCTATGACAGCATAGTCCTAGCCAAGCTCCAGGGGGTCTGGCTTGAGTACAGTATCACAAACATCCCAAGTAGTCATGTTTGTCCGGGGATCCTGTGCTCAAATAGCACAGAAAGGACATTTTTCCTTTATCCTAATACATCTGAGAGGACTTCCTGGAAGAGCTGGTATGTTTCAGATAGCCTGTTGTGGATGTTCTGGGAAGCTCACTCTCTAGTTTATTGAGTCCTGTAGGGGTGATAGAGGAAGAAAAAAAAAGGGGATCTTCCAGATTTCAATAGAACATTGTACACTCATGAGTCCCCACTAGAGTGGATGGGGGCTGGTGGGGGGGGGGGAGATAAACTGTGACATCAAAGGACATGAGTGTCCAATAAACTGCCAGAGACAGTAAGACTGGCAGCCAATGAAACTGCCTCAGGTTTACACCCACCCCATATTTCTGATTGGTTGAGAAGTAGGCTCTCTGTGCTTTCCTTTCCTCGCCCCCCCATTCCCCCCCACCCCTGGACCAGATCCCTGAGAAAGGGGGGGGGGAGGAGGAGGAGGATAAAGAGGGAGGGGAGACAGGGTGTTTCAGTGAAGAAAGGGGGTGGGGGGATGTCAGTCCCGGGCTCCAGGGCCATGTCACAGAGAGGTGAGCTATGGGTAGCGTCAGGAAGGGTTGATTTACTGTTTCATTCCCACTGCCCTTCAGAGTGTTGTAAGGACAGTTCAATGTAATATATAATTACGGCTGCACAACAAGGCAGCCTCATACGCAGAGTGCTCTCCACCTTTCTCCTTCCTCCCTCCTCCCTCCTGCCTGCCTACAGCCTATAAATCAGTTTTCAATCCTGAATGCTACCTGTAAGTGTTCAAGCTTGAGATCCTTGCCTAATCTTCCTGTATCCCTGGGGGGTGATAGGGGCCCTCTAGCTCACCCCCTTTCCCTAGCCATGCTTCCTGTCCTCTGTCCTCATCCATCCCATGACAGATGGTGGGTTCACCCCACAGAGGTAAGGCTGGGATTGACTAGGTCTTCAGTGACTGGGGGGTGGGAGTGGGAGAGAAGAAGCACTGCATAGGAATGGAGCCATAACTAAAAATCTTTTTACTGGGGGGAGAAACAAACCCAGTTACAAAGCAAAGTGGGATAGATAATGGCCCTGGAGACAATCCAACTGCAGGATATAGTCAAGCCCAGGGAGGGAGTGCTCCAGTCCTTGCCCCAGCAACAGTGTGAAAGGAGAATGTGAGTCCAGAAAAGGGACACCATGGCAACAGGAGCCTGGTGGTAGCCACTGCTCTAGAGCACAAGGCAAGGCACAAGGCCACCAAACAATAGTCACTGAAAAAAGAAAACTTGCCCCTGCTGGATATTGGTACAGTGGGGCATAGTCTCACTCACCTAGGGCTAGTTATGGTTCTGGGGGAGGTAGGTAGCATAGTGGATAGAGTGCTGGGCTTGGAGTCAGGAAGACACATCTTCCTGAATGCAAATCTGGCCTCAGACACATAGCTGTGTGACCCTGGGCAAGTCACTTAACTCTGCCTCAAGTTTCTTCATCTAAAAATGAGCTGGAGAAGGAAATGGCAAACCACTTCAGTATCTTTACCAAGAAAACCCCAAATGGGGTCACAGAGAGTCAGACACAATGGGAAAATAACTGAATGACAACAAACGATAGTTCTGTGTTGGAGCACAGCAATGGAACCTTTCAAGAGCAGGGAGAAGCTCTGTTATCACGTTTAATTTTCTCAGAGTAGACTGATAAGCAAAGGCCTAAACTCCTGAACTATCTGCCCAAATGTCTGGAGCTATGAGGTTTTGTTCGGTTAAATTCAGGGAGGGAATCTTGTCGCCTAGCCCAACAGATGACATTTCCCAGAAGCCAGAGAGTCCTTATTATCTTCTCAGGAAGCCAGGATCATAGATTTAGAGTTTAGAGGGAACTTAGAGGTCACCTAGTCCAAACCCTTTATTTTATAGATGAGGAAACTAACTTGCCCACAGTCACAAAGGAAGGAGAAAATGGCAGAATGCAGTGAATAGAGCACCGGCCCTGGAATCAGGAGGACCTGAGTTCAAATCCGGAGTCAGACACTTAACACTTACTAACTATGTGACCTTGGGCAAGTCACTTAACCCCAATTGCCCTGCCTTTCCCCCAGCAAAACAAACAAACAAAAAATGGCAGGATGTCACTGAAAGAGAGGCTGGTAGACATAGTTGTTGGTTTTTTTTTTTTTGAGGAAGGAAGGCAAGGCAATTGGGGTTAAGTGACTTGCCCATGGTCACACAGCTAATAAGTGTCAAGTGTCTGAGGTCAAATTTGAACTCAGGACCTCCTGACTCCAGGGCTGGTGCTCTATTCACTGCAAGTTGCCGTAAGACATCTATCTTTTGATGTCTCTCAGAATCAGGGAGTACTGACCATAGAGGTTGAGCTGGTTTGAAAGTAAGAGCTGTGACTTAACCCTGAGGTGGGGTAAGAAATCCTCTTGATTACTTATGTAACTTTCCTGTAGATTGATTCAATCCTACCCCCGACCCTCACCCCAAACATCCATTTTCACTTTGGATCATTAAAGAAGAAAAAACATCAAAGCAGGTTTTATTTTCAGCATGCCCTCAAAGTCTTCTACTCCTACTACCCTCAGAGTTGGAAGGGACCTCAGTTTCTGACTCTCTGACCCATTACTGAACAACAATCAATCCCCTCTTCAATATATCCAACAAGTGTTCATCCAACTTCTGCTCAAGACCTCCACTACTTTCCAGGGCAGCCTATTCCCCTTTCAGAGAGCTTTCATTGCTGGAAAATTATTCCTGACATCAAGCCCAAATGTGCCTTTCTGCAACTTCCATCTATTTCCCCCAGATCTTTCCTGGGGCCAAGAGCAAATCTAATCTCTCTTCCATTTTAACAACCCTTCAAATATATGCAGACAGTGATTATATCCCTCCTAAATCGTGTCTTCCCCAGGAAAAAAAAATCCCCAGTTGCTTCAGCCCAGATATGAGTACAATTCCAAGGCCCTTAAATACCATCTTGGATACTCTCCATATTGTCAATGTTCTTCCTAAGATGCGGCACTCAAAATTGAACAGAATAGTATGCCCTGATCAGTGTATGTCAGGGCTCTGATCTCCTTAGTCTTAAAAATGATGTTTCTCTTAATGTGACCCAAGATCACATTCAGTCTTTTGGGGCTTTTATAGAACATTGTTGACTCAGATCAAACTGGCAGATATTTTTCATGTAAATTGATGTCTAACCATGCCTGCTACATCTTGCACTTAAGAAGCTGACTTTTTGAACCCAAGAAGACTTTACATTTATCTTTATTTCATTTCATCTACTTACATTCAGTTACACATTCTAGCTTTGAAATGAAATCTCCTTGACTCTGTCATCCAACATAGTAGCCATTCTGTCCTGCTTTGGGTCACTTGCAGATTTAATAAGCACACCATTTTTGCCTTGATCTAAATCATTCATTAAAATGGTAAAACAGCATAGGGTTGAGGATGAATGTTAAATAGCACAGAGCTCCCTGTTGTAAAGTAAGACTAGCTCTCTTCCTCCTTCCCAGCCCTGATTCTTCTATTGAATAGCGCCTGAGGACAAGGAACTGCCATTTCTCTCTCTATTCACTCAGTCCCAGGTATAATGTGCAAAAGAGATGTTAACATTAAAAAACCAGTTTTTACTAAGTCAACTACCCAGTTTTTATGAAAACAGCCATACTAACCATCTAAGAGGTTACTGTGGTATATGGGGTGTTCAGAGAGGACTGACACCTCTGGGGTGAGGGCCGCTACATGCTTTTCAGGGCTGCTTATCCACCTTTGGTGTCGACTTTCACCCAACTCTCAACCGTGGCTCCAAGAAGCTGCAGTATGTACCGCAGCCATACCCTGGCAAAACCCTCTTGGCAAAACAGATTAAGCTGAAAGTAACCAATAAGCCTCAAATCTGTTGGTGAGTTGGAGGGATGTCTACCCCAAGCATGTGAAGACTTCTCCCAGCAGAACGGTTGGGTGAGAACAATTTGTTCCAAAGGCGGTGAAGTTGGCTGAAGCAGGTGTCGTGGAGCACTTGGAGCTTGGTCAGATATCAATGACACCAAGTTCATCCACTGCATCCCAGGATGGGAAGTTCTTCCTCTCAGATTTCACATTTTCCTCCATTTTCCTAGTCTTTCAACTTCATTATTTTTTTTATATATCTTGTGGGGTCATTAGCTTCCATTTGTCTAATTCTAACTTTTAAGGTGTTATTTTCTTCAATAAGGTTTTTACCTCTTTTATCAGGATGTTACTTCTCTTTTCATATCTTTTTTTTTTGCATAGTTCTTATTTATTTTCCTATTTCTTCTTCTACCACTCTCAATTGGTTTAAAAAATATTTTTTGCTTCATTTAAAAACTCTAACTTTTCTAGGAATTCTTGCTGATTTTGTCTTTGCATTTTTCTTTAAGGTTTTGCTTTTTGACATTTTGTCTTCTTCTGTATTTGTGCCTCAAGGCTTCCTGTCACTATAGTAGTACTTTATGGTCAGGTTCTTTTTTGTTTGCTCATAATTCCAGTAAATTCCTTGACTTCCAGCTTTAGGTTAGTGAGTGAGGGGATGTCTGGCCTCAGCTTCTGTCCTTTTAAGTCCTTCTGATGCTTTCACAATTCTGTATGGGGGGTTGCAAGTTTTCATTGCTCCCAAAGTGCTCTATCAGGAGGAATTCTGTTCATAGTCTTCCTGGCCTGAGCTCTACAAGTTCCTGACCCAAGTTTCAGTCTGATGGCTTGTTAGTAGTAGAGTTTCCATAGACTGCTATTGGGCTCAGTCATAGCTAGCTCACTGGAAGTTGCTGCAGGTTCAGAGCAACTGAACTGCTGGTTGCTCTTTGATTTGGGACGCCTGCGCTGGTGGGTAATGGGTGACAGAACTGCCTGTCCGTTCCTGTTGCCCACACTAGTTCAGGGATCCCCTGGTCCAGGATCCCTTCCTGCTCTGGTGCATTGTCTCAGGCCCCTTTCTGTCCCTGGGCACAGGGCTGCTCCCTGTCCCTGCTGCTACTCACCCACTTGAGTGTCCACAGACCTTTCTGTCTGTCTTCCTCAGCTTCCCTGGGCTAGAAAAATGATTTAATGTGACATTTTCTTGGCTTTCTGATCAGAATTTGCTCTGTCACATTTTCTAGGTTGTTGTAGACTATGTATGTTGGGTAACCTAGGCAAAAATGCTTCTTCTCCCTGCACTGATGTGAAATGGTAATAACAGTTAACATTTGTATAGCATTTGCTATGTGCCAAGTACTGTGCTAAGTGCTTCAGAACAACCGTGGGAGGTAGGTGCTATTATTATCCCCATTTTACAGATGAGGCAACTGAGGTAAACAGAGGTTAAGTGACTTGCCCAAGGTCACACAGCCAGTAATAATATTAATAATAGCTAACATTTATATAATGCCTATATACCTGGCATTGTGCTAAACACTTTATAATTATTATCTCATTTGATCATCATAACAACCCTCAGAGGTAGGTGCTATTATTATCCTCATTTTACAGATGAGGAAATTGAAGCTGAGAGAGATTAAGTGACTTGTCCAAGGTCATACAGCTAGTAAGTATTTGAGGTCACATTTGAACTCAGGTCTTCCTGACTCCCGGCCCAGTCCCATACCTCCAGCATGGTACTTCCTAGCTGCCCCTTCCCCAGGAAATCCTTCCTTAAGCCTAAATTAATTCTAAGATTTCTGATCTCAGCATCTAAGTTCCCTGGGGAGAAAAGCTGATGCTGCATTATGAGGACAAATGCTGAGTATGCCTCTTGGTGCATATATGCACGTTTGTGTATAACAACTGTGGCCACATGTCTATATCTTGTCTCCCTGAGGCATCTCAGGGTTCCCTCTCTGCCCAGCTGTGCTTAGTTCAACTCCTCTCAAGGGCAGAGTGACTGGGTTCCGTTCACATCATGCTTTTCAAGGACTAATGACTTTTATTAGATTGATAATGAACTGGTGACACACAGCAGCCCCTAAGCTCTAGAGGAAAGCCAGGAGGAATTGAGATCAGAATGAGAAGGAAAGGGGTTGTTGTTCATTCGTGTCTGATTCTTAGTGACCCTATTTGGGGTTTTCTTGGTCAAGATGCTGGAGAGGTATAGATGAGAAAACTGAGGCAAACAGATATAAGTGACTTGCCCAGGGTCACACGGGTAGTTAAGTATCAGGCCAGATTTGAACTCATGAAGGCGAACCTTCCTGACTCCAGGCTGGGTTATCATCTACTGCAACTGCTAGCTGTCCTATTTTCTTGTGCATATATAAACTTCTTGAAGGCCTGGACTGTCCTTCTGTTAGGGGAGGAGGGGAGAAAGATTTTGTTTTCTCAGTACCTAGCTCAGTGCACTGCATATAATGGACATTTTATAAATGTTGAATTGAATTATGTTCACCCTCAGATGCCCTCATTTTAATCAATCTTGTGCACTAGAAAGGAGCAGGCCTTGAGGTTATAGAGAATATCAGAACCCTTTCCCCTTCTACACAGACCTTCTCTGCCCTAAGGGCCAGATCCTGCCTAAACAAGGAGAAAGTCAATCCTATGTGGATAGCAGAGAATTTAGAGGGGAAGGGAAGAGAGGTTTGATTCTGGCAGGGCCTGGGACCTCAGACAATCTCCTTGTGCCCCCTGGGCTTTCAGCCAGACTCCACTAACTGGTTTCACAAAGAATCCTTCATCCCTTTGGATAAGTAAGAATTTCTGTGCCAGGCAAGTAATCACTGTAGATGGGTCCATTAGGGGCTTATTAGAAAAGCTGTTTACCCCCACTAAGGAGAGAGCAGACTCGTCCACGGAGGGGCTCACTGGATGGGAAATGCTATCATTTTCCTTACATGGTGAGCGCTCCAAGGCTTTATTTCTAGAAATGATTACCCATCCTCCCTGCCCCAGAAGCTGAAGAGGGTGGGGGGAGGGGCACAGCACTGAGATATATGGCCTAAGAATGAGGAGAGAATGTCTGGCAGAGGCGAAGCAGCCAGACAATACAGACCCCAGGTGTCCACAGCCCTGATCTCACTGGACCACCCCAGTGCTCTTTCCCAACCCCCCTCCTCCATCTCCCATCACCCAGGGTGCAGGGATGAGTCTACTCAGCCCCAGTCATGGTGACCTTTTGCTCATATCTGTAAATATATTCTTGGCAGGTCTTGGAAATGAAACTGTGCTCAACATTTGTAAAGGGCTTTTCAGCCGCACTGGTCTCGCCAGACATTAGCTAATTAAATGGCGAGGGAGGGCCATTGGCCTGCAGAGCTTCAGGGGCTCTAGGCCCTCCCACCGTCAAGTCCTCCCCGCTCTTGTCCCCACCCCACACCCCCCCCCCAGCCTCATTCTCATCCCTCTATTTCCCTGCAACACTGGATTCGATCCAAGGAGGCCAGGCTTCTTGGGGACTTGCTGTTCAATCAGACAGACATCTGGGCACATAGGAGGGGCTGAGATTCAATCATTCATAAGAGCAGGCAGGGTTCTTAAGCCTTCCTTCCTATCCATTTCCCTTGCTTCCTGGCATGGCAGCTCCTTCCCCCACCCAGACAAGGCAGGGATAGTTTCTGTTCTAAAAACCTTTAGGAAAAAGGAATTCCAGAGCCTTCCATTGCTAACTTGCTTCCCTATCAGAATATCTGCAGCTTTGACCTGCCTCTCTGCAAACCCCATTCACAGAATCACAAGATTTCAGAGTTGTAGAAGGAACCCAGAGGCCTTCTAGATCCACCTGCCCCTTAGCAGAGATCCTTTTACCACCTACCTGACAAGTGGCCATTCAGCCTTGGTACTAATGTTCAGCCCATTACCTCCCAAAGTAGCTCAGGCCATTTTGGAATGGCTCTAATTGTGAGAAAGAGCTTCTCGGCAATTTGCATTTATTTTTCTCAGCCTATTTAGCCCTCAGCAGAGATGGGGATGAGGTCAGAATCAATGCAAATAGATGCTTGCAAGGGCTCTATAAAAAGCCAATGTGGTAGAAGCATAGAAACCAGAATGTTCAATTTAGAGTCAACAGGAGGGACCTGAGTTCAAATCCCACTCTGCCACTTATCACCACTATAACCATAGCCTCTCTGGGCTTCAGTTTCCTCATCTGTAAAATGAGGGGCTTAGAATAGATGACCTTTACTGCTAGGCTGCTAGACATCATGTTGGGCCTGGAATCAGGAAGATCTGAGTTCAAATCTGACCTCAGACACTCAATAGCTATGTGACCCTGGATAAGTCACTTAACTTCTGTCTGCCTCAGTTTCCTCAATTATAAAATGAGGATGATTTTACAGAGTCAGGAGGATCAAATGAGATGTTCATAAAGTGCTTAGCACAGTGCCTGGCACATATTAGGTACTTAATGCCTATTCCCTTCCATTCTAGATCTATGACCAGATGAGTCTATGACCTCATTTTGATAGGTCACAAGATCTCCTGCACACATCTGGCATTCAATAAATATTTGTTGGATTGAATTGAATTGAACTGGAAACTGGGTAGACAATAAGAAGACCTAGACAGTTTGGAATCTATATGCCCAAGGGGTGGCAGCCAGGCTAGAGAGACTTTCCTAAATGCCAGTCTCAGTTCTTCAGAGGTCTAGCTGATCCCTCAAGTTAAGGAGACTGGGAGCAGAGAGACTTTCAGGGGAAATGTCTGCATTACCCCTTTCCTCCTTCTCTCCTCTCACTGCCTCCACCTCCTGCCCAACCCCAAAGCACCAGCCTATGCCAGCTACAGAGCTGTGAATCATTTCCCACCTGGAGTCAAGCCTACACTACCCAGAGAAAAATGGAAAGACCAAGAGAAGGGCAGGTAGGAAAGAAGAAAGGTAGAAATAAGAAAGTCAACAGGGGAAAGGGAGAGGAAAAGATGGAGGAATAGGCTGAGGGAGGTAGAGAAATAGGAAAGGGAAATTGATAAAACATTAAATAAAAGAGAAATGGAGAAAAGTGAGGAAAGAGAGAAATACAAGACAGAACCTGGAGAGAGAGACAGAGGAAAGGATTAAAAAAGAAATATTTCCTCTCTGAGTTCATGTGATATGTAATTGCTGCCAAAATATATTTACCACAACACAGAAACCTAGGGTTTATTATTATGTTCAAGCAAAGGTTCAGGCCTCAGAAAAAGTCTGAAACCCTATTAAGATTCTCACAAGCCCTCTTATAGGCAAAATTATGTCCGAGTGACAGAGAAATAATTCTTTTACATATTGCAATCTTGTACATTCCTCTCTGGCCATAAAAGTTAAAGAGAAGATAGATCCATAATTCCACACTTCCTTCAATGTCATAAAAGTTGAACAAATTTAAATAGCAAACAAACTCTATGGGTAAACTAAGTCAGGTTACAGATTAAAATACATTTAGAGGTTTCACAATATATAGAGGTTTCCAAATAGTCTGATTGAAGGGGAGAATTTGCCAAGGAGTCAAGGTAACTTGAGACCCTTCCTCTGGTTTCTTATTTAAGGAATGTTTAATACTTCTAGTAAATCTTCATATCCCACGGGACAGGTTTTGGTCAGGTGACATTAATACTAACCAAAAGTTGAAGAAGGAATAAAAGGAAATAAAAATTTTAAATCCCCATTAGAAAGGAGAAAAGAAAGGGAGAAGAGGAAAAAAGAGTTGTATAGAAAGTTTCTTCCCCTTCTACAAGCCTTCTCTTATAATTGTTGCCAAAATTATCTTCCTAAAGCACAGGTCCAACCAGGTCACTCCACTTCTCAAGAAACTTCAGTACCTCCCTATTGTCTCTAAAATATAAACTCCTAATCTTGACATGAAAAAGCAACAGCCTTCCTTCCAGGACATTTCACAAGACTCCCCTTCAGGCACAAAATGGCCTGCTTACTTACTGCTCCTGAGACTTGGCAGCCCCTTCTAATAATCTTTGCATGGATTGTCAACTATGCTAAAAAAAAATCTACTCCCTCCTCACCTTCCTTGCTTAGCATCTTTAGGTTCCTACTGCTGATGTTTGTCCTATGTTCTCAAAAGGGACTATGACATCATGGAAGAGATGCCATGACCTGGAAGTGAATTGGATTTAAGTGAGGGAGGGCCATGCAAAGTCACCAGCCTCACTTTCTTCTCCAGATCCATCTGGGTCCAGTGGCCAAAAATGGATCAGGACAAGTGAAGAAGGCGCAGGATGCAGTGGGGGACCTTAGCCTTTTCAAGCTAAGATCTTTAACAGGTCTCAGTTTGATTAAGGCAATGCCCATTCAGTAATTAAGTAATTCAGTAATTAATTTAATTTTAAACTTAATTTTAAAAAAATGTTAGGCAGGGGGCGGCCAGGTGGCTCAGCGAGTAAGAGCACCGGCCCCAGTGTCAGGATGACCTGGGGACCAAATCTGGGCTCAGATATTTAGCACCACACCCAGAAATAACTGCCCGTGTAACCTTGAGCAAGTTACTTAATCCCAATTGCTTTAAAAAAAAAATTACGCAAAGAATGGCCTCTTAAAAAAAAAAAAAAGATCTGGGAGGGGAAGACCCTCAGAGTTTCTGGCCAAAACAGAAACAATTGTTATTTACATTCATTCTGAGTCAATCAGGGCCCAAACAATGAGTCTTAGGTCAAGTGCACCAGCCTCTTCCTATGGAAAGCCCTTCATTCTCTACCTGAGTGTTAGCGCTCTCCTTCCTCAAATTATTTTGCACTTATCCATGTAAGATGGAATATAAGCTGAAGGTGGGGGACTTGACAGGAAGAGAGAGACAGACATTTTTGAACAAGCCAGCTTGTGGCTTGTTTTGCTTTATTATGCCTATTTGTGACAAGGCAGGTTTGTTTGTTTCTTTTTTTTTTGCTTTTTGGAGGGCAGTTGGGGTTAAGTGACTTGTCCAAGGTCACACGACTAGTTTTTTTGTGTGTGTTAAGTGTCTGAGGCTGAATTTGAACTCAGGTCCTCCTGACTCCAGAGCTGGTTCTTTGTTTCTTGTTTTTAATTGGGGAGTGGGGATTTGGAAGAGACTAGAGACAGGGATGCCAAATAAAAGAAGTAAAGAAAGAAAAGGGGGGGGCCAGCCAGGTAGCACAGCAAGTAAAAGCACCGGCTCCAGTGTTGAGAAGACCTGGAGATCGAATCCCGGGCTCAGACACTTAGCACCCACCCAGAAACACCTGGCCGTGTAACCTTGAGCAAGTTACTTAACCCCAATTGCTTAGGGGTGGCCAGGTGGCTCAGCGAGTAAGAGTACCAGCTCTAGTGTTGGGATCGACCTGGAGATCAAATCCCGGGCTCAGACACTCAGCACCACACCCAGAAATAACTGGCCGTGTAACCTTGAGCAAGTTACTTAACCCCGATTGCTTAAAAAGAAAGAAAAGGGGGTCATTGTAGCATTTTTTAAAATACACAGGAGATTTTGAAAGAGACACAGACAAGCAGGACAGCTTTGAAATTAACACATTTAATTTATTGTCTTTTTAAAAAATAAATGCAATCTATATACAATAGAGATTAGTGTTTTCATGTATAATTCTCTTTTTCTGTTTTGTGTATAGGAATGAAAAGGAAGGAAGGAAGGAAGGAAGGAAGGAAGGAAGGAAGGAAGGAAGGAAAGAAGGAAGAGAGGCATTTTATTTAGCATCTACTAAGCACTGTGCTAAGTGTTAGGGATACAAAAGCAAAGATGTTATTTGCCCTCAAGGACCCCATGTTCTAATGGGAGAAACAACCTACATGGGAGAGTGGTTGCCTGAGAGATAATTTTGGTCTAAAATTATGAGGATGGAGAATAGAGCCATGGGGAGAGGGAATAGGAAGAGAATGGCACACCTCATGGCAATACTCATATTTGATGATGTTTGTCAAGTACAGAATAACAAAAAAAATTAAATTTGAAAAGAAGAATGTCAGTTCTTGGAGTGAAGGGATTATTTTGTGTTTTGTCTTTGTGTTTTCATAGCCTAGCTTGGTGCCTTGCATATATTATGGTGTATGTTTAATATATATTTGTTGAATGAATGAAAGAGAAAAAGAGTAGAGGCAGAAATAAGAGGAGAGTAAGGAAAAAGGATATGGGGAAAAAGAGAAGAGGATAGACAAAGATGTGTGAGGCTGGGCTTTTACAAACCATTAGAGTGGCTTGAAGATCACTAATCACACAGTAAGTTAGATCTCCTCAAAGATTTTCCTATTCCTCAAGTGCAATGTGGGCACATCCTTCTTCATAACCTTCCCACCTCAACAAAACCCAATCCCAGTATAGTGTTTAGGGATTCAGGCCCCTTCTATTGTCCCAAGACCACCCTACATAGGGACAAAAAGTACTGGGTCCTCACCAAAGATACCCCTTCCAATATCAAAGGAGGGGTAAGTTTCAAATTATGGATTTCCTAGACCCAGGCAATTCTCTGTCCTATGCAGATTCTGGACATCCAAGGATGAGTTTTTCCTCTTCCATATGGTCATAAAGCCTAGGAAACTTGGCACTTTAGTCCCCTGAATTTGAGAGCCAATATCATCAGCATGACCCAATTCCCTAATGCCCATTCCTGGCCTTTTCTGCTTGACCAGTACAGACTGGGTAATCAGTAGCTTGGAAGACCCTAGAAAACCAAACCAAGGAGGTCTTAACCTCCTCTAGATGTAATTATCCATCTCATTAAAAATGGGCATTGAATTTAATAAAACCAATTAAAACTAAAGGGCCAGGGACACCAGGGGATTTAGGGGGAGATCTGGGGAGCTCTGACAGCACTGGGACCTATCTTCATTCAACAGACAGTGCCTGGATCCTGTCCCAGGACCTCCACTCTGAAAAGAACAGTTTCAAAGGTAATATACCCAAACTATAGCAGGAATTAAATCCAATAAATATTTTTAGATGGATTAGGAGGGTAGTTAGATGGTGCATTAGATAGAGTATTGGATTTAACATTAAGATATGAGTTCAAATCTATCTTCAGACACTAGCTTATCATTTAGCAAATCATTTAACTTCTTCTCAGCCTTGGTTTCCTCATCTGTAAAATGGGGATAATAATAAAACCCTACCTCACAGGGTTGTTGTAAGGATCAAATGACATATGTGCAGCACTTTGTGAACTTTAAAGCACCATATATATACTAGATATTATTATTAAACCTATCACAATACTGGGTTCAGCAGACAGACTAGAGGGATATTGATCACTAGGGTGTTTCTTATTTTCTTTTACCAACAGCCTGAACCTGAAGTCTGGTTTCCACATCTTTAGCTCTCACAGTCTAGGGAGAAACAAAGGTTTCCCCCTAAAGCTGCCAAGGCAACAGCAGACTCAGCACCCATCACAATGGTGGTGAGTCTGGAGTAGAACAAAGAAGAGTAGACTTGAGCACTAAGGTGGCCACTTGGGTGGCAGAGAAGGCTTGTCTGAAGGACTAAAAAGAATTGGAGAGTACAAGTGAGTAGGAAGGCTCTCTGGATGCATCCTGCTTCTGCAACCCCTATTTTCTCAAAGCTCTTTGTCTAACTACAATCTTTTTTTTCCTGCTCATACCAACTAAGAGAAGGAGGGAAAAGTGGGAGAAAATTCACTAAAAGAGATGCAAAAATTGAGAACCAGAGGGTTTGACAGACTTGCCTTCATGTGACATACTGTGAGTCAGCTCTAAATCCAGGTATCCTTGTACCCAAGCCAAGGCTTGGCTTTCCATCAGACAGTCAATGACACTCTGGTCTTTTCTGTCTGTGTTCATATCTGTCTCTCTTAATCCTTTGCTACTTTGCTACTCCCCCCCCCCATTTCTGTCGTCATCTTCTTCTTCCTCTTCCTCTCCTTCATCTTCCTCTTCTTCCTCTTCCTCTTCTTCCTGTTCTTCTTCCTCCTCCTTTCTCCTCCTCCTTCCTCCTCCTCCTCCTTCCCCTCCTCTTCCTCCTCCTTCTTCTTCTTTTCTCTCTCTCCCCTCCCACCTCCATATTTTTTCTTCCATTTCTCTCTTGCTAGTCCTTTCCAAGCACTCAGGTTCACAAGACTGAAAAAAGAATGCTTTTGAGCACTGTAGAGGTTGCAGAATGACTCATTTATGGGAGAAAAGTCTGTATAAATATATGGAGGCAGGAGATAAAATGTTGAATTCTGTAAACAGGTAATGGTCCAGTTTGGCTTTATGTTGTTTGACCCCTATGGGGACTGGGTTCTTTTTAAATTTTTATTTAGTGTTTTATTTTCCCCCAGTTACATGCAAAAACAATTTTAACATTCCTTTTTAAAACTTTGAGTTCCAAGTTCTCTCCCTGCCTGCCTCCCTCCCTCCCTCTCCCTCATTGAGAAGGTAAGCAGTTCAATATATATATACATATATATATACATGTATAGTCATGCAAAACACTTCCATAATAGTCATGTTGTGAAATACTAACTACATTTCCCCCCATCCTATCCCTCCCCCCGTTTATTTTATTCTCTCTCCTTTTACCCTGTCTTTCGTCAAAAGTGTTTTGCTTCTGACTACCCTCTCCCCCAATCTGACCTCCCTTCTATCACCCCCTCTTCTCTTGTCCCTTTCCCCACCTACTTTCCTATAGGGTAAGATACATTTCTATACCCAACTGAGTGTGTATATTATTCCCTCTTTGAAGCAATTCTGATGAGAGTAAGGGTCATTCACTTCCTCTCACTTCCCCTCTCTTCCCCTCCACTGTAAAACTTTTGGTTTTGCCTCTTTTAAGTGAGAAAATTTACCCCATTCTACCTCTCCCTTTCTTTTTCCCAATATATTCCTCTCTCACCTCTTAATTTTATTTTTTAGATATCACTCCTTCATATTCAATTCACACCTGTGCCCTCTGTCTATATATATATATATATATATATATAT
>NW_027186455.1:4090973-4128863 GCF_028583685.1 Petaurus breviceps papuanus | reverse complement strand
TATATATATATATATATATATATATATATATATATATATGTACTCCTTCTAACTAACATAATAATAAGAAAGGTCTTATGAGTTACAAATATCACCTTTCCATGTAGGAATGTAAACAGTTTAACTTTAATAAATCCCTTATGATTTATCATTCTTTTTTTACCTTTTCATGCTTCTCTTGAGTCTTGTACTTACAAGTCAAATTTTCTATTGAACTCTGTTTTTTTTTTTCAAGAATGCACAAAATTCCTCTACATCACTAAATGCCCATTTTCCCCTCTCATGCTGGGTAGGTGATTCTTGGTTGTAATCCTAACTCCTTTGACCTCTGGAATATCATGTTCCAAGCCCTTTGAGATCCTTTAATATAGAAGCTTCTAAATCTTGTGTTATGCTGATTGTGTTTCCACAATACTTAAATTGCTTCTTTTTGGCTGCTTGCAATATTTTCTCCTAGATCTGGGAACTCTGGAATGTGGCTGTAATAATCCTGGCAATTTCCATTTTGGGATCCCTTTAGGAGGTGATAGATGGATTCTTTCAATTTCTATTTTACCCTCTGGTTCTAGAATATTGGGACAGTTTTCCTTGATAGCTTCTTGAAAGATGATATCTAGGCTCTTTTTCTGATCATGGCTTGCAGGTAGTTCAATAATTTTTAAATTCTCTCTCCTGGATCTATTTTCTGGGTCAGTTGTTTTTCCCATGAGATATTTTTCATTGTCTTCTGTTTTTTCATTTTCATGGTTTCATTTTGTGATTTCTTCATTTCTCATAAAGTTATTAGCTTCCATCTTCTCCATTCTAATTTTTAAGGAATTATTTTCTTCAGTGAGCTTTTGGATCTCCTTTTCATTTGGTCAATTCTGCTTTTTAAAGCCTTCTCTTCATTGGCTTTTTGGGACTCTTTTGCCATTTAGTCTAGTCTATTTTTTAAGGTTATTTTCTACAGGATTTTTTTGGGGTTTCCTTTACCAAGCTGTTGATTTGTTTTTCATGATTTTCTTGTATCACTTTCTCATTTTCTTTGCAATTTTTCCTCTACTTCTCTTACTGTTACTCAAAAGTCCCCACTGGTGTGTTCCCCATTGACTAGAAATCATATCTAATTAGCTTTTAGAGATGAGTGGTTTTAGGCTAGCCCTGTGATTTGAATGGGACAGGAAATTCTCTAAATGAAGAAAATCTCTCTACCATTGGTCGTCAGCATTTTTGTGGTCTTAGAGGGTTGCCCAGAGTACTGAGAGATTAAATGAACTTTCTTCCCTTGCACAAACAAGATTTTTAGAAAGCATAGGCTCTAGAAGTCCCTTTCTTCCCTTTCTGAAGTCCTTGTTAGCTGTAGCTCTCTGCCAGATTCTGAGGGTGAGGAAATGTGCAAGGACCCACTGAAGAGGTTTCCATTTTGAATACTCTACTTGTAAAGGATCCACTAGAAGAAAAATAAACATTTTTCTCTTTTGTTTTAAACAATAATTGGATACTTTGTTTTCTGGTGCGTTCCATCTTAGAGTCAGGCCAGTTCTCTTGAGATGACCTTTGCTTGTTTAAATGCACAAGTATTAATATCTGTTGTATTATTAAATACTTTATGTAGTGGGGTGTGCTCTGACTCAATCTCACCCAGCTAAGCTGGTCACATAAACTCTTCAGAGTTGCTGGGGGGCAATCCTGAAGGACTGAGGAGGCTCTTTGCTACTGCCATCAGCAAAAGCCCCCATGGTCTACCTTCCACAATTCTGAAGAGCCAATTATTAGTAACCCAGTTCTATTTAACCACTTTTTAAAAATTATTTATTTCTAGTTTTCAACATTCATTTCCATAAGATTTTGAGTTACAATTTTTCTCCCCATCTTTTCCCTACCCCCACCCCAAGACAGTGAGCCTACTGAATACCCCTTCCCCCAATCTGCTCTCTTATATCCTCCCCCATCCTCCCTCTAACTTTATACTAGGGCAAGATGAATTTCTATATCCCAGTGCCTATATATCTAATTTCTAAGTTGCATGTAAAAACAATCAAAAAAAATTTTTTTTTGCTTTTTGGAGGGGCAATTGGGGTTAAGTGACTTGCCCAAGGTCACACGGCTAGTAAGTGTTAAGTGTCTGAGGCCAAATTTGAACTCAGGTCCTCCTGACTCCAGGGCTGGTGCTCTATTCACTGCACCATCTAGCTGCCTCCAAAACAATTTTTTTAACATTTGTTTTTAAAATTTTGATTTCCAGATTCTTTTCCTTCTTCCCTCTTCACCCACCACCACTGGGAAGACAAGCAATTCAATATAGGTTGTACATATGTAGTTATACAAAACATTTCCATAGTAGTTATATTGTGAAAGACTAACTATATTTCCCTTCATCCTATCCCACCCCCCCCATTCTATTTTCTACTTTGACCCTGTCCCTTTTCAAAAGTGTGTGCTTATAACTACCTTCTCCCCCAATCTTCCCTCCCTTCTATCATCCTCCCTTTTATCCCCTTCCCCCCTATTTTCCTGTAGGGTAAGATACCCAATTGAGTGTGTATGTTATTCCCCCTTAAGCCAAATTAAATGAGAGTAAGGTTGACCCATTCCCTTTTGCCTTCCTGCTGTTCCCCTCCATTGTAACAGTTTTCTCTTGCCTCTTTTATATGAGATAATTTACCCTAATCTATCTCTCCCTTTCTCCTCTCATTATATTCCTCTCTCACCTTGTAATTTTATTTTTTTGGTATCGTCCCTCCATATTCAACTGATCCTGTGCCCTCTTGTCTATGTATACATGTACACATACTCACATATGTATTTATGCACACATACACCCTCTTATACATATACATATATACATACTTTTCTTAGTATGAGGATAGTTGAAGGGATATTTCCTTCAACTATCCTCATACTAAGAAAAGTTTCATGAGTTACAATTATCGTTTTTCTGTGTAGGAATGTAAATAGTTCAACTTTAATAAGTTCTTTATGATTTCTTTTTCTTTTTTACTTTCTCATGCTTCTCTTGCTTCTTGTATTTGAAAGTCAAATTTTCTGTTCAGCTCTGTTTTTTTCATCAAGAATACTTGAAAGTCCTCTATTTCATTGAATGAACATATTTCCCCCTGAAGCATTATACTCAGTTTTGCTGAGTAGGTGATTCTTGGCTTTAATCCTAGCTCCTTTGACCTCCATAATATCATATTCTAAGCCCTTTGATCCCTCAATGTAGAAGCTACTAGATCTTGTATTATCCTGATTGTGTTTCCATAGTACTCAAATTGTTTCTTCCTGACAGCTTGTAATATTTTTCTCCTTGACCTGGGAACTCTGAAATTTGGCTATGAAATTCCTAGGAGTTTTCTTTTTGGAATCTTTTTCAAGAGGTGATTGGTGAATTCTTTCAATTTCTATTTTGCCCTCTGGTTCTAGAATATCGGGGCAATTTCCCTTGAGAATTTCTTGAAGGATAATTTGTAGGCTCTTTTTATATCATGGCTTTCAGGTAGTCCAATAATTTTTAAATTATCTCTCCTGGATCTATTTTCCATGTCAGTGGTTTTTCCAATTAGATATTTCACATTGACTTCTGTTTTTTCATTTGTTTGGATCTTTTTTATAGTATCTTGATTTCTCATAAAATCTTTAGCTTCCATTTTCTCTAATCTAATTTTGAAGGAATTATTCTCTTCAGTGAGTTTTTCAAATTCCTTTTCCATCTGAGCAATTTGGCTTTTTAAGGCATTCTCCTCATTGGCTTTTTGGGCCTCTTTTGCCATTTGAGTTAGTCTATTTTTTAAGCTGTTATTTTCTTCAGTCAGGCTATTGACTTGCTTTTTTGATTTTCTTACATCATTCTCATTTCTCTTCCCAATTTTTCCTCCAGTTCTCTTACTTGATTTTCAAAATCCTTCTCGAGCTCCTCCATGGCCTGTAACCAATTCATATTTTTCTTGGAAGCTTTTGATGCAAGAGTTTTGACTTCATTGACTTCTTCTGGTTCCATGTTTTGATCTCTTTTATCCCCCATAAAAGGATTCTGTGGTCTAATTGCATTTCCTCTGCTTGCTCATCTTGCCAGCCAATTGCTTGACTTTTGAGCTCTTTCCCATGGCAGAACTCTGCTTCCAGAGTGGAGAGAGCTGTGTCCCAAATCACTGGGGTTTTTCGCAGTTGTCAGAGCTATGAAGAAGGCACCCTCTCTACAGCCACCACAAGCTCTGGCACACTCACTCCAGGACCACTGACCAAGACAGTGACCCAGATCTAAGCAGGTCAAAGCAAAAACGATTACCCTCTTTGTTGCTTGGTCCCCTTCCCCTTTCAATCTGTAGGCCAGGAACTCCAGAGGCATCTACAGGGCAGCAGCTGCAGCCTCTGCACCTCCCCAACCTCTTGCCTTGGGGGCAGGGGCCACACCACAGTCTTCTCCACCCAGTTTCAGCAGAGTTCATTACTGACCTTTTACTTTGTCTTTGGCGTTCATGAGTTGAGAAGTCTGGAAACCCTCACAGCTGCTGATGATTCACTCTCCTGAAGTCTGCTCCAGCTGGCCTGCTGGTCAGGGCCACCCTGGGACTGCACTCATGTGGGACTGCGTTCAGCTCCCAGACTGGTGCAATAGACCCTTCCTGTTGGCCTGCCAGGCTGCCTTCAGTGGGAGATTTGATTCTCTCTGTCACTTTGTCGGTTCTGTAACTCTAAAATTTGTGTAGAGTCATTTTTTACGGGTATTGGAGGTGGTTGGAGCAGGAGCTCAGCAAGTTCCTGCTTTTACTCTGCCATCTTGGCTCCACCCCCTCCCCCCATTTAACCACTTAACATCAACTAGAATTTACAAAGAGATAATTTCCTCAAAAATATGGCCAGAATTATTATACAAACATTTTCCCCAACACTTTGGGAATATATTCTCACCTAATATCACCTCCATCTCTGGATAAGGTGTAGGCTCATAACTTAGCTTGGTTCCTACAGAGCAGCGGTCCTACCAAGTTCAGGACCACTAGATGATTCTTCCTCTCAGCTTTCAATGACTTGGGTACAGAAGGTCCTTGCTCCTCAGGGCATTGCTGCTGGGCTGGCTACAAAATTCATCTCTGGAACAAAGGGTTAATAAGGTTACTTCTGGCCTTCCAAACTCATAGGGTCAACGTTTCCATTCCCTTCACCTAAAACAGACTCAGAGGCCTATTTTTCAGAGCCTTGTGGACTTGTCCAGTGTTGTCTTTCACCAGACACTGTGAGCAAAGGAGTCACCAAATGACAAGGAGAGAGATGACCAAAGCTGACTCAGACATTTTTTTGAAGATGTCCCCAGTTCCAGCCATGTAACCATTTGAAAAAAACTCTTTTGGACCCTATGGTTAACAGACCAGAACCAGTTACAGAATGTCTATGCATGCTTCCCATCTCTCCAAGGCACTTCCCTTGTCTGTCATTGGGACCTTCTTAGAAGCAAGCACTTCAAATTTCCATGTGGAGAGGGTACATCAGCTGAGAAGGCTGATGGGGTCTTCACATACACCAAACCCCCATTACATTTACAAGTATGGAGGCTGATATGAGAGAAATGGATTTTGTATCCCTAAAATACTTGTGCTGGCAGTTCACCTGGAATATTTATGAGAGCTCATAAATATTCATTTTTTTTCTTTTAAGCAGATCCAGATTACTTCCCTTACTGCAATATGAGCCCAGACAGCTTGACTGAGATCCTTATGGACTGTAGGTTTTTAGGATAAGGTTTTTAGGATAAGTGGCTGTCCAAGAAACCCTGGGTAATTAACCCTCGCGTGCTTAATCCCTTATGGGCACTCCAAATCTCCTTGGGGCTTTTCTGGGTTGTTTTATTTTAGGTTAAACCTGCTTGTTCTAGTGAAGAGTGAATTGGGAACTCCTTTTGTGCTGGCAGATACTTTGGGGAAATTTCAGATGTCCCATGGTAAAGGGACCTAGAAGAATTCTTGTCTGGACCTCGGGGGGGGGGGAGGGGGGTTGTCTTATGTGTGAAAGCATATTTTGTGGTGGGAAGGGACAGGTGGGGATGTCTTGTCCAGATCTCCAATTGGATTACCCCATATGCTAAAAGGAATTATGGACATTTTCATCTAGGATAATTTGATTTCTTAGCTGAAGGATAAGGGGGTGACTTCCAGTGGACCCTAGGTCCCTAATCCCTATGGAGAGAGCCCCACATGGTCAGGGAGCTCAGAAGATGTAGGCTTTCCCTGAGCGGGGGCTCATTTTTTTCTTGTTTTTTCTTTATTCTTTTTGTGTTGGAGAAAGTCCTTCTGCAAACAATAAAACAAGTGATAACCTATATGAATTTTGTAAAATGAAAGTTGTTTCTTAAGTTCTATCACCATTTATTTGTAAGTATGGAAGAATGTTAATTTCCTGCTTGTGAACTGTGTCACATAGACTTTTTCTTAGACTAGGTACTTGGGGAAGCACAGAGATGGACCTTCCCTAAGCCACTAAAGAGCTTTCCAATATTTGGAACTATTGGACTTCTCAAAAAGCATTTGAACAAAAGCATAATGGGATTTTTAGAAGCAATGGGATTTCCAAAATCCCACTGATTTGCAAATACAGAAAAGCTTCTCTGGAGGGGAATGGGGGGAAGGTTTTCATTATATTCACCCTAATTAATGCCATTTCAGAAGGCCCAATCACTTAGATTGAAACAATGAAACATACCTGTATAAATGTGTAATTGTCTCTAATCAATTTGAAAAGATTATAGGTGTTTTGAGTCACTGCATAAAAGTAGATGATATCATATAGACTTCTATGATTGGTTAAGATGAATTTGTTTCTGACTATGGGTCTATGTATAAAAACTGCAGATTGATTTGGAGCCAGTCAATCCAGCAGTGGTCCAATTAATCTATGAATGACTACTGATAGGGAATTCCCCTGGAGGAGAGTGTTCTCTCTCTGTCTCCCCTCTTCAACCCACTGACCAGGTAGCAACCCTTTAAATTTTTAAAAATTTATTTATTTATTTAATAAATCTATTTATTTATTTTTCAGTTTTCAACATTCACTTCCACAAGATTTTGAGTTACTAATTTTCTCCCTGTTTCTCCCCTACCCCCACCCCAATATAGCAAGCATACTTACTGAACACCCCTTCCCCCAATCTGTTCTCTCTTATGTCCTCCCCCATCCCCCCTCACTTTCTTATAGAGAAAAATGGATTTCTATACCCCATTGCCTGTATATCTTATTTCCCGGTTGCATGTGAAAAACAATTTTTAACATTTGTTTTTAAAATTTTGATTTCCAGATTCCTTCCCTTCTTCCCTCCTCACCCATCCCTACTAGGAAGACAAGCACTTCAATATAGACCGTACATGTGTAGTTATGCAAAACATTTCCATAGTAGTTATATTGTGAAAGACTAACTATATTTCCCTCCATCCTATCCTGCCCCCCATTTATTCTGTTTTCTCCTTGGACCCTGTCCTTTTTTGAAAGTGTTTGCTTCTAACTACCTTCTCCCCCAATCTTCCCTCCCTTCTATCCTACCCCCTATTATCCCTTCCCCCGCCACACACACTTTCCTGTAGGGTAAAATACCCAATTGAGTGCAAACCTTTCAATTTCAAAAGATAGAAAGATCTGAAGTTCTTATCATCAATGGTAGCAGTGTCCACCAGAGCCAATTGTTGTTTGGAGGACCAGTGACATCATAGGTGATGTCTTGATTCGTACATCAATTGGATTTAAGTGAGGCAGAGTTACACAAAATTGCTAGCCTCACTCTTTCTTCCAGAATCATCAAAGTCCAGTGGCAAGACAAAACTCAGAATGACTGGCAATGGCCTAGGGTGCAGTGGATGACCTTGGCGGCTTCAGTATCTGACCAAGATCCAACCACTCCACAGCGCCTGCTTCGGTCATCTTCATGGCTGTTTTGAACAAACCGTAATCCTCTTCCCATTGTGCCAGGGGAAGTCTTCACATGCTTGGGGCAGACATCCCTCCAACTCACCGATGGGATTGTGGCCTATCAATCACCCTTCTGCCAAAAAGGTTTTACCAGGGTGTGACTGCTATGCGTGCTACACCTTCTTGGAGCCAGCATCAGTGTCCCTACTGGTTGATGGCAGACTGCATCAGGGGCTTCCAGACACATTGAAGATAAACTAAATATATATTGAGGAAAGGTAGTTTCAAGAGTCTATAAGGACAATGACCCTCAAAGCCAAGCAAAGAGCTACATTAAAGGGAAATTCCAAAGATGACTCCATAAAGGGAAAAAGTTTGCCATTTGGTGGCTATATCACTAAAGAGCTCTCCAGTCTCTCTAAGTTCGAGCTCCCTTTATCCAGCGATCTTCTGTGTGAAAGGGTAGCATGTAGCCCCCAATTTGGAAGGATTGTTTTTATAATAACTGTTCTTCCTGTAATAGTTTAGCAAATACTCCTGCTAAAAGTTAATAAAGTCTGATAATAAATGGGGAGCACACTAGTAGGGGCTCACAAGTAGTACTAGAAACCCCAATCCCTCAGGGTTACCCCTAAAATAATGCAGTGGGGAGTAAGTAGTCAGCACCCTTCTGGGGATCTGGATCACCAAAATGATCTGGACCACATTGGGAAAGTAGCCTAGGAAGTGCTACATTTATCATGGTAGTCAAACTAAGACCTGCTAAAGACTTTATCTTTAAAAGGCCAAGGTCTCTCACTACATCCGAGGCCATCTCCCATCATCTTGACCCAGAGAAAGTGAGGCTGGTGACTTTGCACAGCCCTCCCTCACTTAAATCCAATTCACTTGCATGTCGTGGCATCACCTTTCTGACATCATGGTCCTCTTGGAGAATGAAGGACAAACAACCGCAGCAGCAGCTATCATGCTGTATTTTTCCTTATTTTCTCTGCTCAACACAGAGAAAGATGAGTTTCATTCACAGCCTTTACTTCCCCCTCTGCTTCACTCTGTAAGCCCTTGAAATCTGGCTAAAACTGTTTTATCAAGTCACCAGCAACCTCTTCGTGGCGATATCCAATGGTATCTCAGTCATATCCTTCTTGACCTTCCTGCAACATTGGATAGTTGACCACTCCCTCAGCATATTCTCTTCTCCCTCAGCTTCTGCCCTCTCTGTGCTCTCATGGTTCTTCTCCTGCCTGTCCCTTCTTGGCTTACTTCAATAGTTCATCTCTATTTCTCCACATTCCGTAAGTATGGGCATTTCTTATCGTTCTACCCTAAGCCCTTTTCTCTTTATGATCGCTCTTTTCAGTGATCTCATCAATTCCCACGAGTTTAATTATCACCTCTAAATAGATAGCTCCCAAATCTACATTCAGTCTTAACAATAATTTCACAGAATTTCAACCATGGCAGGGACCTTAGAAGTCACTAATTTCAACTCTTAAACAAAAGAATTCCCAGGAGGATATAGCTGACAAATTATCATCCAGCCTCAGCTTCAGGGGAAAATCCACTACCCCTCAAGGCAGCCCATTCCACCTCTGAAGAACTTTAATCATCAGGAAGTTTTTTCTTTCATCAAGCTCACATTTACATCTTTCCCACTTCCACCCATCACTCTCAGCTCTCCTCTCTGGAACCAAGCAGACTACACTAAATACCCTCTTACATATGATGAAGCCTCAGGTACCTGAAGACAACTATTAAATCACTCCCCAGCCCAATTCTTCTATAATCCAAGTCAAACATTTCCAGATTCTTCAACCTACTTTCGTATAGGGACTTTTACTATCAAGCTACCCCAGGATTCCCTACTACTAATCAGCATAGTTCCTAAAATACAGCACCAAGAAATGCACAAAATATGACAGATGTACCTTGAACACACATTTTAAAAAGCATGGTTGGTCAATGCATCTACAGTGATCTTCCTGGCTAGTTCCACACTTAACCCCCTCCCTTTTGGAACTCTTAAAGCAGCCTTGGTTAACTATGTAATCTAGCCCAGCTGCCCTGGAGGAAGATGGGAGATAAATAGAGCAGCACTGTCCCTCTCTGAATCCCAAGATTCCAGAGGAGCTGGCAGGTAGTATTGCTACTCCCATTTTACAGCCGAGGAGACTGAAACTAAGAGAGGTTAAGTGACTTGCCCAAGGTAACAAAGCTAGTAAGTATCTTGATTTGAACTCAAGTCTTCCTGACTCAAGGACCAGCATGCTATCCACTGTACCACCTAGCTGCCTATTTTTCATATTGCCAATCAAGTGCTGGGGTAATATCTCCATCAGCCAGCTGCTTGGGAACTGGTCCCTTACAGAGGAAGTCACAAGCACCATCTACTGGAGTATAACTGGACACCAGGGAGTGAGTACAGCATTAGAAAGAGGACTGATGGAGACTGTGGAAGATCTTGGCACATCAGGGTAGTGGGAAAGTGACCAGAGGAGAGCTTCTGTTGGAAGAAAAATCAGAGGGGCGGCTAGGTGGCTCAGTGAATAGAGCACCAGCCCTGGAGTCAGGAGGACCTGAGTTCAAATCCTACCTCAGACACTTAACACTTACTTAACTGTGTGACCTTGGACAAGTCACTTAAGTGACCTCAATTGCCCTGCCTTCTCCCCTACAAAAAAGAAAAAAAGAAAAAAAAAAGAGTAACAGAGCACAGACAAAAAGGCTTTAAACAGAAGTACCCATGTGGAGAAGCAAATTTGCTTCCCAGAGTTCAATTTGCCACCTCCTCTCCTCATGCTTTTGTGCAGGCCACCCCCCCATGCTCAGGATACATTCCTTCCTCTTGTCTGCCTCTCAAAATCTTCCTCTTCTTTGGAGGCTCAGCTCAGAGGCTTCTTGGCTACATAAAGTCTTCAGCCTTCCTTCATCACCCTCTATAATAACCTTCATTCCCTCCTTGCATTTTCTTAGAGTACTATATCTGGATCTCTCTCTGATCCCTCGCCCCTGTCACAGTCCATTCTCTGTGTATAGGCAGTACTCCCCCCATAAGAATGTGAACACCACAAGGGCAGGGTTTTATAATTCTTCATCATTGTATCCTTAGTGACTAGCACAGGGCCTTGCAGATAGCAGGTGCTCAGCAAATACATGATGAATTTCATATATAAAGTGAGGAAGGTGGACTCAAGGATCTCAGGTCTGTTCCAGCTTTAAATAATATGATTGTATAATCCTATGACTCATTAGCCAAATGTCTCTCCAGCATCCTTCACTCAGACACTCTGATTATTGCCTTGTTGTGTCCCTGATGGTCTCTGGTGTTGGATTCTGGACCTTTAACCTCCTAACTCCACCCTTCCTAGACACCTCCCCAACAGTGATGCTAGAGAGAAAGCCCTAAGCTAGTACAGGTGGGGAATGGGGTGGGGTGGGGGTGTCTGGTGAAATCAGGTCTTCCTGATTTCTGAGACCTGACTCTATACTCACTACCCCACACTACCTATTTTGAAGGAAGGTATACAGGGTGTCCCAAAAGTCTTAGTGCATATGAGCGCTTCCTTCATTAATCCATTTTGTAGTTTTCTTGGTAAAGATACTGGAGTGGTTTTCCATTTCCTTCTCCAGATCATTTTACAGATGATGAACTGAGGCAAACAGGATTAAGTGAACTGCTCAGGGTCACCCACCTGGTGAGTGTCTGAGGCTAGATTTGAACTCAGGAAGATGAACCTTCCTGATTCCAGCCCTGGTGCTGCATCCACTGCCCCCACTTAGCTGCCCCAAATGTCTTAGGGCAGTTTTAAACTGTTAAAGCTTACAATTTAAGACATTAAGCCTTAAGTTGCACTAAGATGTTTTAAGACATATTTAAGCATATATCATATAGAACCATACAAGAGCTCTCCGTGGGGGTGGAGTGTAAGCATCTTGACGTCATGGGCTGTTTTATTTTTGTCTTTGTATACTCATCCCATAGCACAGGACCTGGCCCATAGCAGGCGCTTGATAAATGCTTTTTGATTGATTAAGCATGATTTAGCTCGGAGAAGAATAAGCCAGCAGAGTTACTCGGTCCTAGCCATCACCTGTACTCAGAGCTGGTAAAATGAAGTAGATTCTAGCTTAATGTACAGCTAGAATCATTTTGGTGAACTCTCAAACAGCACTTCACAGATGGGAGAGACAGGAGAAGCTCTAGAGTTAACAAATTATGGCATTTTCTTCTCTGTATTTTTTTTTTTCAAGGAGAAGGTAGAGATACCCTCAGCTACCCAGAATAATTTGTGGACAGCTCCGTGTGAAGCTAGGGGAAAGGGATGAAAAGTCTTGTGGAGTCCTTCCAGTCAGAGATGCAAGATTAAAAGGAGAAAGGGCCAGTTTTCCCCAAGCTCTCAACACCTCCTAGTCCAGTCTCTTTGTTGGAGAAAGGAGGGGACGTGGTAAGACATGGTTGGCAGCCCTTCGTCACTCCTTCCCAATCCTCTCTCCCCTTGCATTAGAGAGATACTGCATTAATTGCCATGGCAACAAACAGGCGCAGGCAACCTTCGGGCCTCTTTGGGGATTGGGGCCCCAGCCCGGAGGCCTCTCATGTAAATGAGGCTGAGACAGCTAGATGAGTCATAGAGCACCCAGCTAACTGAGGACGGGGGACAGGAGCTGGGGTACCAGGACTAAGGGTGGTTGGAAAGGCTGACAGGGATGCCCCATCCCCACTGTCCAGTACATACGGTCCCCCTCACCAGCCCTGTCACCATCCCTAACAATGGACCTTTCACTCCTAACTAAGATTGAGCCCTCCTTTTCCCTCCACACTGCCTCCTCCTTCCCCCCCCACCCTGATTCCTAGAGAAGGGAGCATTTTAAAATCTCCCATTAAGGACTAAGCACAAATACTCAGCTATTTTGTAAAATTCTCCAGTCCATGGCCTGTCCTTAAGGGAGGGGAGAAGAGAGATGGGGGAGCCTGGGAGCCATAAGTCCTGGGTTTGTTTTCTCCTCTGGAGCTTTGTGATCTGAAGCAAATGTCTTCACCTCCTCATGCCTAAGCACTGGAACACCAAGTAACATGGGAATGAGGCTACCTTGATGACCCTGTGGCTTTGAAGGGCAACAGCAATGAGGGGGGAGAAAATAAAATCCTTGATCCACTGGAGACCTCCTCCTTTGATTTTTTTCCATGGAGGAGCTGCTGTCTAGATAACCCCCGAAGCAGCCATGTGTAAAGGAAGTAAGGACTATGTCCCCACTCCTTCAAAACTGCCTAGACTTTGATGGTTCTCCCTGAGGTGACCATTTACCCCTCTCCCAAGTCCTCCCCCATCTCATACACACCCACAGGCACAACTTGCTGGGGCGCGGGGGGGAGGGCGGGGGGGTACGATGGCATACTTGGAGAGAGAAAAAGAGACAGTAATTTTTCTCTCTGTTGGGGGTAAATGCCAAAAACCAGCCCAACAGGGTGGGATAATGGTGGCAGTGGTGATTGAACTCCTAGGGATGGGGGAGGGGGAGCAGAGAGAGAGGGTAGTTTTAAGCTTAGAAATGATCTTTTAAAGAAATTAGAATGATAGTCTAAGAGAAGCCTTGGCCAAGGACTGCTTGGGAGGCTGGGAGCCAGCTAAGGAGAAGGAATATATGCCAATTGCAAAGCTGGGAAATGCCATGTCTGGGCCATGGGTCCCAAATGGGGCTCAGTGGAATAACTAATCTCAGCCTGTTGACCTTTTCTATTGGAAGGGAGAAGGAATGAAATTTTCCAGGGACTCTATGAGTCCAAATATAAAAGCCCATTTTCACTCAGTACATCCCTTCTCTGTTGCTAGAAAAGACCTCAACTTTACTGAATATTAGGATCATAGATGTAAGGCTGTAAGAAGTCATCTAGTCCAGTCCCTTTATTCAATAAGTCAATAAATATTTATTAATTGCCTACTATAAGCCAGGCTAAGTGCTGGGGATACAAAGAAAAAAAAAGATTGTCCCTTCTCTAAAGGAGCTCCAGTGGGGGGGGGGGTGGCAAATTTAAATGACTACAAATAAACAAGCTGCATACTGGATAAATTGGAAATAATCAACAGAGGGAAGGCACTAGAATTTAGGGAGACCAGGAAGGGCTTTATTTAAGAAGATTGTATTTTAGGGGGTCTTAGAGGAAGCCAAGTTCATTTTAAAAGATGAAGACACTGAGTCACATAAACATAAGTCAGGATCTGAACTTGGGCCATCTGACACCAACATTCTTTCGTACCTTATTGGTGTTTGAGAAAGAAGCCCCCTAAGAAAGAAGGGAACTGAAGCTAAGAACTTCATCTAGACACCAATTCTATTGTATGTACTTTCCCAGTTCTGAGTTAGAAGGAAGAAAATGAGAGGAAAGGTAGGGGAAGAAAGGGAAATTGGGAGAGGTGGAGAAAACAGCCACCCTTTACTACATATCATTCCACTGAGAAGCGTGATATATGGAAAAATTCCCTATAATAGATAAAGCAGCCAGGTTGTGCAGTGGATAGAGTTCTGGACATGGAGTCAAAAAGTCCTGTGTTCAAATTTCAGCCACAGATACTTACTACCAGCACGTCTGTGGGCAAGTCATTCAACATTGCCTCAGTTTCATCATCTGTACAATGGGGATAATAATAGCACTAACTCCTAGAGCTGTTGGAAGATCAAATGAAATAATAATTGTGTGCTTAGCACAGTGCCTGGAACTTAATAGATGTTATATGAATGTTGGTTGTCTTTCTTATTATTATATTTAAAGTGGAATGAACTGCCATGAGTTCCCTTTCACTAGAAATTTTTCAAGCCCAGGCTGGACAGCTACATGTCTTTTTGTTGTTGTTCAGGTGTGCAGTCGTGTCCGACTCTTTGTGACCCTATGCGCACAGCACCCTATGCACAGAGCACCAGGTCCTTCTATTTTCCACTATTTCTCAAAGTCTGTCCTAGTATTCATTGTTTCCATGACACCATCTATTCATCTCACCCTCTGCCATCCCCTTTTCCTTTTACCTTCAATCTTTCCCAACATCAGGGTCTTTTTCAATGAGCCCTGTCTTCTCATTAGGCGGCCAAATTATGTAAGCTTCATCTTCAGTATTTGACCTTCCAGTGAACAGCCTGAATTAATTTCTTTAAGCATTAACTGATTTGACTTCCTTGGTGTCCAAATGACTCTCAAAAGCCTTCTCCAACGCCACCATTTGAAAGTGTCAGTTCTATGGCACTTGGCTTTCCTTAGAGTCCAACTCTCACTGTCATACATTGCTACTGAAAAAACCATAACTTTGACCTTTGTCGGCGAGATGATGTCCCTGCTTTTTAGTATGCTGTCCAGATTTGTCATGGCTATCCTCCCAAGGGGCATCTTTTGATTTCATGACTTGTCTAGGATGTTAGAAAGATGATTCCTATTCAGATACAGGTTAGACTAGATGACCTTTGAAATCTCTTCCAAGGCTAAGATTTTTTGATTCTGTGACTTTCCTGTAATAACAACAGTAAAAGCTAGCATCTAAATATCAATTTAAGGTTTACAAAGCACTTTATATGTTATTCATTTGGTCTTCACCACAACCCTATGAGGTGTTTTTATTATCCCCATTTTATAGATGAAGAAACTGTAGCAAACAGATGTTGAGTGACTTGCCCAGTATGACACAGCTAGCAAACATCTGAGGCAGGTTTCGAACTCTGCACCATCTGGACCAGTCCTGGGCCACTCCTCCTTTGCACGGACTCCTACCTGCATAGTTCCATCAGAGGAAAATATTGGAAAGAAGAAATCTGAGGCAGCTCGGGTCTGCTGAACTCAGTCATCTGGCCCTTGTAATCTCCTAAAGAAGATGGCCAAGGAGCACCCCCTCCTGGCCATTTTGGGTGAGAACCAAATTTTGGACTAGAAAGGGATGCATTCTTAGCAATTTCAGCAGTAAGCCCCTCCAACCTTACACCTCTAGAGGCCTGGAGTCTTCAAACCATGCCAAACTAAACTCTGGGTCAGAGCCCATCCTGTGTCTGGCCCTGATCTGCTCTAGAGCTGAACGCCCCTGCCTTGAGCGATTACTAGCTGCATCACCCTGGACAAGGCCTCTCTTGGCCCCAGCTTCTTCATCTGTAAAATGGGAATGATAAGAGCCCCTAACTTAACAAGGTTACATGGTGAAGATCAGATGAGATAACATGCAAATGTAATTGTGTCCAGGGAGTAACCTGGCTAGGGGAAGGAGATGGACCCCCCTGCCCAGCTGGTCCTTTTCCAAGGCAAAGGAAAACAAGAAGGACTGAAGCCCCTGTATATTGTGCCCAGTGACCTAGCCTCTCCAGAGCAAGGAGAATCTCTAGGGCGGCTATCCTCATTTGTCTGCAAATATCCCAGGAAAAAACAACATTCAGGGAAAAGTTATAGGAAGAAAAGTAAATTTGGTATCCTCAAAGAAAACAGAGGATGCGTTGACATATTCAATGAATCATGGGAGAGTGGGGGAGTGGGGAGTAACTCTGTGCCTGCCAAGCTTGAGAAGAGGTAGGAGGGGGTCTGTTCATAACTCCCTCATCCCTCAATGAGTATTGTCTGAAGTTACCATTGGCAGAACCACACAGGCCCAGGAAAGGAAAGTTCAAAGCCCACGCCCATCATTTGCCCTTCCCTCGGTCCCTCCCACATTGTCTACCAGTTCTTCCTTAGTCTGATGTAAATTTATCTCATTCATTCATTCGTGTATCAAGCATTTAGTAAATACCAGCTACATGCCAGACCCTGTGCTAGGCACAGAAGAGACAAAGGCAAAAATGAAACATCTTAGTATACCCTGAAGAGGGGTGGACTGCTTCCTCTCTGAATAGCTACTCTGACGGTAGAATTGTCAGGGGGGTTGGGGAAGGAGTTGAAAGGAGAGAAATCTCTGGGCCTGCTGAGAAATTGATGGAAAAGCAATGCTGTGGAAGAACAGGCAAGGGTTGGTCTGTCCTTGATCCAATCCAACTTAAAGATCTTGCCATGTGACCCTTTAAAGGGGTCCTCATTATGATTCCTGGTAGGATGAGGGAGGTGGGAATGGGAGGGGGAAGGTTTGGGGACATGACAGCATAGGAAGCAGCCTGAGAATCTGGAAGAAAATATTCTCTGACAAGCTGAGGCAGACTAGGAAAAACCTGTTTTGTCTCCTGTCCTCCTCAACCATTGCTGTATTAACATTAGAGGCTGTATTAAGCATTTGATTTCTCCAGGCTATATTTGAAAATTGAACCCCCTCTACACACACACACACACACACACACACACACACACACACACACCTGCTCTATCTCTGGGACCTCCCTGACCAGTATCTTCCCTAGACCCATCCACCTCCTAATGCCCACAGGGACCTTGGGAAGCCCCAGACACCATTGTTCCAAGCTCCCTCACCTGGAAAGATGGATATGCACTCAGAATGCAGAGAGACAATAATGAATTCACCCACATGCCAGCATCCCACTTCTATTAACTCCTCGGCCTGAATAATTTATTTAAATCATTGAAGATGGGGGCCAGGAAGAAAAAGAATTCCGGGAGAAGGAGATGGGGGATAAACCAGCCTCACTCAAGGAAATAAATCTCCACTTTCAAACCTGACCAAGGGTGGTTAAGGGAAATCCCTCTCTGCAGGGAGAGAGGATGTTTTGATGCAAGGCAGAAAATCTAACATGCATGAAATACTTCTGATTACAAATACTCTGATTACATCCGGGCTCCTGATGACCTCTGAGGGATTCAGGGTCTGTTTTATAGGAGAGACCACATATCCCCTACCAACAATCTGCTTTTCAATCTGTAGTGTACAAGTACCCCCAAAACATTTTCAGAAACAGTCCTTCATTTGACCTTCATAACAATCCTGTGAGGTAGAAGCAGGGTTATTACACCCAATCTTGATGAGGAGACTGAGGCTTCTTCAAGCTCACACAGCCAGTAAGGGTTATTGCTGGGACTAGAACCTGAATTTCCAGGAATTTACCCCTTCCTAGCTCCAGCCCCAGGCTGTCCTGATTCCAGTTGATGTGGTTTGAAAATGTTTGGTATTGGCCAGGCTGAGTGAGATGTGGAGGGAATATGGGAAAAGCTCTCTTCTCAGAGGGCTCCCAGATCAAAGAAGGCGGCAGACAGCAGATGGGCTTGGATAGGCCATAGAGGGAGGCTGGGCTCAGGGAGAACATGTCTCCCACCTGTTTTGGGAAAGAACATGGCAGCCGTCTAGCCTTGCTAAAGCATGGCTTAGGCCAATTTACAATCTGGGTCTCTCTGGCATCCATTTCCCCCCTCCCCATATGCATATATACATTATGTTCTCTTCCTGCTCAATTGTTTCATTCTGGCTATGCCTGTCCCAGAATGTGCAAATAGATTTGTTGATCTGGGTAAGAGGGGCCTTTGGGGGCCTTTGAGGATTTGGGGAGAGAAGAATACTGAAATCTCTGCTTTATTCCAACAGGCATGAAAGATGGAAAACACAGACCATAGCAATTAACTCATGATTTTCTGTTCCAACAAAGGCAGAGGAGGGAAATGGGGGACCCAACGGTTCTCCCTAGAAGCCAGGATGGAATATAGAGAAAAGGGAGGACACCAAGGTCTTAGCTAACCAGCCAACCTGTTAGCCTAGAATGTAGGCAATCATCTGGTCCATCAGCCCCTGGAATGGGGAGAAAAATCAGCAGTTTTCCCATTCCATGGCTCTGTTCCATTGTGGGATCAAGTGCCCAGCTTCTCCCTCTTCAAAGAGCTGATTCTCTCCTTTAACTCTAGGTTAGCTCTGGGATCCCCTCGATCAAGATGGGAAAATAGAAGTATCACCCCCCACACACACACACATTTCTTAGTAGCAAGGAACTGACCCTTTCTCTGGGATAGGTCCATGAGAGTTTCAGTTGGAAGACTCTTCTATTGGCTAGTGGGACTAATGGGCATTGATTTGGGCTCTCTGAGATTCTCAAGGAAACCAGGGGACTGTACTAGGGAAACATGACAAATCCATTCAGACCAAAACATGTTCCCTAATTTAATACTCTGTCTACTCTCAACTGGAGAAGCCCCCATTTTCAGCAATTCAACCCTTCCATACTATCTTACATAAACCACTTCTTCCCTCTGGAAACCAGGACCTCATTCATACTTTCTTCTTTTTTGTACTGAGATTGTTTTGGAGAAAGTTGGAGTTAAGTAACTTTCTCAGGGTCACACAGCTAGTGAGTATCTTAGGATGGATTTGAACTCAGGTCCTCCTGACTCCAGGGCCAGTGATCTGTACCACCTACCTGCCCCTACCTCATACTTTCAAACATCAGTTCATCAGTGGTGGTAATTGAGGACCCCAGGACATATGAATGGAGTGGAGCAACGCCCTTCCTCTCCTGAATCCTTCCTGATAGTCTCTCTTTGACTTTAAAATTGCAATTCCAAGAGGAAGACAGAGACTACAGAGTATAGTGTAGTAGCAATATATACAGAGTGCTGAACCTGGAGTTAAGAAGATCCGGTTCAGATCCAACGACCTCCGGTGCTTTACTAGCTCTAATATCACAGGCAAGTCACTTAATCTCTCTTAGCCTCAGTTTTTCCCATCTGCAAAATAGGGATGATATTGCCCATAGCATTCACCTCATGGGTTTGTTATTAGACACACATGAGATCATGAATATAAAACACATCACAAGCCTTAACATACTATACAAGGGACTGCTAAGTGACGCAGTGGATAAAGCACTGAACCTGGAGTCAGGAGGACCTGAGTTCAAATCCAGCCTCAGACACTTACTAGCTATGTGACCCTGAGCAAGTCACTTAACCTTGATTGCCTCCCCCACACCCACACACACACACAAAAATGCTATTTAAGCATCTATTCTTCAATAGTTGTTGGACCACAAGGACAGTCACAAGATGAAGTATGAACTTTAGGGAGGGATGGTATCATTAATGAAAAAAAGGAAAGACAATAGAGGAAATGAGAAAATGTAAGAACCCAGTCTAGGAAGATGATCCCAAAAAAGAAAGACCCTGGGAGTGAGGTGGGGCAGCAAGGAGAAGGCAGGTGATCAGGTTCCTGATGCTCTAATTGGGGAGAATAGGAAGATGAACATAAGGATAATGAAGGGCCCTGGGATCCTGCTATAATAAGAGAGTCTATCGGGCAAGGCATGGGGGTACAGCCCTGTAGTTCCTGCTGCTGCCCAACACCCAGCAGGTGTTGGAACTAAGGCCAACCCCAACATGGTGAGCCCCCAGGAGGGGAGGCCTTCCAGGCTACCTAAGGAGGGGCAGACCAGCCCAGATCAGGTTAAAGTTTCCATGCTGGTCAATATTGGGGTTAGGCCTGTGAGTGGTTGCTTGGGGATGGCTAGCCTGAAAAGAAGACTTGGGGGGCAGTGAGGGGCTTGATTCATGTCTTCAAGTATGTGAAGGGATTAGACTTGTTCTGTTTAGCCCCAGAGAATAGAACTAGGGGTATAAGGTAGGAGTTGTCTCCAGAGGTGAATTTAGGCTTAAGTTAAGGAAAATCTTCTTAGTAATTAGGGTTATCCCGAAGTGGAATGGGTTGCCGTGGGCTTAGGCATCATGTGAGGGCTTCAAGCAAAGGAAGGATGGATGGCCACCTGTCAAGGAAGTTGTAAGGGGATTCTTACTCTAGTATGGATTGGGTTAGATGGCTTCCAAGGTCCCTTCAGACTAGGATTTTGTGACGCACTCCAGAATTCTCCCCGAGAACAGATGCAGGAGAGATAGATCATTCTTAGATCCACTTCAACCAAAGTGATAGTTAATCATGTTTCCAACAAGCTGTCTGGCCAGACTCAGGCCCTAATCTCCCGTCTAGACACTGATTCTCCAGCAGAGTCCTGGAGGCCTGGCTGACTCCAGGACAGCATCACTTATCTAAACCCAACCATTAATGAGCCTGATTAGTAGAGCCCCATGCCAGGCTGTTAATGGGCCAGGGACATTAAGCATAAATGCTTTTTCAGATGTCTGGAAGAGCAGAGCATAAAGGAAAAACAAATATTTGAATAGCAAGGAATGAGGAGAATGAGGGGCTGAAAAAAACAACCAATTAGGAATAGGGTGTCTCTTGCTTCAATTTTACTTCAACACTAATTTGCCTCAATTGTCACTACTTTACCCCAGATCTAGCTCCCACTTGAGGCATGCTCAACTCAGATTGTTAGGGCTCCTCCAAGGTCTTTCTAGCCCAGAAGTGGGGAACCTTCAGCCTTGAAGCCATATGTGGCCCTCTAGGTCCTTAAGTACGGCCCTTTGACTGAAAAGGTCACAGGTCCCCCATGCCTGCTCTACCCATTCCCTGACTCTAAGGAAGGTGGCCCCTCACCCAGCCCAGACAAAATCAGGGAGGGGGAAACCTGCACTTATCAAAGAGATGATGAGAGAAGGAGATCCTGCCATCCCTTGGACACCATGATAACCTCCAGAGTCGAGTACTTCTTGGCGTCTATTCTAAATCTCACAAGTTGCAGCTCAAACCTACTTTCCTTTATTTAGGGGATGAGGGAAGGAAGGTCGATAAATGGGAATGAAGACAACTCAGGCACACGGGGGAAGATGGGGTAGGGGGTGAAAGATGGAGGAGGGTGGTAAACTGCAAGAAAAGGAACAAAAATGCCCTCCAAAAGGGAAGTTAGCCCCACCAGCTGCAGAGATAGCCTTGGCATCTCTTTCTTTATAAATACCAAGGAAGTGTCTAAGTAGCCCAGCAGAGAACAGACTGGGGAAAATAACTATGACCTTTTCCATTTTGCCCACAGCAGGAGAGGATAATAGAGCCATCCTTTAGGTAATTTATTTCTGCTATTGTTCAGATAGTCCAGCCCTGGCCCACGTAATCCTTACTTCTCAGCCACCAATCTCTCTCTCCTCTTCCTGCATCCTGAATAATCTGGTCCGGATCCCTTTGTTGATCAATCAATCAGTCAATCAACAAGCATTTATTAAACACCTACTATATGCCAGGCAGACCAGCTAGGTGGAAACATAGTATAGAGAGTGCCACATCTGGCACTCCTCTTCATGAGTTCAAATCTGGCCTCAGATACTCACTAACTGTGTGATCCTGAACAAATCCTTTAACCCTGATTGCTTTAGTTTCCTCATCTGTAAAATGAGCAAGAGAAGGAAATGGCAAACCACTCCAGCATCTTTGCTAAGAAAACCCCAAATGGGATCAGGAAGAATCATACACCACTGAAATGAGTGAACAACAACAAATATGCCAGACACTAAGTTAAGAACAGTATATACAAAAAAAGAAAACAGCTGCTACTTTCAAGGAGATTACATTCTAATGGTGTCTTTCCCTGGACTATGAGTGAATGATGCAGCCTGAACTCCATGGGAATGCCACTGATTAAGAGTCTCCCAAACCCACCCTTGGCAATCTCACTCTTCTTCAGTCCCATTTCATCTTTGAGTATCTGTTCTTAAATGGGCAGCATTAGGCTTATGTCACCATGCAGACTATGTAAGCCCCTTGAGGACAAGAGCCCTGCTTGATACTTCTTATATCCCCTATACTGTCTAGTCCAGTGCTAGGCACGCAGTCAATGTTCAAGAAATACTCATTGATTTATAGATCCTATATTCGAGCGCATGCCGCCATGATGGGGGACGAGGAGGAGAGGGAGGGGGAGAAAACTTGAAACTCAAGGGACTATGGAACTGAATGTTGTAAACTAAAAGTAAATAAACAAACCAATTTAATTTTAAAAATAAATAAAATATCTATAACTCAGTAAAAAAAAGAAATGCTCGTTGATTAGTAATAATAATAACCCATATTTATTTTGTGCTTTAAGGTTTAAAATTTTTCTCCTCTCCTCCCCCCTCCTCCTACAGTAACTCTGTGAGGCAGGTAGTACAAGTATTATTTATCCCCATTTTACAGAGGAGAAAACTAAGGCAGAGAAAAGATATGTAACTTGGATGTAACTAGTTAATGTCAGAGCTAAGATTCAAACCCGGGCCTCCTGACTCCAAATTCACTGTTCTTAAGGGAGCTCCCAGAGGTAGAGTGTAATGAGCCAGGTTCTATCTTCACAGCAAAACCCCCAGAGAAGAACCAGAAGAGAGTGGATGCTTTCTGTTCTCTGAGATCTTTGGGGAAGAAGATACCCCAGTCACCTTTGGTTGCTCATTTTAGTGCCTTCCTAACAAGTGGAAAACACTTCCAAAGTCTAATCTCCATCGGTCTTGCTGAAATGCCACACCATTTTTGTCTGAGGACATGGGAACATGAAGGCACAGAACCTGGACCTATCTCACATTCCCTTCTCATGGAATTCAATGGGTTCTCTCTGTCATATACATTTTAGCTCATCTGCCTTACTCCAGCTTCCAGCCTCTGCTTTTGCCTCAAGGGCTCATAGGTAAGTCAGCTGCCAAGGAGCACCCCCTCCGGGGGAGGGAGTAGGGCCCCGCTCACCCTGATCATAATTAGTGCTGTTACTAACCATTTTTGGCCCCTGTGGAATAGCAACTGGGGGGATTCTGATGCTTCCAATTTTCCCCCTCAGTGCCTTCTCAGATACAATTTGCCAGGGACTGCTGCTATGCTCCAGCCTTGGCCTCATTCACTGGCCGGTGAATTAAACCCCAAGTCTCAAGTGCTATTCCAGAGTGCCTGATCAGTGAGCCAATGCCATGTTCTAGCCATTATCACTGCATTATCACATTAACACCAGCACTAAGCGGGTGGGGGGGGGCAATGAGGAGGAAAGAGAAAAGGGGGGCAAGAGATGGAAGAGGAGGAGGAGAGAAGAGGAGAGGAGAAGAAGGCAAGTAAAGATAGAGCAGAGGAGGGGAAGATGGGGAGAGACTGCAGTGAGAAATGAGAAGAAATGGGCACAAGACTATCTCCACACAGTTAATATTCAATAAATAGTAACAATAATTCATTTATATGATGCTTTAAGGTTTAAAAAAGCTTTCCCCTCATGGTTTAAGTACTATTTATCCCCATTTTATGGAGGAAGAAATTGAAGTATTGCAGGGATGACTAGTTAGTAGAATGTCATAGCTAACAACTGGGCATCGTTCTTATTTGGATAAGAAAACAGATGGAGGGCAGCTAGGTGGTACAGTGAATAGAGCATTTGCCCTGGAGTCAGGAGGACCTGAGTTCAAATCCAACCTCAGATGCTTAACACTTACTAGCTGTGTGAGCTTGGGCAAGTCACTTAACCCCAATTGCCCTGCCTTTCCTCTCCAAAAAAAAAAGGCCAAAAAAAAACCCCTCATTTGATCATTATAACAACTTTGAGAGGTAGATTCTATTATTATCCCACTTTTACAGTTAAGGAAATGGAGGCAAACTGAGGTTAAGTGATTAGCCCACATTCACATAGCTACATAGATTTGAACTGGGGTCTTCCTGACTGGGCCAAGGGCTCTACTCACTGTGTCTCCTAACAAATAGAATTTTCACAGTTTGTTAAGCTCTGAGAAGAGAAGGCCAGGGGATTTGATAGGCAGAAAAGCATCTGAATTGACTAGATTCCCAGTCTCCCAGAAGTGGGGAGAAGGAGAGAGATTTGTATGCTTTTAGAAATGTGTTACTGTAGATGCTGCATTATTAGGTGACAGCAGAGGTATTACTGTAACTTCACATACAACCTAATATATAATGGACCGAACCAAAAGAAATAGGCTGCTATGAAATGCAGTGATGAGGATTTAGGCTAGACCTCAGGGAACATATTTCCAGCCTAGATCATAATTCACTGGGAAGGCTTGGAGAGGCTCCAAGCCTCTGGGGAGAATGGCTTGATTAGAGCCAGGTAGGGCTAATCAAACCATTCTTTCCAGATACTCTGCAGCACCCCAATGTTCTTTATGAGTATATTCATTGGTACTTGCTTTTTCACAGTATTTTGGGGGGTCTTGTATCTTCTTCATATGTGTTTCCTTCCTCTGTTACAGGAGCTCTTAACCTGGGGTCCACTTGGAATATTTTTTTGGTGACTATAAATAAAATGTTTTAATAGCTATATTTCAATATAATTGGTTTCCTTTATACTCACATTGTTTTATTCTGCTTTAAAAAACATTATTCTGAAAAGGAGTCCATGGGCCCCCACAGATTTCCAGAGGGGTCCATGACATGCAAAAAACGTTATGAATCCCTGTTTCATTAGATTATGAGGTCTAGGACATCTCCCAAAAGCTAATTGGGCATTTCTTCCAGGCCTAAGCCATTGCTGCTCTCTCCCACCTCAGAAAATAGCTCACAGTACATTATTTTCCTTGGGCCATGTCTTCCCCATCATAATGGGAACTCCTATGGTCAAAAATCATATTTTAATTCTTTTTATCTTCTCCAAAGCATCTAGTCTAGGGCTCTATTCACAAGACAGTTTCAGTATCTAGCTGACAGGTTGACTTTGATTTGTTTTCCTGGGTACCTAGTCATCCTAAAAGCCAGAAAATGTACTCTGGACATAATTCCCACACCATGCTAGGAATGTCTCTCCTGCTCAGGGAACCCCTGGTAGCATGAGTGATGGAGAGTAAAGAGAGTTCTTTTATCAAAGGAAGATAAATGTCTCTCGTGCTGAGGAGCACAATACAGTATTTTATTTTTAAATGCTGAGATATGAAATCATGTTCTAGTAGGAGGATATAAACTAAAGCTACAAAATCATCAACTTTTCAATATATTACTAACGAAACCCAGCAGGAGGATACAGAGGGGGAAAAACATTCAAAATAACTACAAAATGTATAAAATATCTGAGAGTCAATCCACCAAGTCATACTCAGAATTTATATGGATACAATTATAAAATCCTCTTTACAGAAATAAAGGAAGATATAAAAAATTCAAAAAACAGTAATGGTTCATGGTTGGGCTGTGCTAATATTAATAAAAATTATACCACTGAAATTGATTTCCAGATATCATGCTATACCAATATTACTCCCAAGGTGAGTTTATAGAGCTAGATGAAATAGCAAATTTTAACAGGAAGAACAAAAGTATCTCAAGGGAGAAGAGGAAAAAAGTAGAATGAGAGGGACTTGGCATTTCTAGATTTCAAACTATACTGTAAAGCAATAATCATCAAGAACTATTTGGTAATGGTCACTAAAAAAAAGTAAAGTTGGTCAAAGAAAAAATTGGATAAAAAAGATTCAGAGCAATAAAATATAGTGTAGTATTTGATAAACTCAAGGACACCAACTACCAGAGTAAGGACAAAATGTTTTGTCCTATTCAACAAAAACTACAGAGAAACATGCCTACCTTACAGGGCTGTTGTCAGTAAGTCAGTCGATGAGCATTTATTAAATACTTACTCTATGCAGGCACTGTGCTGAGCACTGAGAATACAAAGAAAAGGAAAAACAATCTCTTCCCTCAAGAAGCTGGCATTTCAATGGGGGAGAAAACATATAAATAACTAAATGTATGCAAGATAATACATCAGATGTAACAGAGTATATGGGAGTCAATCTGAAAGGGGAAGATCAGAGGGTACACAAAAGTGTGTCCTGCACAAGATAGGCTGTGACCTGAGTTCTGAAAGAAGCCAGGACATAAGAAGTGGGGGTGAGGAAGCAGAGCACATCAGACATAGGAAATAGTCCGTGCCAAGGCATCAAGATGGAGATGTAATGTCCTGTTCAAGGAACCACAAGTGAGCCAGGAGAACTAGAGCTTAGAGTGCATGGAGAGCAGGATATAAGGCTGGAAAGGTAGAAAGGAGGGGCCAGGTTATGAAGAACTTTAAATACCAATTAGTGTACTTTGTATTTGATCCTGTGGGTAATGAGGGAGCTGTTGAAAATCCCTGAGCAGGGGATGTGTCAGACTTACGTTTTAGAAAGATCACCCTGGCCACAGAGTATAGGATGCATTAGAATGGGGAGCGACTTGGAGCAGAGACACTTGAAGGCTATTGGAGTAATCCAGGTGAGAGGGAATGAGGGTGTGAACTAGGTTGTGGCTGGTGACTAGAGAGAAGGGACAGAAAGGAAAGACATTGTGAAGACAGAAATAACAAGACTTGACAATGGGTTGTATCTGTCAGGTGAGAGTGAGGAACTGAAGATGACAGTAAGATTGCAGGACCAAATAACTGGGAGAGTGGTGGGTCTCTTGACAACAAAAGAAGTTCAGAAGCTTGAAAGGTATGAGGGAAAAGATAATGAGTTCTGTTTGGCACATGTTGAATTTAGGATGCCAATGAAACATCAGTTGGAGAGATTCAAGAGACAGTTGGATATATATGTGTGACTATAGCTCAGGAGAGAGATTAGGGCTGGATTATGTAGATCTGGGAAACATGTACATAGAGTGGTAATTAAACTCATAAGACCACCAAGTGAGACAGTGAAAAAAAGAAGGGGATCCAGGAAAAAAAAGAAGGGGGCCCAGGAAAGAGCCTTGAGGGACTCAAATGAGATAATGTTCAGCACTTTGCAAACCCTTAAAAAAAACTGTTAAAAAAAAAAAAACAGGGAAAGAGGGGCGGCTAGGTGGCGCAGTGAATAGAGCACCGGCGCTGGAGTCAGAAGGACTTGAGTTCAAATCCAGCCTCAGACACAACACAAAAACTAGCCATGTGACCTTGGTCAAGTCACTTAAGCCCAATTGCCCTACCTTCCCCCTTCCAAAAAGCAAAACAAAACAAAAAACCAGGGAAAGCTTGAAAGTAATCAAGTAGAAATCTGATTTAGACTAACTTTTTATATCACATGCCACAATAAGCTTGAAATTAATACATAACCCAAATATAAAGGTCATATGATAAAAAAAAATTAGAGGAGAATGGAATATATTCTTCAAAACTCTTCTCCTTCTTCTACCTGTCTAACTGCTCCTCAGGCTCCTTTCCTGACTCATCATTTATATGACACTCCCTAACTCTGGGTATTCCTCCAAGACTCTGTCCTATGCTCACTCTTCTCTCTCTCCTTTCTTTCACTTGGTCACCTGATCAGCTCTTATGAGCTTAATCATCAACTCTTGGAAAAAACTCATAGATCTCTACATATCCAGTCCATCCCTCTCCTTGAACTCTGATTCTGCTTATTGGACATTTCAAAATGGATGCTACACAGACATCTCAAATTCAACCTATTCAAAACAGGATCTGTCCTCTTTTCCCAAAATCAAACCCTCTACTGAACTTTTCTATTTCTATCAAGGGCACCACCATTCTTCCTATTTCCCAGGTGTGTAAGCTTGGAATTATCCTCAATTCCTCATACTCCACCACCCCACATATCCACTGAGTTACCAAACCTTGCCATTTCCACCCAGCCCAAGCTGGTATTTCATTGAGAACTTTGATTTCAAAATCTCTACTCTATTTTTGCTTTTGTTTTTTTTTTGCTTTTTGGAGGGCAACTGGGGTTAAGTGACTTGCCCAAGGTCACATGGCTAGTTTTTGTGTTAAGTGTCTGAGGCTGGATTTGAACTCAGGTCCTCCTGACTCCAGGGCCGGTGCTCTATTCACTAAGCCACCTAGCCACCACTAAAATCTCTACTCTGATCACAATGGATTCCAGAAGAGAGGCTGAAATATCCTGTAAAATATCGCTGTCATAATATCTTAGCTAGATATTAGCAGAATTCCTTCTGGTTCCTGAGTGGGTAGGGATACTAGGAAGCAAGGTCTTTACTGGTAGGTTGTGCTTTTACCTGACCCCTTCCAAGACAAGGAGTCTATGCATATCAGCTCCAAAGGTTATTGCTACTTATGCCTGCTAAGTAAAGTTTTCACCCTGACTTCTTTCACACTACTCCCATTCACACACTCTATTTACTATAACAAAGCATCCACTAACCTTGGAAATATCCTAGTTAACAACAGGCACCTTCTAGCTGTTTGTTTAGGGGCTTGGGTGATACATTCTCTTCCTGGCTTAGCTCCAGCCAATAGAGGTAGGCTCCCTTTGTGTTACTCTTGTGAAATCATTAGTTCAATAATGAAGGTATTTTCAAACACATATACTATCAGGGGAAATCATTAGCTGAATAACAAACATACACCTCCAGCAAAGTTGAACCACTGGGCACATAGGCTATCAGCTGAAATTATCAGCTTAGTAGTCAAAATTCAAATCTACCCAAAATGACTCCTATGTAATAAAAATAGAATCTTTAACAGTAATCCTAAAAATAATAAGGCATACAATTATTCTTAGAAAGAGAACTGCAATGTAATAATAATATCTGTTCTACTACCAGCATGCCCTACCCTAACTATGAAGGCTTCCCAACTCTTGGAAGGGATAGCAACAAAGGTCACCATCAGCCTTTTAAGAGAACTAAAGTGGATCAGTGCACCATACCAAGAGTTCAATATGTCTCTGACTGTTTATTGGACAGCTAGTGGTTCTGAATATTAGTCCTGTGCAGTTGGTACTATTTGATCTCCATGGCAGAAAAAGAACAGGATAAAATGGCCTTCATATGTCCATTGGGGTTCCACAGATTTGAGCACTTGTCCCAAGGGATTTCAGAGGCCTCTACAACTCACAGAAATAAAATAGTAGTTGTAGATATAAAGTGGCTGGAAGTATTGGTATATGAGGATGATCTCATTTTTCTTGGCAAGACACTGGAAGAGCAAGTCCTTTCAGTGTGTTCCCCATAACAGCCTGCATGTACTCCCTAAAACAATGCTCCATAATGAAGGTCTGCTCCCACTACTAAGCACCACTCCTTTAGGAGCTGAGTAGCTATTCACCCCAGCATACATTTACATAATGCCACCCTAACACAAAAAGATTCAATGGTTCCTAGGATCAAGCTTGCCTGATCTGTAGGAAAAATTACTGCTATACCAGCATCCTAGACCTTTTTATGTAGCCATGCATCCTAGGCCCCAAAATATTAACATAGCCTAACAGCACATATGCAACCACCCCACAACAAAATGGAACTTGCTAGTTCAAGACTACAAACACAGGCATCCTATGCCCCAAAACAACAAAAACAAAAAGACAATGACTCAGAATCCAAAAACATCTAAATAACTACCTTCAATGGGTTTCTCTAATGCTTATACATCAATCAAGATCCTGGATAGGCCCTGACAATGTAAACTCCTGGGTTTCACCCACTCTGGCCTCATACAGATTTGAGTTCAAATAGAGGGGATTTTAATGATATTTTACGTAGCTGGCTTTCTTGCCCTGTTCTAGGTAGAAAACTGAGAACTTTGGAAGTTAACTCAGGTCTAGATACTCAATTGTTTACCATACCAACAGTCGTAAGCAAGGAACAGCTTTGAAGTAGTAAAACATTTAACTGAGACAAAAATGAATAGCAAAGCAGGAAAAAATCATCTTAGTCACATTTTTTAATGAATTCAGTTCCATTCCCTTGCCCTCATGTGTAGTTTGGAAAAAAACCTCCTCCAACAGACTCACAACTGCCATAGAGAAAGAACAAGGCAATTTCTCTCTCCAGGCACAGTGGGAAAGGGTATCGGGTGGGAAACTTTACCTATACAGCATCCATAAATTTGTTGAGGTTATCATCAATTCTCTGGAGCCCTGCTGGACTGGGTGTCCTCTCTGTGCTATGAGAACTATAGGAACTCAGGGATTCCTGGGTTCTGGAGAACCATCACTGAAGTTTCAGTCACCTACCTCAGGTCTCTCTATCTGGTCAGGAACATGGGAAGAGAATTCCACTGAATCTCCAGGTTCCCAGAAGCTTTCTCCATCTCTGTGAGGCACATTGTTTAATGAGAAATAGAATCCTTATTATTCTCATGAACACTTGTGCTCTAGCCCTAGGCCTTCTGGGAAATGGAGTCCTGCATATATCTTCTAGCCTCAAGATACCCACTCCCCACCACCTAATGGATAAATAGGTTCTTCTGTTTCTATAGATTTCCAGGAAAGGAAAAATAGCTGGATCTCCATCCTCTAGGTTACAATCTTTTAAAACTACTGAAGGGTACCAAAATCCCCCCAAAATCCTTAGATAACCAGCTGGTTTCCTGACCCCTAAAAAATCCTTACAGTCAAATGAGTATGAAAATCATGGGCTACCTTTCTCTTTTTGGCCTTACTCCCTTCCTGTTACTACTGATCTCCATCTCACCCCCTCCCATCTAACCTCCTTAGTTTCCATCCATCCTGAGCCTGGTTTGGGGTGATTTGGGACAAGATAAATGGTTATAGATGGGGTGAGACTTTTTAAAAGTTCCAAGGTTTGTACTTCCCAAGTCCAACTTGCATCTAATTTCATATATTCTTTATTTTATATTCCTAGGCCTCAAATTCAGCAAAACTGAAATGAAATTAATCCAATCATCCAGCTCCCTACTGAGGTATCCAGGCTTAGACATGAAGGGTGAACTACATAGGAAATGTTGGAAGAAGCAATATAGGAAACCCTTCAGTGAAGTCCAAGGGGTGAAGGAGGAGTGATGGAAGCATGATTGAAAACATCTTTATCAACACAGGCCTGAGAATCCAGAATGGAGACCAGCTCCAAACCTAAGCCAACCTGGGGCCCCAGAAATAAGCTGTACCCCACTCCTATACCTCCCCTCCTAGCCTTCTTGTTAGAGAAGAAAAAATCTAAGAGTCAAAGGCAGTTGTAGTTTAGTAGAACTAAGTATGGGGTTCATTGTAAAGGTTGAGAAGAAAGCATACAATCTCATTCTCTACCAGGAAGCCCTAAGTGTCTTTAGTTTCTCTTAATGCCACTGATTAAACTGGGGACAGACAGGGAAAATTCACTCCAACATCACCCATATCGGACTCTTTTCCTCTATATTGAAGCCACCATTGACAAGGACACTAACCCTTCATTTTTCAGGAATTTTTTTTAAAAGAAATGGGATGAAAGTTTGCAAGTTTGGGGGCCTCAAGAATGGATCCAGGATTTAGGGGTGTGGTTGCAGGTTGGATAGTAATAACACCTGACATGTATAACCTCTGTCCCAAAATCTACGGGGATTGGGATTCTCTTCTTATTGTTGAGTTTGAATGCCCTTCCTCGTATGAGGAGCAGGGTCCGGCTGGTGAGAGAGGAGAGTGGTCACACTTTCACCAGCCCTCTTCAAGTTTCCTTTGGGGCTTTATCAAGCTGTAAATCATCATCTTCACTCTGCAAGCAAGAGACTTAGCTTTGGGACTGGTTAAGTAAGCTCATGTTTTCTTTGAGCATTGAGTCAGCTTCAAGAGAGAAGGTAGAAGAGGTCAACCCTGTTTCAAGTTACTGAAGGAAAAGACTTTGGGAGTCTCCATCATGTTCCGATTCCCAGCTTGCTATTCTAGAGACTTCAGAGAGTTCCCTCCTGGGTGAGATCAGAACCTCTTTTTTGGTTGGGTTACCTTGCTTCCAATAGGAGAGCTCCTTCCCTCTGTATTGTCCAGGATATGTTGTCAAACGTATACATTCTCGGGTTTCTTTTTTGCTATGATTTGGATAAACAGATTTATTTTATTTTATTTGCTTGCTATTTATTTGTTTGCTACTGTTAGTGATTATTGTTATTTGCTATAGTTATTTGAACTAGAAAAAGGTGGGAAAGGGGACAAACCTTAGATATAAAACTTGGGGTTCCCCCTTCCCCCCCAAATGACAAAGTGATCAAAAGTTAGCTTGAAGCTGATCATATCCCCTATTTAATATTTAAGGGAACAGATAGAAAGAATTCTAATCTGGTACCTCCCTCTGAGGAGAGCAGAATAATGGCTTTGGCCCTAACTTCCTGTTCCCCCCCTCCCAGGAATGAAAGTCTCCCTTGAAAAAGGGTAGGGGAAGAAGAGGCTAGAGATGTTTATTCCTCCTCCTTTAAGTCATACAGTGACAGTCCTCACCATAGGTAGAGGCTCATTACACAAACTTCTTCCCCTCTTAACTACAGATTTATAAGTTTGCAAAGTCAATCAGTCAACAAGCATTTATTATGTACCTGTTCTGTGATGGCAATGGAGATAAGACAAAAAAAATTAGTCACTGCCCTAAAAAAAGCTTACATTCTTTGGTAGAGGCATTATGTACACACATGAGTATAATCAAAATAAATACAAAGATGGGTACAAAGCATTTTTGGGCTAGAGGATGCTGTCAACTGGGGGGCTCAGAAAAGATTTTATGCAGGTGACATTTGGGCTGAATTTTTAAGGAAATAAGAAATTCTAGGAGGTGGAAATGATCAAGAACAGCATGCCAAGAATGAGGGACAGCCAATGCAAAGATTGGGAGATGGGAAAAGAAGATGGCACGGCATGTGTGAGGAATAGCAAGAAGGCCCATCTGGCTGGACCTCAGAGTACAAGAAGGGAAATGATGTATAACAGGGTTGGAAAGGGAGATTCAGGCCAAGTTGTAAAGGACTACAAAAGACCAAAAGAGAACTTTTTTCATTTGATCTTGAGGTCAATATGTAACCTTCAGCACTTATTCTAAAGAAGGGTAGTGATAAGGTCATAGATGGGGTGTTTTTGGGGGGGAGGTGCCATGAACTTTATTTTTTTCTTAAAAAAAGTTATTATTGATGTCTTTTGCTTTTTCTGTCAAAATTGTTGTTTGTTGGGAGTAGAAGCACAAACTTGGCATGGGCTCTGGCTCCAAACACTTCCAATGCCTGTAAAAAAATGACTCTAAATAAATTTTAAAGCTACAGAACCCACAAAGAGACAGAGAGAAACAAATCTCCCGCTGAAGACAGCAGCAGACCTACAGGAAAGGTTTATTGCAGAGTGCTGGGAGCTAAGCGCAGTCCTGCAGGAGCCACATGGTTCAGCCCCAGGATGGTCCCAACCAACAGTGCCAGGGCAGACTTCAGGAGAGTGAACCATCAGCAGCTATGGTGGTTTCCAGGCTTCTCAACCCATAAAAGGCAAAGACAAAGTAAAAGGTCAGTGTGGAACTCTGTTGGAACAGGGGGGGATGGAAGAGCCGGCCCCTGCCCCCAGGGCAAGAAGCAGCAGAGTCACAGTGGCTGTGCAGCCCCACCATGTGGCTGCCTCAGGAGCTCCTGGCCTGTAGATCACAGGGGGACCAAGCACCCTCTGAATCGCTCTTGCTTTAATCTGCTTGGATCTGGATTGAGGTCTTAGATGGTGGTCCTGGGGTGTGTGGCCAGTGAGCCAGAGGTTGTAGGAGCTGTAGAGAGGGCACCCTCCTAATAGCCCTGGAAGCTGCAAAAACCCCAGCGATTTGGGACATAACTCTCTCCATTCTGGAAGCAGAGTTCTACCATGGCAAAGAGCTCAAAAGTCAAGTAATTGGCTGCCAATATGAACAAGCAGAAGAAGCATAAGCAGATCATAGAATCCTTTTTGGGTTTGATCAAGGCATGAAGCAGGAGGAAGACAGTGAAATCCTGCTTCAAAAGCCTCCAAGAAAAATATGAACTGGATACAGGTCACGCAGGAGCTCAAGAAGGATTTTGAAAATCAAGTAAGAGAAGTGGAGGAAAAATTGGAAAAAGAAATGAGAATGATGAAAGAAAATCACAAAAAAGCAAGTAAGAAGCCTGCTAAAGGAGACCCAAAAACACACTGAAGAAAATAACACCTTAAAAAATAGACTAACTCAAATGGCAAAAGAGGCCCAAAAAGCCAGTGAGGAGAAGAATGTCTTAAAAAGCCAAATTTGCCAGATGGAAAAGGAATTTCAAAAACTCACTGAAGAGAATAATTCCTTCAAAATTAGATTGGAGCAATTGGAAGCTAAAGACTTTATGAGAAATCAAGATACTATAAAACAGATCCAAACAAATGAAAAAATAAAGTCAATGTGAAATGTCTCATTGGAAAAACCACTGACCTGGAAAATAGATCCAGGAGAGATAATTTAAAAATTATTGAACTACCTGAAAGCCATGATCAAAAAAAGAGCCTAGACACCATCTTTCATGAAATTATCAAGCAAAATTGCCCTGATATTCTAGAACCAGAGGGCAAAATAGAAATTGAAAGAATTAACCAATCACCTCTTGAAAAAGATCCCCAAAAGAAAACTCCTAGTAATATTATAGCCAAATTCCAGAGTTCCCAAGTCAAGAAGAAAATACTGCAAGCAGTCAGGTAGAAACAATTTGAGTATTGTAGAAACACAATCAGGATAACACGGGATCTGGAAGTTTCTACATTGAGGGATCAAAGGGCTTGGAATATGATATTCTGGAGGTCAAAGGAGCTAGGATTAAAACCAAGAATCACCTACCCAGCAAAACTGAGTATAATGCTATAGGGGAAAATATGGTCATTCAATGAAATAGAGGATTTTTAAGCATTCTTGATGAAAAAACCAGAGCTGAACAGAAAATTTGACTTTCAAATACAAAAAGCAAGAGAAGCATGAGAATGGGGCGGCTAGGTGGCGCAGTGAGTAAAGCGCTGGCCCCAGAGTCAGGAGGACCTGAGTTCGGTTCTGGCCTCAGACACTTAACACCCACACAAAAAAACTAGCCATATAACCGTGGGCAAGTTACTTAACCCCAATTGCCCTCCAAAAGGTTAAAAAAAGAGAGAGATAGAAGTATGAGAAGGTAAACAGGAAAAAGAAATCATAAGGAACTTATTAAAGTTGAACTATTTACATTCCCACATGGAAAAATGATCATTGTAACTCATAAGACTTTTCTCAGTATGAGGACAATTGAAAGGAATATATATACACATACATATATATGTATGTATAGGATGGTGTATGTGTATATAAATATGTGAGTGTGAGCATATGTATGTATGTCTATGTATATATAGACAGGGCACAGGATAAGTTGAATATGGAGGGATGATATCTAAAAAATAAAATTAAGAGGTGAGAGAAGAATTTATTGGGAGAAGGAGAAAGGGAGACATAGATTAGGGTAAATTATCTCATATAAAAGAGGCAAGAGAAAACTTACAATGGAGAGGAAGAGCAGGTAGGTGAAAGGTAATGGGACAACCTGATTCTCACTGAATTTGGCTTAAGGAGGGAATAACATACACACTCAATTGGGTATCTTACCCTACAGAAAAGTAGGGGAGTAGGGGACAAGAGGGGGGATGATAGAAGGGAGGGCAGATTAGGGGAGAGAGTAGTTAGAAGCAAACATTTTTGGAAAGAGATAGGGTCAAAGGAGAAAATAGAATAAGTGGGAGGGCAGGATAAGATGGAGAAAGTATAGTTAGTCTTTCACAATATAACTATGGAAATGATTTGGGTAACTACACATGTACAACCTATATTGAATCGCTTATCTTCCCAGTGGGGGTGGGTGAGGATGGAAGAAGGGAAAAAATCTGGAACTCAAAGTTTTAAAAACAAATGTTTTAAAAATTTTTTGTTTTTTATATGCAACTGGGAAATAAGATATACAGGCACTGGGATATAGAAATCCATCTTGCCCTACTAGAAAGTTAGGGGGGTGATGGGGGAGGATATAAGAGAGAACAAATTGGGGGAAGGGGTTTTCAGTAGGCTTGCTATTTTGGGGTGGGGTAGGGGAAAGATGGGGAGAAAAAAATGTAATTCAAAATCTTATGGAAATGAATGTTGAAAACTAAAAATAAATAAATTTAAAAAAAATTTTTTTTAATTGTTGTTTGCTATCATTCAGTCATTTTTCAGTCATGTCCAACTCTTTATTACCCAATTTGATGTTGTTTTGGCAAAGACTCTGGAGTGATTTCTCATTTCCTTCTCCTGTTTTACAGATGAGGAACTGAGGCAAATAGGAGTTAAGTGACTTACCCAGGGTCACACAGCTAGTAAGTGTCTGAGATCCAATTTGAACTCAGGAATACTTTTCTCCAAAATAACTTTACAGGCAGCTAGGTGGTGCAGTGCCTGGCCTGAAGTCATGAAGACCTGAATTCAAATCTAGCCTCAGACACTTACTAGTAAGTTACTTAACCCCTACTTGCCTCAGGTCCTCATCTGTAAAACAGGGACACAATGGAGAAGGAAATGGCAAGCCACTCCAGTATCTTTGCCAAGAAAACCCCAGGGACATGGGGCTGCAAAGAGTTGAACATGACTAAATAACAAAATTTTTCCCCAGTATCCCTTCCTCTTTCCCTCCCAGAGAGTTATCCAATATAACAAATAGTATTTTTAAAGACAAAAATCAGCACAACTGATCAATGCAATTGAAAAGTCTGAAAACATGTGCAATGTACAACACCTGCAAACCTCCCACCTCCAAGAAGGGGTGGGCTGGAGTGTCATCTCATATTTCTTCGTTTGAGTCATGCTTGGTCTTTATAAATTTTCCACATTCATTTCTATTTTTAATTCTATTTTTTTTTAATTCAGAGTTCCAAATTATCTCACTCCCACCCTTTCCCCGTCCACTGAAAAGGCAAGCAATACGGTATCAATGGTAGGGGTCATAGCTGTTTGTAACGAAAATCAATCAATAGCTGTATGGAGGATGGATTAGAGGAAAGGGACCTAAGGCAGGGAGACCAATTAAGAGGCTATTGCTATAGTCCAGATGAGAAGTGATAAGGGTCTGTCCTAAGGAAGGGATCAGATGCTAGAGATACTGAAGAACTAGAAATGATAAGATATTGCAATTGATTAGTTACCTCGAAGTGAGGGATGGGGAGGAGCAGAATATAACTGAATTTACAGACCTGGAAGTGTGGTGGTGTCTTCTCTGGAAACAGGGAAGTTTGGAAGGGGAGAAAAGATAATTGTGTTTTGGACAGGTTGAATTTGAGATAGCTAGAGGACATCCATTTTACATATAATGTCTTATTTGGGACTTACAGAAACCCTAGGAGGCAATGATGCTATTCTCTTTTTTACAAATAAGAAAATTAACCTCAGAGAGGTTAAGTGATTTTTCCCAGGATTGTAAAGTAAGTGGCAGAGGAAGAATTTCAATCCAAGTTTTCCTGACTCCAAATCTAGCACTCTATCCACTGTGATACCCTACCTCTAACAAAGTTTGGAGTGTTTTCCCCTAAAACTTTAGATATAATTCTGTCAGTTCTCTCTCTCTCTCTCTCTCTCTCTCTCTCTCTCTCTCTCTCTCTCT
>NW_027186455.1:3989379-4090963 GCF_028583685.1 Petaurus breviceps papuanus | reverse complement strand
TCTCTCTCTCTCTCTCTCTCTCTCTCTCTCTCTCTCTCTCTCTCTCTCTCTCTCTCTCTCTCTCTCTCTGTGTTCCTCTCTGTCTCTGTCTGTCTCTCTATTTCTCTCTGTCTCTCTCCCTGAGCCATACTTTCCTATAGTCTTTCTCTGCATGTTCCTAATTACAGCCATAATTAATTTTAGTCACCCTCCATCAATTCCATATTAATTGGTTCCATGTCCCACAGCCATTATATTAAGAATGGGGCAGGAGGAAGAATATGCTTCTTGTATCATCTCTTTAATAACACCAGGGGGTTGCTTATGGAATTGTTGTTTTTCTGACTCTCCCAGACCAGACTGCCTGGTTCTTCCATCTGTCCATAGATGGACAATCCCATTCCTGACATCTGTGGACATTGAGATAGAAAGTCATATATGAACTAATGCTGAATTTAGTAAACAGAACCAAGTGAACAATTTGTACAATGACCACAGTAATGGGAAGGAAAAAAACAATGAAAGACTTTAGCACTCTGATCAATGCAATGAGCAATCTGGATTTCAGAGGATTGACAAGTGAAGGACACTCCTGTCTCCTAGCAGAGAGGTAGGGGATTAGGGGTGCGGAATGAGGCATAGGTTGTCAGACACAGCCAACGTGCTGATTTGTTTGAGTTCTGATAGGGAAGAGAAGGAAAGCTAGAACAAGATGTGCCAGGCTCTATGTGAAGTGTTCTACTAATGGTATATCATTTGATCCTCAGAACAACCCTGAGAGGTAAGTGTTATTACTATCCCCATTTTACAGTTTAAGAAACTGAGGCAAACAGAGGATCACAGCTAGGCTGGTGCTGGATTTGAACTCAGGTCTTCTTGACTCCAGGCTCAGCTATTGTGCCATCTACCTTATTTAAGAATGATAGCAATTTAAAAGTTAGTGACCTATCCTAACCAATGTTTTGGTCATGGTCCGAATCAGAGAAGCCTAACCCACTCTTGATGCACTCAGCACCCGAAATCCCCAATCTAAATCAACATAGCAGCCATTCCACCCATATGCCCTACACAGCAGGGTGATTAGAAAACACAGAATAAGACAGAGTATGAAGGGGAGAAAAGACATGGAAAGTTAGAGATAGGAATAACTAAAGGAAAGTGTTCAGGCTTTTTTCCCCCAGGAAGAAAATACTGAATAGGACCAGAAAAAGGAAATATTGTAAGCAGGAAAAGAAGAAAGAGAACATATTGGAGAATGATTAACAAGAAGAGAAGGAAGAAGACTTTCTTTGTGAGGCTATAATCAATGTTCCTTCTATTTAGTAGCTAGATGACAAGGTTTTAGAGGGCAGGGGCTAGAGTATGTGTTGTTATTTTTGTTTTGTTTTAATTTTGCCCTACAGAGCCTACGACAGGACCTTGTCCCTTGTAAGTACTCAGTCAAGATTGATTGCTTCGATTCCAGTTTTCTTTATAGCCTAATCCTTTGAATGGGAGTATATTCTGTCCCATGATTATATGTCTGGTTATTATCAAACATGGGAAATAGTCTCCCATTGTACATGACACCTATCGTAAGGTGGTACCCCACCCCCACCAACTAATGTAATGACAGAAGTACCAGGCACCTCAGTTGAGGTAGTCACAGAATGAATCAATAAATGGGGACCAAAATGTAACCACAAAGTGTAAATTAAGTGTAGATGGGGAATTTTCCTGCAATCTCACCACGTGTGAACAAATCCTTAATCAATTTGAGATTTTAGGTCTTTGGCTGTAAAATAAATAAAATAAATTAACTTCAATGCCAGGAAGGAAGGAAGGAAGGAAGGAAGGAAGGAAGGAAGGAAGGAAGGAAGGAAGGAAGGAAGGAAGGAAGGAAGGAAGGAAGGAAGGAAGGAAGGAAGTAGAAAGAAGAAAAGAAAAGGCTGAACTTTGCTGCTTTGGCTATAAAAATAATGACACCACACAGGAAATATCTTGTGATTGGTTGAAGGAGTCAGTCGTGTCCTTTGGCCCATGTATAAAAACATCAAGTCACTCTGAGCATCCTCCAGTGGTAGAAAAGTTCCAGTTTAGAGTCTGCCAGTTTAGGAGTTGGGTCCAGAAGTGGAGGAAAAAGATCCCTGAAAGGGAAGTGCCTAGGTAGAGGGGAGAGAGGGTCATGGAGAGAAGGCTTTCAGACTTTCTTTCCTTTCCTCTCCCCACTATATTGACCATGTTACTGGGGAGACTGGATCAGTAAGAATGCACCCATTTGGGAGCAGATAGATACCCTGAGTAAAGACAGATGAAGAAAGACAGACACCTGAGGGAAGACAAAACTTCAGGAAGTACAGCCCCTCATAACAGAGAAAAGTGCCAGAGATACTGCCCCCAATGAGAGATATGTGAGGTTTCTATGAAAACAGAAAGGAGTTCTAATACCAGAAGTTGTTACCACTTTACAATACATGTGCACCTCACTACAACTATACCCTAGGGTTGAGCCCACTCTACCCAAAGAGCTGTGTGTATTTATGGGAGAATAAGTATCAGGCTTCTGAAAAAATGTTTTGTATCAACTGTTCCTATTATACCATCTTAGTAAATGCCTTTGCTAAAAAAAAAAAACCAAAGCTACTGACGTTATTAATGGAAAGCATATCACTGGGAGCTCATAAGTTATAGAGTTAGAAGTATAACCCCAAAGAGTTACCCCTAGAATCCAAGGCAGTGACCCCCTTCTGGGGACACAACCCTCTACTGAACTCAAGAGTAGGGGAGTAGCCCCAGATATCATGATATCAATGCCCCCAAAGCAAAGAAATTCAGTCCAATTCAACTCCATAAGCATTTATCAAGGCCTATTATGTGCAAAGAATTTATACTAATCTCTATAGAATATTAAGATGATCTCCTACACCAGGGGGATTATGTCTGTGCTGAATCAGGGACCTAGAAAATTAGTTTAAACAAGCCTCAAACTATAGGCTTCGGTTTAGCCCCACCAAGTGATTCAGTTGGGGGCTTTATTCTCATTATTAGCAAACACCTTACTTTAGCTATATAAACTAGTGACTTTGAAGGCCCCCAAGTGAATTATTAGCCCAGAATATCTTCCTGGTGTATAACCTGCCTATTCTCACTTTGCTTGAAGCTGTTCTTCAGAGGGAATTTCTTTCCAGATTAAGACAATGAGGTATCTGATCCCTTTGTCTGCTTCTCTGTCCATTCCCCTTCACAATACTGCCTGTTAGGACTACTCATAACCACCCTGTACTCTGAGTGTCTTACCAGCTCTCATTTTATCTTTAATTGATGATGTTCTGGTTGCTGTTTTCCTTCTGTTGACCTGATTGCCCTGCTTTCCTTCTCTAGCTTGAGTTCTCTCTCCCCAGCCAACCTCAGCCTACCTCTGTTCTGGATTCCCCTAGGATGCTCAGCTCAGCCCTGACAGGCTCCTCAGAGGTTTGTGGTGAGCATTCCCAAGTTACTTTCTTTTCTGCCTTGAAACTTAATCAGATAGAATGCCTGCACTTCAAGGGAAGAGGACTTAATAGATTCCCTTGCTTTCCTATTCCAAATTCTCCTGGTTTTCTCAGTCAAGACATTCTTCCTCATAGCTAACTAGAATTCTTATTACCATATCATTTATTTTGTTCCTTTCATTAGCAATGATGTTAGAATAGCTAGTACTAATCCCTGTCCCTGGTCTTTTCCCATAAACGGACCATGGAATTGTTGGATTTGCCCTCCCCATTTCATATATGGGAAAACTGGTGAGTTGCTAGGCTGGACACCCCCACCCCCCACTCAAGGTCACCCAAGGTAGTGGGAAGGGAACCAGTATTGCTAGGAGCCAACATTCATTATAAAAACTTCAGAAAAGTGAAACCCATAGTCAAGAATACATCCCAGTTCTTCCAAGCATTCCCCAGGGACAGTCCTAGATTCTAACACAGATCCTCAGATGAGCACTAAGCCTACGAGAGAGAGAGTAAAGAATAGCTCCATTGAATGTTGCTTCCCAAGATCTGCTCATCAAACCTGCCAGAAACAATGATTTCAATTTCCTCTGGTTTCATTTATTCAAAAGCAGCTCTCCCTCTACCTCTATAAGCTGTTCTTTTGACATAAAGCAACAAGGGTCTCTGCCATTCGTCAGCCCTAACTCCACCCTTCAACTCTACATCCCCCTCCTAAGCTCCCCCATGCAAGCCTTCTCTCTCCATCCTATTCTCTTCTCCCATCTCATCTCACTTTCAGAGGTACACTAGGGCCACTGGTCTTCTTCCAAGTCCCCTATTCTGTAAAAGACCAACTTTTATTTCTCATCCCTGCTGGTTTGATGACTGTATGATCAGTCAAGGACTTTTAATATCCTTCTTAATCATTGATCCTCTCCCATGTTATGTTAACTATGAGAACAGACCCCATACGTTGTAAACTCTTTGAGGGAAGGGACTGTTTTTGCATTTTTTTGCATCCCTGTGCTTAGCACAATGTCTGGCACATAGTAAGCATTTAATAAACATGTATTGACTGACTTTCAACAGACACCCAATTGTCTCAAAAAAATCCATGAGGTAAATTATTTTCTCATGATAGTACCATCTACATCTCTATCCTCAGTCCTCCCCACAAGTGACAGAATTGTCAGGTGTACTCCCAGATGAAAAAAACCAAGGTGTGATATCAGGAACAAGGTTGAGATTCCTAGCTCTCAGGGTGACAGTATTTTATCGGATCATACATCTACTCCTCCTGAAGTACTCTGAGATCTTTAGATACCTGCTATGCTACAACATGATATGGCATAAGGTAAGAAAAATATTTCATTGTTCAGTTGTGCCTGACTCTTCATGACCCCATTTAGAGTTTTCCTGGCAAAAATACTGGAGTGGTTTGCCATTTCCTTCTCCAGCTCATTTTACATATGAAGAAACTGAGGCAAACAGGGTTAAGTGACTTGCCCAGGGTCACACAGCTTATAAGTATCTGAGACTGGATTTGAGCTCAGAAAAACAAGCCTTTCTAATTTCAAGTCCAGTACTCTATCCACTGTGCCACCTTGCTGTCCAAGAAAAAGATATAGCGTTTCATTAAAGCAAGTCCATACATGGAAATGTGTTTTGCATGACTATACATGTATAACCTATGTCAAATTGTTTGCCTTCTCAATGAGGTAGAGGGAGGGAAGGAGAGAATTTGTAACTCAAAATTTGAAAAAAAGAATGTCAAAATTGTTTTTGTATATAATTGGGGGAAAATAAATATTAAATTAAAATTAAATTTTTAAAAAGTCCAACATGACATATGTAATTAAGTTGTTGATGCTTTAAAAAAAATGGGAAGTGGATGGAGGTGTGGACATTGACACAGATCATAATTATTTCTTATAGAAATTTACCCATGTAAATCAATTATTATAATAAAGAGAGTAAAAGAGCCTAGAAATCACCTCAGACAGAAGACATTTTATTTTCTTGCTAAGCAGAGAGACGTAGCAGCACCAGTTTAGAACATAAACTCATTTGTAAAATCTTACGGAGGTGGATTATGAAAGAAAGCACTGCCCCATAAAGCAGCAAAAAACAGTGGAAGGAGAGACAAGACATCATTAATTCAGATTAATTAGAGCAACTTGTCAGAATTAGAGTGTGTCTTGAGGTTTGCTTTTTTTTTAAATACAGTTGTATTACTTTAAAGTATATACAATATTTCCTAATACAGTACAAAGAAGCTGTCTGCTGGGACACAGTGTTTCCATAGGGATAGACAGAATTAGGAGGGCCACTCTCCTGTTGATTCTGATGACAGATCAGAACAGAATTATTTGTGCTCAAGATGTAAGATTAAGGGGCAGCTAGGTGGTGCAGTGAGTAGAGTGCCGGCCCTGGAGTCAGGAGGACCTGAGTTCGGATCTGGCCTCAGACACTTACCACACACACACAAAAAAAACCTAGACATGTAACCTTGGGCAAACTACTTAACCCCAATTGCCCTCCAAAAAGTAAAAAAAAAAAAAGATGTAAGATTAAGGGGCAGTGTGTGGAATTTTGGAGGAGACAGACAAATAGAAGGACAGAAAAAGAGAAAGAACAAGAGACAGACATGGAGGGGAAGAGAGAGGAAGAAGAGAGAGATGATAGCTAGGGTCCCAATATAGCCATGCCTGTATACCTACCATTTGTTGGCATTGTAATTGTGCCAGGTGATACCCATGGGGCATTCCAATAAAGTGCCCCACCACCCCTTTCACTGTTGAGATTGCAGGTATAGATAAGGTTCATGAGCCCAGATGGATTATGCTATGAAGTTTTCAGGATCTGGGAACCAAAGGACCATGTAGTTAGGTATGCAGCTGTTATCAACAGAATTTTTTTCCCTTCCATTTGTCAGTTTTACTTTGTTGAAGCAGCTGTAGTTGTACATACAAAGTAGTATAATTCATTATTCAAATTTTTTTCTTTTACTAAGTCCTGACATTTATTTTAATTAAATTTTTTAAAATTAATTTTTTAAGAAATGAAGTTCTACCTTCTCTCCCTCCCACATCCTGCCTCCAAATGAGGAATCAAGAAAAATTCAAACATGTATAGTCAAGCAAAACAAGTTCCCACATTGAATACACCCCTCACCAAAATATATCAAAATCTATACCCTGAGTTCATCACCTTTCCTTCAAGAGGTGGGTAGCTGTTCACCATGAATTCTCTAGGATAGTGTCAGTCATTGTGTTGATCAGGGTTCTCAAGAGTTTAAAAGTTGATTATCCCCAATTGCTTAGGGGCAGCCAGGTGGCTCAGCGAGTAAGAGTACCGGCTCCAGTGTTAGGACGATCCCGGGCTCGGACAGTCAGCACCACACCCAGAAATAACTGGCCGTGTAACCTTGAGCAAGTTACTTAACCCTGATTGCTTAAAAAAAAAAAAAGTTGATTATCTTTATTATATTGCTGTTACCATATAAATTATTCTCCTTGTACTGCTCACTTCACTCTGCATCAGTCCATAAAAGTCTTCCCAGGTTTTTCTGATTCATTCTGATTCATTCATCATTGCTTACAGAACTACAGTATTCTGTCACATTCGTAGACCATAACTTTTCTAACCATTCCTCATTGATGGGCACTCCCTCAGTTTACAATTCTTTGCCACCATAGAGATGTTATAAATATTTCTTAACATATGGGTCTTTTTCCTCTTTCTTTGATTTCTTCAGGATATAAACTTAGTACAATTGAATAGCTTTGAGCATAGTTCCCAACTTACATTCGGAAAGAACTGGATTATTTCATAGCCCTACTAATAGCATATTTCTGTGCCCATTCTCCCATAACGTCTCCAGCATTTGTCATTTTCTTTTTTTGTCAACTTCGCCAATCTGATGAGTATAAGGTGGAACCTCCAAATTGTTTTAGACCAAGAGGATTCTTGATTTTATTGTTTGTTTGTTTGTTTTTTATCTTTTGGAGGGAGGGAAGCAGGGTTATTGGGGTTAAGTTATTTGCCCAGGGTCACAAAGCTAGTGAGTATTAAATGTCTATGCCTGGATTTGAACTCAGGTCCTCCTGACTACAGGGCCAATGCTCTATTCACTGTGTCACCTAGTTGCCTCCAGACCAAGAGAATTCTTAAAAGCTGTTCTAGCATCCTCCAATCATGGTATGAATAATCTGTTGTAAATCAACTCCTTGTTCCTTGTCCCTATTTTACTAGGAGTCAGGGGCTTATTATAAGACATTGAGTTCTTTGTTCAATTGTAACTTTGTTATTTGCAATTGAACTCTGTTCTTATTGTAAGATAATTGTATTCTCATGGTTCATAGGAGGCTGAAGCCTATGAAAACAGATTCCAACTTGAAAGGAGAGTTGGATTTGGGAAAGGACTAAGATATGACATCCTATGATGCACATACCCAGCAGTGTGCTGGTAAATGCTTAACCACTGGTTCTCTGGAAGAAAAAAAAGTACACATGGCACGCTCTTAAGTTTAACCTGCATTATTAACATTTTCTCCATCACTTTCTTATAGTCTAGACAGTCAACAAAGCAATAAATCAAGCCCTGATTTGTAGCATTTTCCAATTTCCAAGGTATAAATGCTCACAGTGAAAATTTAATAATAAGCTCTCATGATATAAGCTGGCTCCACTATACCTCTTATATCTAAAGCATATTGGTGTTTTATCATGCTTTTTACTCATCTAATGAAACTATTTGTTTAACTATAATCACAAGGCTGAGGTGATTTGTGAAGAACTTACAGGAGGTAAGGGGGATTCTTTTAGTGAGATGAGGTACACAAGTCAATCAAAGTATAGCCTAGTCATAATCAGCCTACACTACCCACCACTGCATTTGTGGAAGGCACTTGTTACAAAAATAATGCCAAATAGTGGTCCTCTAGGATATGCTTTAAAAACTAGATGAGTGATTTATAATTAGATCCCATAAAAGCTTGAAAGCAGTGTGTAAGCTTAACACTACTCTTTGTTTACATATCTAAGGGGTTTCTAAGCAAATGGTACAAAGATAAACTCCAACCTAGCCTGTGTGAAATTGATCACAAAATCCAAATTCCAGGGTTTGAATTAATGAGGTTTCACTATCTGTGTAAGTAGAAGGTACTTCACAAATAAAACCTACCCTATTTTCAATGTTAGAAAGGACCTACTCCATATTCTTTCCCCCTGCACATAAATTATTCTCATCTTGAAGCTAAGAAAAACATAGTGACACTTCATGTACAAGCACAGTCAACTCTCCACTATGCATGTTCAGGTTACATCCAAGGCAGATATTTCTTCTCAGATATGAACATGCACCTCCTTTCTATTTGTGCGTAGAGGGGGGCTATGGGTGTGGAACATTGCATATACTGTTGAATTTGACTGATGTGTTCCCTAGTTTTGCTGAATTGATTTTTCCTCTTTTTTATTTCTTTGTTATAAAGGATGGTTCTCTGGATGGGGGAGAAGGGAGAGATATACTGATTCCTTCCAAACTTCCCTCTTAATGTTGAGGGCACTACCATCTTCCCAGTCATCCAGGCTCACAACCTCAGTATTAACCTCAATTCATTTCTCTCTGTCTCTGTCTCTCTCTCTCTCCCTCTCTCTCTCTCTCTCTCTCTCTGTCTCTCTCTCTCCCAGTTCTCCCCCTCTCTCTTTCATTTCTCTCCCTCCCTCACCCCCCATCTTTGTCTGTCTCTGTCCTTCAGAAAGAATTGTCTCTGTCTCTCAGACTAGGTCTCTCTATCTCCCCTGGGCTGTAAATACAGCGACCACTCACAGATTCAATCCCAATACTGATTGGCACAAAAGCTTTCACCTGCTCTATTTTCAACTGTAGGTTGATCCATCCTTTCTCGGGCAGACTGGTAGCTACCCCCTACCCCTCCATTCTGGGAGGAGGGTGAGGGGCTCACCATATTAGTGCTGGGTTTAGTGCAGACCACCTAATCTGCTATATCCCTACTTCAGCACAGGACCCCCTATCCCCAGTGATCCACCAGCCTCAGCTGACAATTTCAGTATTGTACCACTACACTGGGATGACTCCTAACTCTCATCACTGCACATATCCAATCCATGGCCAAATCTCATGATTTCCACCTCCACAACACCTCTCCCCATGTGCTCCCTTCTCTCTACTCACATAGCTTTGGCTCTAGTTCAGGCCCCCATAATCTCTCCCCTTGGATGACAGCAGTATCCTCATCTCCCTGCCCAAGTCTTTCCTGACTCGGTCTATCCTCCACTCAGCTGCCAAGATGATTTTCTAAAGGTTGTCTAGCCATGCCATCATCCCTGTTCTATAAAGTACAATGGCTCCCTATTATTTCCAGGATTAAATATAAGGTCTTTTGTTGGGCATTTAAAGCTCTTCATCATCTGGCTTCTTTATACCTTTCTAAGCTCCCCTCCCTCTACACCGGCCTATTTGCATTTCCTCAAATATGTTGCTGCATCTTTCTGTGGTTCTCCTCACTCCTGTAACGCTCTGCCCTTTCACCTCTGCCTTTTAATTTCTTCTTCTTTAAGACTCCATTCCCACCTTCTGCAGGAGGCCTTTCACCGTCCCCTCAGCTCCTACTGTCCTTACCCCTCAGATCCCCTTCCACTTATTCTGTATCTGTCTTTCATGTCTCTAGTTTAAATAACGTTGTCTCCGCCATTAGAAAGGGGGTTGAATGCTCCCAGAGGGCAGGGACTGGGTTTGGGGTTTTGTTTTGTTTTTTAGCCTTCTTTGTATCTTGGTGCTTAGCCCAGGGCCTGGCATGGAGTAAACATTTTTATAAATGCTTGCTGAGTGTCTGATTCACACACACACACACAGATATTCATAAAAATATTTTTAAATTATATTTTCACTTTCAGCTGTGTCCCCACAACCTCTTCACCCAGCCCCCCTTCCCCAAATCCTGGACCTCCCCCAGAAACATTGTTATTGTTTTTCCTTGTGGTTCCAGAATGAAAATTAGTTTATGTTAGAAGAGAATCTTTGTACCCCCTTTCCTTCTCTCACCTATAGCATTCCCTTCCCTAAATCCAAACCTCCCAGGGGATCAAGAGGAGGCAAGAAAGGAGGGAAAGGAAATGATTGTGTAAGTCCCCCCACCCCCAGCCCACCCCCAGGAGGGCGGGTTGAGAACAGAGGGCTCTGCTCTGCGTTGCTGAAGCTCCCCCCCCCCCCCCTTCTCTACAGCACCCACGCTCCCTCCCTTCCTGCCAAAGCCTCTTGTTGTGACAGAGTGTAAGGAGAGAGGGAGGGGGAGGAGAGGGGAGAAGGGGGGAGAGGAAGGCGAGGGAGGCTGGGAGGGGGGATTCAGAGCCCATCGCCATACAGCCTGCTAGCCAGCCTCTGGGCTGTGGCTACAGCTCCCCCTCCAGGACCAAGGAGACTAAGAGAGGAGAGGAGCGGAGGGAGAGGGGAGAAGAGGTGGAAGAAATGCTTGAGTCGGGAAGGGCTTCGGTTTGGTTGGTTGGAGGTGGTGAGCGCGGGCCCCCTGAGGACCCCCTTCCTGCCTTGCCATGTCTTTCCCAGAAGCATGAAGATGAAACCAGAAACACCGCCTATACACGTCTCTAATAACAGCGCCCCTCACTCAGATATAACCACACATCCTCTGACATGCATGCACACACACACATTAATGTGCCTGCAGCCGCTGACGCTGAACAAAGTCAGCGCTGAATGAATGAATAAAGCACTTACTATGTACAAAATACTGTCCTGAGAGAGACAGCTGCTGATCTCCAAAAGCGCACATTCTAATGGGGGAAACAACACATACAGGAGGTTTCAGCTGCAAGTCAGACGGAAAGGTCCCCTGGTCCTTGGGGTATAGAAGCAAACAGATGGTAATGTCTCTTCTCTAATGATTTCCACTGATCAGATGATATGCATTTTCTGATATTGAAATATTTGACAATGTCAAGGACTTTGATGATAAGAGCTTTCTCTTTTTTTTGGGGGGGGGGGGCTTCCTTCAAAAGATGTGGCAGCAGCACCTGCAGGAGTAGTTGCCAGGCTGCATCTCCACAGGGGTTGCTGTTCAGGTTGACAGCTAGGAGCAATTACTACTCCGAAAGCTCCTGGGTTCAGGTTCCTGGGCTATCTCCACCAGGGTCTGAGTAAAGGTGGTGGTCAAGGTGGTGGCGGTAGTTTGCCTTGCCTGGGACACGTTGCCTCCTATCTCTTCCTCAGGGTAGCTCACTGCCTCAGCTAGGCTGGCTTGCCCGTCCTGTGGGTGGCAGTACCTGGGGAGAGACATCAGCAGCTATGGAACCACGCCCCTCCCCCCCCTTCCAGGTGCTACTCCCTCCTCTCTTCTCCAAGTCAGAGGTGCTACCACGTGGTGGTAAGTGTGTGATACAAGAGGGCAGACTACTGTTACCTTAAATCCATTCTCATTATGAAGCACAAAGGGGCACAGCATGGTCAGTGAAATAACCAGCCAAAGCCAAAACTAGGTTGGGACAATGAGAATCTTGCTCCAGGCTGCCGAAATGTATAGAATTCTAACAATGCTTGAACTCCTTCTGAAGTGTAGAAACCACTGAACCAGGCCTTACAACTTAGGTGGAGAAAAAGAATGAATTAAACTAGGTAACCACTATATGGTGTGCTTCTCCCCACCCCCAATCTGGACACACACCCCAGCCTATTCTCCTTCCCCCAGCACTAAATTGCCCTAGATACTAAAACTGCTAGCCTTAGCTCTTTAGCCAGATGACATATTGCATGGGCTTTGCTAAAGCTAGCCACTGCCCACTGCTCAGAGCCTCCAAAAACACTTCCTATATGCTTCTCTAAAAATAGTACCCCTCCCTTAGAGACATAGCACATGCAATGATACACATATATAGAAATAACTACACATCCCACGACATACATGCACACACATCAACACACAGAAAAGGAAATACCCTCATCACAGCTGCTGATGCCTGAACAAAGTCAACACTGAATGAATGAATAAAGCCCTGGAGCCTTGGGCAACACTCCAAGGATCCAGGACAGAAGGAAGGATCAAGGGAGCTATTAGCTATAATAAATAATCAATTCAGCAAAATTTAATTAAGCTCCTACTAAGTGGCAGGTGCTGTACTAGATACTAAGAGATACAAATACAGAAATGACACAGTCCCTGTTCTCAAGGAGGTTAGAGTCTACCGGGAAATCAAGAATTCTAGACATGATCCTAGTGAGAAGAAATGAGTAGCAGAGGGAAGCTAGGCTCTCTTTCAAGGCTCCAAGGGATAAGGAAATTCCTTTTCTAGAATAGGAGAGAGAGCCCTGTTATACAGAGTAAGAGAGTTGGATGAGATGGTCTCTCAAATACATTCTTGGCTTGCACACAATTCCAGGATTATTAGAGTCTAAATCAGTTTTAACCTATCCTTGAAAATAAAGAACACAGTATTGGTACCTGAGATTGGGAAAGCTACATGATATAGAGGGAAGAGTGCTGGACTTGGAGTCAGAAAAGCCTTAAGTTTGAATCCTGCCTGTGACAATTAGCTGTATGACCATAATGAAGACATTTAGTGTCTCTGAGCCTCAATTTCCTCATCTGTAAAATGGGAATAATAATACCTGTCAGATCTACATCATGACGTTGTGAGAAGAGGTAAAATTACATATCTATACATACATATGCACTCACATATATAATGCTTTATTAGCCTTTAGTTGCTTTAAAAATATCAGCTATTATTACTCAAAAGGACATTCTCTATGGATATTGAATACTTCACATACTGGCTGACTCAGTCGATGTGCCAGCTGGTTTTACTGAACTGCATTTCTCCCTCCCCCTTTCTTTTTTATTCTGTTAAAGGGATAGTTCACTGGGTAGGGGAGACAGGGAGATATATATTCAGAATGAAGGTGATATAAGAACAAAAGCTATCAATAAATATATTTTTAAAGATTGTCTTTCTTCTCTGTTCTGCTAGATGGGAAAGATATAACAATCCTCCTAGCATGAGCTGCAGGTGACCATTCCCAAGACAGACTTAACCCTCTCCTTCCCCAATTCAAGCAGCCACTAAATCAGCAATATCCCTCCCCCTCCCCCAACTCTTCATCCCTTTTGTGTGGTCCATTAAGAAACCTTCCATCTTCCTCTGATGTGCCTGCAAAAAGCCTGGCTCCAGATACACAGAGAATTTGTTGATTTGAAAACATTTTTTTAATTAACAAGCACATGGTGACGCAGGCTGTTTTGCTCTGGGTTGATGTGCTGCCTAAGCCAGAATCTGCCCAACTCACTTCCCCTCCTCCCCTCCCCCATCCCGCTTCTTCCCAGGCTTGTCCTGCTACCCGAATCATTCTGGCAGGGAGAGTCCGTTCCCTCGGGCATCTGTTATTCTGCAAAGCTTGTCATGCCAGCTGAACAACTTCCTCAGGTTCTGATGGCTCTCCTAGTTTTGCCTTTTTTTTTTTTGTGGGAAAGGGAAAAGGGTTGTATTTTTTTTTTTTTTTGCTCTGCTGAGAAGAGGTGAATCCATTTGTTCCTCTCCCTTCTGGAGTACTTCCCAGGAGGACAGTTATACTGTTTTGCATCTGCTCACAGAAGCAAAGAAAAGCATTGAATAAGGTAAAGAATTTGGACTTCGGCTCCCTCTATGAGGATGATTTAATTCTCCATTACTCCACCTGGTGGGAGAGTGTCATTAATATATAGCAGTATTTTAAGAGGTCACTTCATCCAGTCCCCTGCCTCTAAACAGGGCTGTTATTCTTCCAACTCCCATGCAGTTTAGACATGGGGGAGCAGAGATCTACTCAAAGGGCTGAGCGAAGGCTATTAATTCCACACTCCATTAGTCACCTTTTCCTATATCCCAACATGGAGGTAGTTGGAAAGTCCTACCCCAAATATAAGCTCAAGCACTCCAATCTCTTTCTCTCTTTTTTTAAAATAAGCATTTAAAAAAGTAATCTATCCCTCCCATTATCCCCACAATTGAGTAAATAAAAAACCTGAAAAACAAAGTTTTTAATACACAGCTGCATAATCAAGAAAAATAAATCCCCATTTTAGCCATGTCTGAAAATGTATCTCTTTCTCAATTTTAAGTTCATCACCTCTATGTCAGAAAGTGATAGCATGTTTCATCTTTTCTTTTGGACCTGTGGTTTATCACTGGGTTGATCAGTTCAGAGGTAATCTCAGTTTTCTCTGAAGTTAAGCATTTCATTACTTCTTACTTCTAATCATTGTGTTGATCAGAGTTCCTAACACTTTCAAAGTTGAATGTCTTAGAATAGTGCTATTATGATATAAATTGGTCTCCTGCTTCTGGTCACTTCATTATACATCAGTTGATGCAAGTCTTCCAAGGTTTCTCAAGCCATTCCCTTCATCACTCTTACACCATAATAAAATTTCATTACATTCAAAGACATAACTCATTCAGGCATTCCTCAATTGATGGGCATCCCCTCAGTTTCCAATTCTTGGCCACCACAAAGCAACCAGATTCTTTTCATAAGCCTAATGGTGGTATAACTGGGTTAAAGGGTATACACAATTAGGCAGAGTCCCAAATTCAATCATTACAATCTTTTTTTTTCTTTTTTTCTTTTTGGAGGGGGGAAGGCAGGGCAATTGGGATTAAGGGACTTGCCCAAGGTCACATGGCTAGTAAGTGTTAAGTGTTGGAGGCTGGATTTGAACTCAGGTCCTCCTGACTCATTGTGCCACCTAGTGGCCCCCAATCATTGCAATCTTAAACCAAGTTCAAGCCCTTACATTTTCTTTTTTCTTTTTTTTTTTTTAAAGCAATTGGGGTTAAGTAACTTGCTCAAGGTTACCTGGCCAGTTATTTCTGGGTGTGGTGCTAAGTATCAGAGCCCGGATCCGATCCCAGGTCATCCCAACTCTGGGGCCAGTGCTCCCACCCGCTGAGCTACCTGGCCACCCTAAGCCCTTACATTTTCAGCATGATTGGAGTGGCAGTATATAGAAAGCAAGAACTGCCCAGTAGAGTTCTCTCTACATGACACCTTCATAATCCACTCTCTGGATACTCTGGCTTGGCAAATACAAGCATATTCATTCATCTTTAAATAAACATTTACTGAACACCTACTATGTGTTAGATATGGGAGATATGAAGATCAAATAACCTTTGTCCTTTAGTTTACATTCTGTTGTAGGGGCTGATAATCTACTGAATCCATATATCAATATATGTCCCATCTGTGTTGCTTAGCAAAGTAATATAACATTACATGGAGAAAAAGTATTTAGTAAATACCTGCTATGTGTCAATGCCATCTCAGTTAGTTTGGGGCATATGGAATTACAAAATATTGTTTCTACTCCCAAAAAGTTAACAATCCAGTGGGAAAACAAAACTGACTTGCAGTAAACAATTCAAGAAAAATCAGCTCTTCACCATGGATGAAATGGTAACTATAGCACAAGTTCATAGAAGGGAGAGATCACCATGGGCTGAGATAGTCTGGGTGGGCTTCATAAGTTGAGCCTTGAAAGATGCGCAGAGGATATGAGTAGATGGAATGGAGAGAGTTGCATGGGTGTGTTCAATGCAGTGGGAGACATCATCATTCAAAGGAGTCTCTAGGGTTTGGGGGGTGGGGCGATGGAGTTAATAAATAAGGAAACAAGACTTATGATTTCATAAATTTTTGAGCACTGGGAAGTGAAATAACACCTAGTATGTGTTAAAGATAAGACTTGAAAACAGGTGATCCTGACTAAAGAGCTGGCCCTCTAACCATTACTTCATGATGCCTCTGTCCTCTACATTCACATCTAAATAGTGCCTATGTGTCCAGATCTTTGCTCCTGGCTAAGAGCAGGGACACAAAGACAGACCAGCCCCGGGGGAACTAAGAAGCAGTGAGTCGGGGTGATGTCCCTATTTTCATACTCTTCTGTAGGACAGACTATCTATATAAAAGTACACCTTAGTCCTGCAGATTATCAATGATTACCAAGCCTGGGGCCCAAATAAATTAATTAGGCAGTGCCTGAGAGAAATCAAGCTTTGTGCGAATACAGATTTGTATGGCATTAAAAGCTTCTTAATTTTCCAGCCACCATTCTTTCTTTGGGATTTCAGTGCTCACCAGGACACTGGGGAGGGTGAGAAAAGCTAGCTGCTGCAAGCTAAGAAAGCTGAAATCCTAAATCCCTCTGTAGGTGAGGAAGGGCCCACTGGCCCACCTGATGGAACCTTAGCTGCCTAGCTATTGTACAGGGGTCTGTCTGAAAGGCTGTGACAGCTAAGGCCCACCCCCTGCTTTGAAAAGTAGGAGCTTTGAAGTGGTCTGCATAAGGGTCCCTTAGTGAGCGACTCTAGGATAATGCTGCCTTCTGGGGTTGCCCTTGGCAACCAAGCTGAATTGAAGTACTGACAGCCTGTGGTGCAGAAGGGGGGGGGGGGAAGAGAAGGAGTGGGAAGGGCAGTGGTACCACAGATTTCAAGGAAGCACATCAGTTCCACATGTCAGCCGTCTCCCATCTCATCTCCTGTCAACTTGCCCCTGGCCTGTCAGCAGCCACCTGTATCCGTTACAGCCTTCTCTCACCTGCTTGGTTCTTGTGCTCCTGTCTACAGAATAGAAACAGCATGAGATACCCTCTGAAAGTAAAAAGTATTTTTATGGGGGGGGGGGGGGTGTCAATAACTTGTCCTGTTTGCCTTTTAAGCAGTGTGGGCCCTTAAGTCCTCTACATAGTGGACTGGCCATCCTGGGCATATGCCCACCCTGCTTTGGGGCAGGATGACTGTCTCACCTTGGGTGGGTGGTACCCAGCTAAGACTGCATTTCAGGTAATACTCCTTCAGGACCCTAGCACTTTCCTCTGGGTCTTTCATTTTATGGAAGTCTTTTGTTTTTATATCAGTCACACACATGCACATACATACATTCATTTACCCTACCACCACTATCAGTGAATCTTCCCTTATAATAAAGAAAAACAAACAAAAAACAGCTAATGTCAGGACCACATCTGACAACATATGCCAAATTTCATACCATAGCTCACCACATCTCCAGGAAAAATCAGAGTGGGGCATTTCCTCATTTCTTTTCCAGAGCCAAGAATGGCCATTATAATTACACAGTGTTTGGTTTCATTCCCGTTCATGATACATACTGGCTGTGTGACCTTGGGTAAGTCCCTTAACCTCTGGCTGCTCTGGACCATTCTCTATGACTGTAAGTTGCAGAAAAGGCACCAACCTATTGGCAGAGGGCATTTCCTTAACCAAGGAGTTCCCTACACCTATCCTCTATCCCATCCCTATATTTAAGTATAGGGACTAGATCTGTGATTTCATTGGTCAGATATACATACATACAGAGAAACTGCAATGAATCGTTCTATTTCCTGTTTCCCCAGGCTACAGCTCATAATTCAATTAAATTCCATTTAATGTAATTCAACAAGCATTTAATAAGTGCCTACAATGAATAAGGCACTGGGATAGGTGCTTGGATCACAAATACAGAGATGACACAGCCCCTGCCAGTCTCAAGGACTTTATGGGCTAATGGGGAAGGGGGTGGGGTGGGGAGGAGACTATAGCTATTATGCATTTTGTTTTCCAGGCTCTGTTTAAATCATTCTGTCTCAGTCTATCCAGGTTTCTCGGTATGCCTCATATTTGCTATTTCTCCTGGTGCTCCAGTCCTCCATTATGTTCATAGGCCACAATTGGTTCAGCCATCCCCCAATCGATATTACAAGCCAAGAAACGAATTCTCAGTCCCCCATGCAGCTAAGGAGGAGCCCCGCAGGCGCACCTCATCAGCCCTTAGTCACCTTCCCTCTCTCCTCCTCCCCCGCTTCTTTGCTATCACAAAAAGTGCTGCAATGGAGATTTTGGTACAGGGTGGACCTTGCTTTACACCGCCCTTCCCCACCCCCACCTTGTGCTTTCTCGGCCAGCTCCATGCCCCCTCCTCCCCCTTCCTGCACTGAATCCCCAGGCCTGCTGTGCTCATTACTGGAGCCCATGCCCAGTGGTTTTAACAATCGTTCATGCATCCCACAGGCGACAGGCACTTACACGTGCACACAGAAAAAGTCTAATTGTTTCCTGGTGTGTGGATTAGATGGTTCTTTCCTTTGATGGAGAAGAAAGAGAAACTGCCGAGAAAGGGTTGGGAGGGGAATGGGGGACTAAGGGCCAGAGGAAAGAAGGCTTCCACCGGAGTCTGTTCCAGAAGCTCTGGGGAGTGAGTCTCCCTAAAGAATTGGGGGAAGGATGCATATTTGTGTTTTGCATTTAGGTAGGGGTTCCTTTCTTTTTTTGTATCCTGGACCCCTTCGGTTATCTGGTGAAACCTATGGACTCCTCAGAATAATATTTTTAAATTCATAGGATTTAAAGTACATAGGATTACAAAGGAAATCACCTATATTGAAATACAGTGATCAAAATATTAAAAAACCAAATTAATAGACCCCAGGTTAAGAATTCCTCTGCTAAAGTAACTTCCCACAGCACTTTCCTCCCTAAGGTCTACCGTGCCCATAACCTGTATCATGTGGGCACAGAGTTTGTCAAAAGAAAGACCAGGTTCAACTTGGAAAGACTGATCAATTAACTTATTCATTCAAATAAACATTTATTGAGTGTTTATTAAATACAAGGCATCATATAGGGTGGTAGAGTAGATACAAAGAGGTATATAAGTCACAATCCTGCCCTCAAAGAACTTATACTCTGGGGAACCAGGACATATATATTAAAAACCAAAACAAAATAATAATAATAACAATAATAGTTAACATTTATATAGTGCATACTATATGCCAGGCACTGTGCTAAGGGCTTTACAATTATTATCTCATTTGATCCTTATAACAACCCTGGGAGGCAGGTGCTATTATTACTTCCATTTTAGAGAAGGCAGGCAGCATGAGCTAAATTGAGGGAAGCCAGGGGAAAAGATATCCACTTTCTCTTCCCAAATAGCAAGGAATTTCAGCAGGCATTCCCAATCTTTTTTGATCCCCATATCCCTTGGCTTTCAGTCAACCTTCCTATACCCCCATTCAATATGAAAAAAACAAAACAATTCTAGAGTTTGCCATGTCTGTGCACATAAGAAATAAAATAGGGGTGGCTAGGTGGCACAGTAAATAGGGCAAGGGCCTGGGAGTCAGGAGGAACTGAGTTCATATCCAGGCTCAGACACTTAACACTTATTAGCCGTGTGACCTTGGGCAAGTCACTTAACCCCAATTGCCCTGCCTTCCTCACTTCAAAAAAGACAGAAAGAAAATAGATGGATTAATCTCAATAGGATAAAATATAGTTATTTACTTGTCTCTATATCCCCTTTGATAAACTTCTCGTATCTACCGGGGGAACATATATACCAGGCTGGGAACCCCTGTCCTACAGTAAGAGTAGAAACTGTCTCCACAGCTGAGGCTGCAGGCTCCCAGGGAAAGCAGAAGTAGTTTGGGCAAGACAGGGCAACTTCAGGGTTAGCTTGGAACCTACATTGGGACTCCTTGTCCAAATAGCCTAGAGAAAGGCCAGCTGGGAAGAGAACATTTATTCACGTAAAAAAAATTTTAAAGGTAAGTGGGTGAGGGCAGGGGCGGACATGTGGGCATGTCCAGGTACTCTCACCTACTCCTATGGTGCCTCTTGGAGAAATGCCTGGAAATGAGGGGCACATTGCCCTTGGATATGGGCGTGTTCCAGGGATGCCTCTCTCACAATCCATGCCCAGAACAGCATTTTTTGGCTGTTTATGCTTCCCACTCCATTGGCAGGATAGCATCAGGTCTATGAGCACCTCAAGCTAATGACAATATAGCCAAGGTGTCAGATAACAGAAGTTTGTAGAGTCAGTTTCCCTTCTAAATAGGTTGTGCCAACTTAGGGCAATGCTTTATTTACTTCATCTCTGCTCTTCACACATATACCCCAGGCACATATTTCCAGATGGCTTCCTTTCATTCATTCAATTTTTAAAAACCACCTACTGTGCTAGGTAGAAAGATGTAACTAGGATGGGGCAACTCTGAGGCTTTTCCCTGGAAGCCACTAAATTAAAAGGATTCCCACCAAAAGTTAAAGCCCCCACCCAGGGCATAGGAAAAGTATCTAGGGCTTACAGAAGGACAACCGTAGAAGGGATAGGACCTTCAACCTTGCCTCCCTACCCAGGGTAGTACTATTTTCTTCCATATCCTTTGGTGTGGTCCCTGGGGGCACAGGGATGAGAATGAGGCAGCTCATGACTCTTTAAACCTCTTCTCAGAGGATGTATTGGGTATAAGATTGGGGAAAGGGAGGAGAAACACTGGACATTAAGGACACTGATCTGAAGAAGCTAAACTTCTAGCTGGGGGGATAACACATTGAAACATATCTATACAAAAGAGGTAAAAAAAATAAGAATATATCTAATAATTAGTTATGCACTATGGGGTCCCTGGATTGCTTCACCCTCTCCTTCTCTACTAAGGGGGCCCTCTCAGGGCCTTTCTCACTTCTGCTGACCATGAGCTCAGCTCGCTCATGCATGGGTTCAGTCTAGGGGGAACTGGGCCTCTAATGAGAGGGTCACACTAATTTTCTTAGTAATCTTTGACTCATTACATTCCTACCCCAGCTTGCCTGGGAAAAATTAATTATAGTTTAGGTGCGGCTCACATTGAGGGTCTCCCCAAAGGAGAAGTAGGAAGGTATTCCATATATAATATGAATCAGGTATGGGACAGCTATTCTTGTATGTACATAAAAGAAATGCTCAACCAAAAAAAATGGCTCTCACAAGTTTGAATTAACAAAGACTTGAAACAAATGGCAGTGTTAACTACGACACATCCTTGGGAGGCTGATACTTAAAACACTAAGAAAAGACACAATTTGTGAGACTTCTGAATAGGCTGCTTCTTTTTAACACTGACACTGCAATGTTCAAACAGTTCCCTTCAAAATCTGACCCCTTTCCAGTGTTCTTGTACCTTACTTCCCTCCATGTACTCTGTGATTCTGTTACACTGGTCTCCTTGCCTTGCTTTCCCCCCTCCAAAAAGATCAAAAAACCCAAGGAATTCAGACTTTACCAAACTCCAGTTTATAGAATTGTAAACTCATTTACCTATACCCATTCCACTTTCTGATCATCTCTGCCCCATGCTGCCCTATCCCTTTCCCCCTACACACCTCCCTAGCTCCCCTTCATATGTTGTCATGGGCTCTTAGAGGGGTTGGGGACCATCTTGCTTACCTTTCTATCTCCAATCTTATCACAGAGCCTGGCATAAAGTGAATGCTATCTATCTCCATATTTCTCTATCTCTATCTATCTGAATATTTTTTCCATCTATACCTACATTTCTCTATCTATATCTACCTATATTTCTCTATAGCTATCAACCTACATTTCTCTATTTCTATCTATCCATCTATCTATCTTTCATGGCCACCATGTCTCATGTTGTAAGGATCTTAGCCTTTTTGCCTACAGTAGGTCTTCCTTAAAGAGTGGGAGGAGAAGGGGCGGCCAGGTGGCTCAGCGAGTAAGAGCACCAGCTCCAGTGTTGGGATGACCTGGAGATCAAATCCTGGGCTCAGACACTCAGCACCACACCCAGAAATAACTGGCCGTGTAACCTTGAGCAAGTTACTTAACCCCGATTGCTTAAAAAAAAAAAAAGAGTGGGAAGCGACAGGTAGGTATCCAGGACCTCAGAAGGACACTGGGTAGTAAGTTAGTCCACACACAGACTGTAAACATTTTTCCTTCTGCCATTCCCTCCCCACCAATACACATGTCATGTGCGTAGTAGTGCATACATACACAAAGCATAGACTTCATGAGGTTCCCACCTGCTGAGCTCAGACCAGATATACATGGGAGCAACTACAAGTTCCTAACCCTACAATCTTCTAACCCCAACAAAAGGTCCCAGACTTTTGCTCCGCACTTCCTGAATCCTGGACATGCCCTTCATCAATTTAAATTGGGACAGATGGGTTTCCTTTATTGTGCCTGTGTGAAGACAAGTATGATGTTAGTGAAGGCAGAAGCAGTTGGGCAGAAAAGGACACTAGACCCAGCCTTCACACCCACTATATATGTTTACCATTTCTGGGTGTTGGACTAGCCAAGTGTGAGCTAACTGGTACCAACAAAAATTCATAAAAATATGATGTTCCCCATATGTGAATTCCTCTCCCCCACCTTAAATGGATGTCCCAGGGTTTTTGTCTCCCTCTCAACACCCAACAGAGTATATCTTTCCCGTCTCTTTCCGCAGGTTCAGAAATTCCTAATTACTGCTCTGGCTAAACACTGGGGAAGGTGAGAAGTTTGGATTCACCACAACCTCTGCCCTCATGAAGCTTAGATCTATTAGACAAAATCCAAATAACCAAAACACACAGTATCATGATAATGTCCTTAGGAAGAGGCAATGTTGCATGGTGGATAAAGTCAGGAATATCTAGGTTTCAGTCTCTGAAACATATTGGCTGTGTAATCCTGGACAAATCATTTAATTTCTTGGTGCCGTAAGGCAACTCTTCTGCGATTCTGAAGCTTCAGATTCTTTCTGCTTCGATAGATGTGCTCCCTGGTAGATCCCCACACCAATGAAACTTTAGGTCTAACCCAAAACAAAAACAAAAAAAGAGTTCTGAGACATAGTGTAATAAGAGGTCTAAAGGGGAAGGACAGAGGAGATTAGGGCAGGCTTTGTAGAAGCAAAGCCCCGATAGCTTTCGCACTGTCATCTTGTAGACTGAGAGAGAATGAAAGAAGACCTTTAGACCTCGAGGTATGGGGGTCACAGGATGCATGGGAATCATTGGATGATGCACTTGGAGATGGAAAGCACCTTACAGGTCATCTAAACTAACTCTCTCATTTTACAGATTGGTGGCCAATTAGCATTTCTCGATTAGTTGGTAAGGTGGTGCACTGGATAGAGCCCTGGACCTTAAGTCAGAAGACCTGAGTTCAAATCCAGCCTCAGATACTTACTAGCTATGTGACCCTGGGCAAATCACTTAACCTTTGCCTCAGTTTCCTAAACTGTAAAATGAGGATAATAAATAATCTATCTCACAGAGCTGTTATGAAAATAAAATGAGATATCTGTAAAGTGCTTAGCCTAGTGCCTAAAACATAGTAGGCACTATTCAAATGTTTATGTCTTTCCCTTTCCCAGTGAGGTTTAGTGATTTGCCCAGGGTCACAAAGGTAGTAAAGAGCAGAGCTGAGATTCAAACTCACTCAATCAAAAAACATTTATTAAACTCAGCTCCTCTGATTTCAAGCCCAGCACTCTTCACCTTGTACTACCTCTCTGGGAGGCCATATGTTTCCCCCAAAACTTGGAAAGCTTCTACTTCAACCCAGGTTGGGAGTTGAGGTCCCTTCGCCCTGCTGGTGGTACCCTCTATGATACACAGACTCCCTCTGCCAAGGCTGTTTCCAGGATTAGACACATTCATCTTGGAATCATCATCACTTGATCAACCAACAATCAACAAACATTGATTAAGTGCCTACATTGATTAAATTCTAGGAACTGTGCTAGGTGCAAGGGATACAAATACACAAATAAAAATAGTCCCTCTCCTCTAAGAGTTCATCTTCTGCTGGTTAAAAAGCATGTTTCCATATTTATTATGTTCAGAACATGGTGCTTAATACATGTTATGGGGCATATAAAAGAATAGAAGATACAGCAACTGCCTTCAGAGAGTTTACAATCTAATCGGAGAAATGTGCAAAAAAAAATTTATGCAAAATATCAATTTACTTCCTTTTCATGAAAGTAGAGGATAGAGAGTCAGGAAGACCTATTTCTAGGCCATCTTCTTAAGACTGTAACTTGAAGAGAAGGTGTCAACCTACATTATTAGAGGGAATTCCCTCACCTGGGAATTTCCTAAAGCAATGAAATCACAGGGCTAGTCCCTATCACTGCTCAACATATGTAAAATAATGTAATATAGACTAAATACCTAAGTGCTGAGGGAATGCAGAATAAAGAAGTGATGAGATTCAGAGAGAGATAATAATGAAGAATTGGAAAAGATTAATTTTGAATAAAATCTTAGAGTTGGCAAAGGGCATGAATAAACTTGAGAGGAAGTAAGAAGGGCATTTCAGGCAGAGTGAATGCCCAAAGGTACAGAGTGCAACGTCTCTGTTGGCTATTGTTCCATGCTATCCTCATGGGAAATCTCAGCAGCTGTGATCACACTGTGCTCATCCTTCTGCTCAGATGAATTCTGATGGCAAGGGAATGGCAGGCGTTAGAAAAGACTACACCTGGACGTCCCTTCATATGGATGTACTTCTATAGTATTGCCTTCTATGCTCTCTCAATCCTTACGTCCTTAGGACATACTTAATCTTGGAATTCTGTTCATTCAGTGTGTTTTTATTATCATTAATTAGAAAGCCAGAAGCTGGCAGAAACATTTTAAGGTCCCTCAGTCCCTCCCTCTGCATCCAGAAAGAACTGCAGCTAAAGCCTCACTAGCAGGTGGGGGGCTACCTCTTAGCCTCGAAGCCCTCTCAGCAGAGTCGCTAGGATTCTCATTTGTTACCTGATCCAGCCTTGATAGTCCTCTACTATTAATTAGTTTCTTCTTAGGCTGTGCCCAGCCTCTAAATCCCTGGGTCATCAAGGAACCAATGAGTTTCCCCTTCCCTGTGATTATTCCTCCCTCTTCTTCACCACTCGATTCTCGGAGTTTTCATTTCCCTGATAAACAAGTGGATTATTTGGCCCCTCCTTGATTCTCCCAGTAAGCTCTCTGGCCCTGAAAAGATGAGCATTCAGGAGCTTTAAGGTTCCCTCACCCTCTCTGCCTCTCATCAGCTCTGCATGAATAAAAACCTACCGCCCTTCCCCCTGCCAGGCCAGGCCCTGATGGTTATTTAAACACGATGCTCAGCCACAGACGGCAGGGCTATCCTAAGGGACCCACAAGGACCAACATGCCAGATTTATAATAACTGCAGACAAAAAATCCAAGTGAGAGCCCAAGGAAAGATTATGGATTTTTCAGCCCTGTCTTCTTCCTCCTCCCCAACCTTGGGGATATGTTAATGGAACCATTCCTTAACCCAGCAGTTGATGGTGTGGCAGACGGGCTGGGCAGAGGGCCGAATCCCATTCAGGCCAAGCTGCAGCCCTCCTCATGTATCTCAGTGTCTGTATCTTTTCATTTCGGCACTGCGCTTCAGCCAGGCCCATGAGTGCCAAATGCCTGTCTGAGAGCCCACACACTCTCCCTCAGGGCACACACTGATGCCTGCCTGTCTGCCTGCCAGGCACAAAGGGAGAAAATGAGGATGGGAAGGGATGGAACAACTCTACAAATCACCTAGAGTCCAAATTATTCCCAAGGTGATGGAGGTTAAATATAAGTGAAGGATGAATTTCGATAACCAATCTTGGTCTTGGAAAATAGATGATAAAACATGATTCACTCTTTTCAGTATAGAGGTAGGAAAATATAAGCATGGAATATTGTACATGCTGTCAGATGTGGATGCTTCACTGGACAGTTTTGCTTAAATGTTTTTCTTTGTGTCAAGGATAGTTAGAGTGTATCAAAAAATAACCTAGAAAAAGGCATCAATAAAAACTTTAGAAAAGGAAAAAATACATATGAAAATATGCAAAATATTCTATACCATCTGAGAAGTGAAACACCCACATTTGTAAAATCTCCTTCTATGGGAAGTTTTAAAGATTGAATTATTTACAATTCCAGTTGTAGCCCCAGGGGAACTTTGCTTCCTTTTTACGGCTTCTTTGAATTTTTCCATAGGTTGCTAAAGATTCAGAATGGATGTAGGAGGCGCAGATTTCAGCCAGAAATTGGACTGCCTCAAGGTTGCACTAACCTCCGTGTGACAGAGAAGACAGGATGAAAGGGACACTGGCAGAATTTTACAGCCTTTCTCTCATTGGAACTTCCAGGGTCCAGAGATAATCTGTGCTTACTAGAGCAATAGGCATCAACCAGAAACCAGAAAGAAGATACTAAGCCGTGCTCCTCTCAGTCACATGGGCTAGTGTGGTATGATGAAAAGAACACTGACTTGGAAGTACAAGGAGCTGGGTTCAAATCCCATCTCTGATACTTAATACCTATGTAACCTTGGGAAAGTCATGTTGCCTCCTTGGGCCTCAGTTTCCTTATCTGTAAAAAGAAAGGATTTGGTGATGACCTGTGAGGTCCCCTTACAGCCCTGAGATTCTGACTATAAATCTTGTCTGTTAAATTGGTGAGCTGGTGGAAGTACTTTCTTCATTTCTGGGAAAGGAAGCAAATGCTCTTCTCCTATGCTCTTTTGTATATGGCATGTATTCTTAGAAGCACAGAGGGACAGATACAGAGCTGTAAGGGACCTCAGGAGTCATCATATCCTCTCCCTATTTCACAAATGAAGAAACTGAGATAGAGAGAAATTAAGTGACTTAGCTAGGGTCACACAACTATTAAGTGCCTGAGGTAGGCTGAATCCAGGTGTTCCTGGCTGCAGATCCATGACCCTTCCACTGTATCCCTCATAGTTGGGGACTTTTCCCAACCAAGCAGATCAGGGAGAAGAATAATTTATGACAGGGAAAGAGAGTTAATGATGACTATCTCTTCACAGGTCAAGGAAAGCTGGCTTGTCATTATTGTTGTGCAGTCATTTTTAAGTCATGTCCAACTCTTTGTGACTCCACTTGGGGTTTTCTTGGGAAAGATACCAGAGTGGTTTGCCATTTCCTTTTCCAAAATGAGGAAACAGAGGCAAACAAGATTAAGTGACTTACCCAGGAAGATGAGTCTTCCTGAGTCCAGGCCTAGCATTCTATCTGCTGTGCCATCTAACTACCCAAAATTGGTATATTTTCATTTGAATTCTATGTATATTATATTTTTTTTATTTCTAGCATTAAAATTTTGAGTTCTAAACTCTTTGCTTCCATTCGGCCTGTCCCTCACCCATTGAGAAGGCAAGCATTATGATACCCACCCATTTTACTCATATATAAAATATTGAGGCAGTAGTTCACCATATGTTGCAGGTCAGAACAAATGTGAGTACAGAAAGAGGCCGGCCAACAAGAGGTGAATTTCCTGAAAGGGTGGGGATTGGTCAGATCTACATTTTATTAATATTTCATCCCTTACCCTAGAGGGGAAATGTAGTAAAGTGGATAGACAACTAGCTTTGAAACCAGTAAGAACTGAATTTAAGTCCTGACTTACACATACTGCTGGTGTGACCCTAAGCAAGTTACTTAACTTCTCCGTTGTCTAAGCAACTCTATGAGGGAAAGTGGCAAAGAAGGTACCTTTTCCTATACCAGTGAAATTGCAGGTCCTCTCCCCACATTCCTAACTCAGGACTGGGGAAAGTTGTAACTTGAGCAAAGCAAGGCTCCTTTTGTAAACTAAAAGGCAAAACTGATTGCTGCCCCAGAGGGAAGGCGGCCAGGCTTGCTGGGCTCAAAGTAATCTTAGCCAATGAGGATTTTTGAGAAATAGTTCAAGTTCAAATGCCACCTGTACTGAGTAAATTCAAATCCTTTTATTGAGTTTTTCCTCATGTGCCAATGCAAATATGCAAAAAACAAACACATATCCCATGTGACATCATACAGTTCGATTCCATAAACATTGATTAAGTCTACAATGTGCCAGGCACCGTGCTAATCACTGGGGATAAGAATAAGAAAACTATAGTCATGACCCTTCAGCATTACCCATAAGCAGAAGGCTCCCTGCATTCACTGTCAGTCTTACTTACTACTAACGGGATTAAAGGGGTATTCTCTTTGATTTTGGTATTGGATGACAATCTTGAGCCAGATCCTGCCAGTGATGCAAATGACCTAGGGCAAATCACTTTACCTTCCTGGGCCTCAGTTTCCTCATCTGTAAAATGAGGAGATTGGACTAGATGGTCTCTGAGGTCCCTTCCATCTCTACATCTATGATTACATAATCCCTGACTCCGATTCAGTTCCCTGCCAACATAAGGCAGAAACTGAATATAACATACTCATCAATGTTAGGTGGACAGGTATTGTTTTGTTACATTGTGGGACATCTCAGAGTACAATTTACATACAAATAAACTATACTAGTGAGGGACCTCAATTTTCCCCTCTCAGAACTAGATAAATCTAACCATAAAATAAACAAGAAAGAAATTAAGGAGATGAATAGAATTTTAGAAAAGTTAGATATGATAGACCTCTATAAAAAATTGAATGGGAATAAAAAGGAGTATACTTTTTTCTAAGCTATGCCTGGCACCATCACAAAAACTGACCGTGTCTTAGGGCATAGAAACCTCACAACCAAATGCAGAAAAGCAGAAATAATACAATAAAAATTATATTCGATAAAGGGCTGTGGAAATATATATTAAAAATTAATTGGAAACTAAATAATTTAATCCTAAAGAATGGGTGGGTTAAAGCACAAATCATAGAAACAATAAATAATTTCATTAAAGAGAATGACAACAACAAAACAACATACCAAAATTTACAGGATGCAGCCAAAGCCGTACTTAGGTAAAAATTTATATCTCTAAATTCTTATACCAATAAAACAGAGAAAAAGCAGATCAGAAAGTTTAGCCTGTAACTAAAAAAAACTTTTTAAAAAAAGAACAAATTTAAGATTCCCAATTAGATACTCAAATAGAAATCCAGAAAATTAAAGAAATTAACAAAATCAAAAGCAAATTACATACAATTTATGTAATTGCATGTATTATATAATATTTATGTTTTTATATATTTTATATAAATCTTATAAAAATATAATTGAATCATGGATTCCAGCATTGTCCAGCTTCACATCTACACTGGACAGAAAGCTTGTTGCTGTTGTTGTTCAGTCATATACAACTCTTCACGACCCTGTGGACCATACTGTCTGTGGAGTTTTCTTGGCAAAGATACTGAAGTGGTTGTCATTTTCTTCTCCAGGAGATTAAGGAAGACAGAGGTTAAGTGACTTGCCCAGGGTCACACAGTGTCTGAGGCTAAATTTGAACTTAGGTCTTCCTGACTCCAGGCCCAATGCTCTCCACTGAGCCACCAAGCTGTCTAAGATGGAAACAGCTTCTCTCTACATCAAGCCACTCAAGTGCTCTTTCATAACCCCCAATCCTTGAAGGAGCAAGACCCTTCTGGTCTAGTTCTCATAGAAAAGCCCCCAGGTGCAAGACAAAATTATTCTTCTAGCTCACCAACATTCCCAATTATGTTTCATCAATAGAAGGCAGTGTGGGATAGGCGAAAGGGAACTGACTCTGGAGTGAGAGGACCCAGATTCAAATTTCACCTCTGATGTTTACTACCTGTGTGATCTTGAGTAAAAAAACTTATTCTCAGAGGCAGCTAGGTGGTGCAGTGAATAAAGTGTTGGCCCTGGAGTCAGAAGGACCTGAGTTCAAATCTGGCCCCAGACCCTTGACACACTTACTAGCTATGTGACCTTGGGCAAGTCATTTAACCCCTTTTGCCTTGCCTTCCCCCCTCAGAAAAAAAACATTATTCTCCATGTGCCTCAATTTCCTCATTTGCAAAATGACTGGGCTGGACTAGATATACTCTGAGGCACATTCCAGCCCTATGTCTACAATCCTTAAGTTCTTGATCTTGAATTCACAATTCTCTCCCCACGTAGCTCAGTTCTGTTCCTAGAGAGTTTCTTTACTCATCCTTGCCCTTTCCCTTTACCCCTTAACCCTGGATCCTAGGGTAGTTATTAATATGATAAAAATTTCTAAAGCAACTTTATTTATGTAGAGGGTTGAGCAGGGGAGTTCCCTGATCAACTTGATGAGTTTACAGAGAGGTAAACCTTGTTTAAAACTTTGATTGCCTCTCCCCATGAAGGTGGTAGAGTGTCCACTTGACCTATTCTGTTGGATCTTTTGGGATTAAAAACAGATTTAACCACTTACTATGTGCTAGACAATATACTAAGTACATACCCTATAAATATAGGCAAATAAGGTATTTCCTGCCTTCAAGAAGCTTATATTCTAATGAGGGAAGATAACACATAAAAGGCAGCCACAACACTGAGAGGAAAGGTGGTCTTGGAAGTGGCAGAAAAAGATGATGGCAAGGTGGCTAGGTGGTGCAGTGAATAGAGCACTGGCCCTGGAATCAGGAGGACCTGGGTTCTGATTCAGCCTCAGACACTTAACACAAAAACTAGCCATGTGACCTTGGGCAACTCACTTAACTCCAGCTGCCCTCCAAAAAGCAAAAAAAAAAAAAAAAGATGAAGGCTTAAGCCCCAGTAAAAGAAGGCAAAAGCTGACCTACCAAAGCCAAGTGATCTGGGAGCCAAGTCCAAGTAACAAAGAGGTCAAGGTGATGGTCTGAGCATGGTCACTGAGTATCCAGTGACGAACTGGTTGGCCCAATAGTCTGTCGAGTTGGAGCTACCACTTTGTATAAGTCTTCTAAAATAGACCTGGGCCTTTTTGTGTAAACTGGACCAAACAGGCCTCTAACCTGTGGATGGCCGGAGCCAAACAGAGCGGGCTGGAGACAGAACAGTCAGGAATCAAACAGAAATTTAACTTCAAAGTGAGGGAGATGTCTCAAAATCAGGGAGGCAAACTAGACACGTGCTGGGATGCCACCCGTAGTGGGGAGACCCACTTTAGTGTGACTGAATCTTGATTTATATACTTGTGGGTAGACAAAGAGTCAAACAGTGTAGAGTAGCAAGAGTGGTGAGGCACAACAAGGCTGTCTAGTGGCAAGAAGTCTGTTCATAGCAGGGCTTTATGTCTGGACCTGTTGGTGCTTTTGGGACCATCAGTCTTGTGATTTAGTTGCAGCAGTGCTCATCCAGAAGGTGAGCACAAAGGGTTGTTGTTATGCCAAGCTTGGGGTACAGTTTGTTTGCTGGGCCTTAGCTCTGGAAAATGGGCCTTTTGGCCAAAAGGAAGGGGTCTGAAAGAACCCCTACCCTTCTGGCTAATAAAGGAGAGGCAGGTATAAGCCAAGATGCCACAAAAAGCCAGTTGGACCAGGATGAGCACTTTTATCCCAGTAGGTCAGTTCCTTGAGGGGACCTATTGGGGGAGTATGTCCCAGGTATCACTGCAAAACTCCCAATAGGGCAAAGAGAGGGTCTTGTCTAGCAATTGTGTGCTTGCAAGCAGAAAAGAGGGAGGGGGGGGCCAAGAATGTAGAGGGAGAAAATGCCAACACACACTTGAAACAAGGCCTTGGTGCTTGTGCACATAACAAAAGGGAAGAGAAAAAAACAAACCATGACAGTACACTCAGCCCTCATCCAGAATTTGGGGATAGAGATCTTGTTCCAGTGTCAACTGCTTCTGGGTCCCTACTAGACAAACCCTGAGGTCCTCAGACGGCTCTGCTGTCCACTCAGGAGTGGAGGCTTTCTTTAGGAGATCCAGGAGTACATATCTACAAGTTTGGCAGCTGTGGGAGTAGCCAGAAGGACCGGGTAGGGAACCTTAGAAACAATGAGTGATGGCGCATAGAGATGGTCCGGTTTCCCAGACACGCAGGGCTAGGTTCAACAATGCAATAAGTTTTTTCATAAATTATGATCATAATTACACTGGGAATAAGGACTGTCTTTAGCCTTTCTTTGTATCTCCAGCACGTAGCACAGTGCCTGACACATTAATAAATGTTTATTGATTGACAGACATATCCAAATATCACTTGGGACCCTTAAAGATTCATCTCATTTATGGTTGTTAAAAGGAATAGGGATATTTTAAGAGTAACACCCCTAAATATCTAGAATTTAGTGTTGGACATATCATTAGTCTGATCCAGATACCATTTCTCTATACCAATCCTACCTTAATCAGGCTTTGGCTTAAGCCTATGCTATTTTGCGTGTTGCTGCATATGAGAAAAGAGAGAATATAGACTACCTGGAGAGAACGTTGAGTGCATCCTGATTTGCTTATGGCATGCAGTTGGTATAAGTGTTTTTAGGAAAGAGTCATTTGAGATTCTCTGAAGGAAGAAAAAACAAAAAGACTTTGGAAAGTGCAGACAAGGAGGGGAACAGCTCTTCCACATAACCCTAATTTCCAGTTTACTTCCCTGGAAACTTCAGGGACTTTCCCCATGGGTGAGATCAGGGCCTTTCTCTTAGTTGAGCTGAGAGTTTATCTTGATCCCAACAAAGACCATTTATCCTTTTGTATTTTCTGGTATATTTTAATCTACATAACTTCTCCAATTTTTGTTTCATTTGGCTAAACAGAGTTACTCCTGGTTCAGTATTCGTGACATTTCAGCATTTAGGGCAAAAGGGATAAGCTGGCAAGTGAAGCTAAGGGCTAGTGACTAGGAAAGTAGCTTTTGTTCTGAACCAAAATCATATCTGTAGACTAGCAATATTGGGGGGGGGCAGATATATGTAATTCTAGTCCAATATTCCCTATTGGAGATAGGCAGGAGAAGGACCAAGCATCCATCCAAGCCCTTCTCCAGCTTCCCTCAAGGCAGAAACCACACTCTTCCTTGGAGAGATATCTATCTATGCCACCCCACCCACCTGTGAGTCACATTTAGACCATGTAGACATATATGTATCTTACATCATCATATACATTTTATGCTTTTGAGATATAAACTTAGTGACCTTGGATCTGTCCAAACAAACATTACATGCTGAATTTACCACTACACAGAAACTACTTTCTCCCTATAAAAATGATGCTATTTTCTCTCCACTGTTAATGTTTGATCAACAGATTTTTACTAAGCATCTATGTACATAGCAAGATGGTCCATTCCATTCAAGACTTGCCCATCACCTCCCACTTCAGATTTACCTTAAGGGAACCAGAGCCTGAGAAAGGAAACTGTTTATGCTCAAAGGGGAAAAAAAATGTCCCAACTGCAGGGTGCCTGTCCGCATACTTTGAGTAAGATCAGGGTAGGTGGTTTTTAAGGGTTCTGTGGAAGTCTCTCATCTTTCACTGGCAGATTTATTTATTATTGGATTTTGCCAGGGACTCCCCATCTTCATACCATCTGACACAGAATGTAAAAAGAAGCAATCTATGTACTAGATATTGGCTACATAGGAGAAACCTGGGCTTAAATCCTACCTCTGATGCTTAAAAATCATGTGACCATGAGCAAGTCATAGTCTTTTAACCTCACAGGGCTTCAATAGTCTCACCTTTAAAATGGCTATAACAAACAATATTACTGACCTCACAGACTTCAGGAGAAGTGGTGAGATAATGTCTCGAAAATGCAATAGAAGGGCGGCTAGGTGGCGCAGTGAATAGAGCACTGGCCTTGGAGTCAGGAGGACCTGAGTTCAAATCCAGCCTCAGACACTTAACACAAAAACTAGCCATGTGACCTTGGACAAGTCACTTAACCCCAATTGCCCTCCAAAAAAAGCAAAAAAAAAAAAAAGATAATGCAATAGAAGTATTAGATATTATTGTACATATGTGTGGCAAAATTGCTCTCAGGTGTTGACTGCCTCCAGGAATATGACTGGGCAGGCAACAGAGACCTTGGTCCCTATGCTTGGGACCCATATATCTACACAAGAAAATAAAAGACCTTAGGTTTGAAAAACTTGTAAAGCCCAAACGCCAGAATTATATGCTCATTTTTAGGCAAATAATCATTGCCTTGTCTCCAGAGGTTAAAAATTTGTAAAGTGTGTTGAATGTTCACCACTGGCCAGACTGAGGTCTCTAACCAAGAAGCCCAAGCCTGGAATGGGAAGAAAAATATGAACAAAGACCAAAAGGCTACTAACAAGATCTTATACTTTGTTCTAAAGAACTAGGCACCTAAGGCTGATAGGGAAATAAAAGGCTGGAATAGCCAATAAGAGAGAACTACAGGAACAAGATACCCTTTCCCTTCCCCCAGGTTTCTGCTGGTCCTAGGGCACGGGTTTTTCTAGTTTTCTAAAAGAGCTGGAAAAGATGCTTATTTTGGCTTTAAGCCAAGAGAACATAGCAGCACCCTTCTTTCCTGAGGAAGAGATAACCAAGGACCTCAGCTAAAACAAGAAGGAAGCAGCAGAAATTACAGCTAAAGGTGGTGGATACTATGGTGTCTATGGAGCATGTATCCAGCAAAGATGACAGGAACAGTATGAGAACATCAAAAGAAGACAGCTTTAGAGGTATGAGTTGCTCCCTCCTCATAGGTGCCGTGGCCACTAATGTTCCTTATGTGTATGTCTCCACATGTGTACCTTGGCTACATTTGGTCCCCATATGTGTGCCTCCCCATGTGTCCATTCTTTCCACTGATAATGTGTTTATTGATGAGAGCATGCCCCAGGTTTATGGGGGAAATGTTTTGTTGCTACTTATGTTATTATTCCAATTTATTAATTACCTTTACTTTTCTCTAATTTTGTGTCCTGGATGACAATTAAAGGTAGACACGGCAAAAGGATTTTGTTTTAGGGATATGGAGTCACAGAGTTCCTTGAACATAGGGTAGCCTTCCATTGGGAACCTACCTTTTGGGCTGCAAGGTGCTACTGGGAACTGCATTATTATAAAATGATCCTAGAGAGGTAGGAAGGCAACAATTAGGATTAACTGTATTTTGCAGATGGAAAATTTAGAGTTCAAAGCAAACACAAAATTTTGTTCAGGGACATACTGTGAGTCAAAACCCAGAATTTCATCTATAAAATGGACGTCTTGACTCTGTTTTAATGAAGTCTACCTCTTTTTCAATTCATCAGCTAAGAGAGAAGCAAGTGCTAAGTGGGAATGTTTGTGAGCAATCTAATAAGGGATAGAAAAGGTTTCTTTAAAACTGTATCAGGGAGAATTAAGACCTTACCCCCCACTCCCAGAGAACAGAAGCCAGTCAAGTGTTTGGAAAGCAAAAGACCAAAAGAAAGAGAACTTCCCAATATTCTTACAAATTCAAAGCACGGCTTTTCTTTTTCTTTTGTAGTAAATCTGGGATCTAACAGAGGCAGATACTCCCTCAGTAGCACACATCTCAACTCTTCCCAGCACCCACAAAATAGAATGGAGAGAAAGTAATCCCTCAAAATTTGTCATCAAAGAGACACATGAGAATGAAGCAAGGAACTTGGAAAAGCACAAAAAGGGTCAATAAGTGAGAGAAGCTTTGTCCAAAGTCAGATCCCCAAGGCAGAGGTACCATGATCCCTTCATCAACTTGGGAGAAGGCTGAAAGCACAGCTGGCACTCAATCGATGATGCTGACTGTGCACAATAGCCATCACTCCAGTGTTCTCTCAATTGAGACATCCCTTAAGTATCTGACTCCACTGGAACTCAACCCTCTTCTCTATTAACACAAGACTGTTCCTCTGACAGGTAGGGCACACACAACCAGATACTCATACACTTGTCAAGGAAATAGGCTATCACCAGAAGGCACTCCAAAATCTATAACTAACTCCCAAACCCTACTTAAACTGAAATTCTCCTTCACAATGCTACCCTTTGAGGACTCAATTTTCAATTCACAGGATCATAGAATTATAGATGGAGTAGACCTTAGAGGTCATCTAATCTACTTCCCCTCCTCCTTATTTTACAAATAAGGAAAACAAAGTTAAAAGAGGTCAAGTGACTTGTACAAAGCTATTCTGGTAGTAAGTAGAAAAGATGGCATTTGGACCCAGGTCCTTTGACTTCAGATCCAACACTCTTCCCATTGTACTATGCTACCTGGATGCAGGGCTCCTCACTGAACCTCCATTTAAGGAGGTCACCCAAACCAGTCATCCATCCCCTCATTTCTCACTGGGATACATTCGCTGCATGTTTCCATCACAGGGTACCTTCTCTCCCTCCTCCCCCATTTTCATTTTTTTTTTTAATGTGTTGTCTTCCCCCCATTGGAATGGAAGCTCTTAGAGGCGGCCAGGTGGCTCAGCGAGTAAGAGCACCGGCTCCAGTGTGGGGATGACCTGGGGATCAAATCTGGGCTCAGATATTTAGCACCACACCCAGAAATAAATGGCCTGGCCTTGTAACCTTGAGCAAGTTACTTAACCCCAATTGCTTTAAAACAAACAAAAAAAAGAATGGAAGCTCTTGAGATCAGGAACTGTCTTTCTTTGTGTTTGTTTTTCTATTCCCAGCACTTAGCACAGTGCCTGGCATATAGTAAGCACTTAATAAATGTTTGTTGACTGACCTACCTCTCAATTCAATTCAGTTCAACAAACCCACGTTAGGCGTATGTTATGTGCCAGGAATTGTTGGAATGCTGGGGATACGAAAATAAAATAAAAATGGTCTCTGCTATCAAGGAGGTTACATTCAGTAGAAGAGCAATTGGCAGAAAAGGAGGAGGAGAGAGAATTCAGAACTGAAAATGAAATTAAACTTAAAAAAAAAAATCCCAAGAAGAGCAATGGGTGTTTCTATTTCTGTTCACTGCCACCAGGGCTGTCACCTTCCCTGGCCGCCTCTCACATTCAGAGAGCTGCATAAAGACAGGGCATTCCACAGCAACAGACACAACCCTGCTGGCCATTTCTGGAGCTGCCAGGAAAGCTGTGGTAGTCATCTGGCCCCTCTCTTTCCTTTGATCCTTCTAGAAAACACACCTGCTCCTGGGTATGGAGTAGCAGCTCTCTGGTCCTCAAGAACCGGCCCTGAGCCTGGGATCCTCTAGTCCAGCTTCCCCTTGGCCCAGCAGACACTTGCCCTGGGCAAATAGACCCTGTGGCTATTTACAAACTCAAGTGAAGGGTAAACATTTGGTAATTGACTAACTGCACAGTGTGAGCTCCATATCCTCGACAAGCCTTTGATCATCTGCAGTACAGTCATTAAGCATTCTTTCTGGCTCCCTGGCAGTCCCCTTCATCCCTTGCTAGTTTCATCTTCCCCTCACCCCAACTGGCAGAGGTTGGGCTTTTCCCCCCCATCAATAGCAGCAATTTCCTTGTTCCTAGAACCTTTATTCTTTTCTTCAAAGTGCTCTATTCATCACTGAGGCCCCAGTCAAAAGACCTGCCATACACCCCGGGATTCCCAAAGAGGTAGATTGGCAGCTGTTCTCATGAACCTGGAAAAAGTAGGGACAGAAGCCTGGTCCTCCCTCTTGCTTCTAGGCAAGTGTGTAATAGTGGTTTTTGCCTTGGTATACAAACCACTTTTTTCTAAGACACCCCAGAAGCATCATTGTCCTCCCTTATCTGGTCTGATTTCTTGTATCCTGGATGGCTGGGAGCAGTGAGAAGGAAGGGAAGAAACAAAGTACCCGAGGGGAGCTTACAGTCAGCTTTCATCCCCTTCATCCTACTAATTTTGGGGTGGGGATTCTTTCTCCCATTTGTGGTGGAGGAACCTTGGATCCAGAGAGCAATGAGGTGGGCCTAAGGTCAAGAGTGAGCCCTAGAGTTGTCAATGAGAGCATCACAGATCGATAATAATCAATAAACATTATGATTAGTTTACTATGTGCCAGGTACATGGCTAGGCACTGAGGAAACAAAAATGAAACAGTTTCTATCATTAAGGAGCTTATGTCTATCAAGGGAGAAAATATGGACACATAGGTAATATATACATATATTATATATATGTATATATACATATACACACACACATACATGTTTACACTCTGTGTGTGTGTGCTAGGTAACTTTTGAGAGGAAGGGAGTAAAAATTAGAGAGCTGAGGAAAGACCTCATGTAGAAGGTAGCATCTGTGATGGTTTTGAAGGTACAGTAGGGGTGATCACAGACTTCCCATGAAGTAGAGAAACATGATCTTGTTCTTTGTTCAAAGACATATATGACTCCTGGTTGGAGTTAAGGAGGATGGGGCTAAACTGATCTCCCAAAATTCTCTTCCTTCCACATTGGAAGGATCTGGTCTCTATTCCTACTCCAGGCTTGTTTTGCAATGATAAAACTCAATAATGTTTTTTGCCATTAAAAACACAAAGAGGATAACATCACTAAATTGGTTTTAGGCAGCTGCTTAGCTGACATATATAATGGAGGAAGGGCCAATGAGGACCCAGTCTTCAGCATATGCAATATACTCTGTATGCTACCTAATCACATGGAGGCTTAGGAAGCTTGTTTCCAAAAAACTAACGATAGCCAGATAGGGTGATGTACTTCTGTACTCCCTGTCACTGTTGAGTCTCTTGAGCTCAAGAGTTAGGAAATGCTTTGAAGTATTGGGTGTCCACATTAAATTGGGCATTAACATGGGAAGAAGCCTTCCTACAATGGGGACCCACCAGTGTGCTTAAGAAGGGGCTAACTTGCCCAGCTCAGAAACAGAGAAAGGTCAAAGCTCCTGTGCCAATCAGACTAGAATCAGGTCCACAAGTAGACTCTTTATTTCTATCCTGGGTGAGATAGAAAGACTTAGAGTTTTTAAAAGAATTTTTTTTAATTTTAAAAGGAATGATGGAAGATATCTTTCCCTCCCCAATTCAGAGTATCTATAGATGTATTTGACCGTTTCCCATGGGATGATGAAAAGCCTTTTAACTGGCTATTGAATTGGAACTGACAGCGTACAAAAGGCTCTAATAAATAAAAATTTCTCTTCCCTGATGGTGCTTTACACAAAAACTTACGTAAGCTTGAAGGTGGGAAGGGAGTGGTAGCAGCCCCGCCTGTGGCCACCAAGTACTCATGAACACATGATGCCTCTGCATCTTCTCTCTCCGCTGTGTTCCATTCTTTCCTAATCTTAGGTGAATGAATACTGGAAATGGAATAGACCAGGCTGAAATATTGAGGTCTTTGAAAAAATTAAAAGAATGGTCAAAGGTTTGGTCAGCACCTGAAGCAGGCAGCAACATCTGAGCGCTTCCAGCAACCATCCCTGAAGAGCTGCTTGGCTCAGTTCATCAGGGAATCCACCCATCAGCTGACAGAGTGTCCAGAAAACAAAAGAGTTCCTCCTCCACTGGCTAGGCCACACTCAGAAGTCAATGCCATCCTCCTCCCTGGATGGGGAAGAGGGAATATTTTGTAACAATATTCTTAAAATACACCTTCCCCAAGTACCAAGTAAAGGTGTGGGAAAAAAAAAGCATGCTCCCAGTTTGAGAAATTGCTATACTTTGGTCCTTGATACACTTTCTCAGCAAATATTCCTTTGTAAAGGCTAGATGTTAATTGATATTGGGGAGATTTTAATGGTCATATGGGTTCATGGGCAAAAGAATTAGAGAGCCCCACAACTGTAGAAAGGAATATATTCCAGACATAGGAGACAGCCTGTTCAAAGGCACAGAAATTGAAGATTAGATATCATCTTTGAGGAGCAGCAAGAAAACCAGTTTGACAGAATAAAAGAGTGAAAAAAAGGGAATGATGTATAATAAGGCTGGAAAGATAGGTTGAAGCCAAGTTGTAAATGAATATAAATGCCAAATGGAAGAATTGATACTTCATTTAGAGGTAATAGGGAGTCACAGAAGTTTATTGTGAAGGGGAGTGATATGGTGTGCTTTGGGAAAAACATTTTGCTAGCTGTGTGATCAAGTATTTATTAACAAGCTAATACCTCAAATTGTGTTGAGTACAATTTAGAAAATATGTCTGTGACCTCAAGAAACATATTCAACTGGGGTGGCCAGGTAGCACAGTGAGTAAGCGCACCAGCCCCAGAGTCGGGATGACCTGGGATCAAATCTGGGCTCAGACACTTAGCACCCACCCAGAAACACCTAGCCGTGTAACCTTGAGCAAGTTACTTAACCCCAATTGCTTAGGGGCTGCCAGGTGGCTCAGCAAGTAAGAGCACCGGCCCCAGAGTTAGGATAACCTGGGATCGAATCTGGGCTCTGATACTTAGCACCCACCCAGAAACACCTAGCCGTGTAACTTTGAGCAAGTTACTTAACCCCAATTGCTTAAAAAAAAAAAAGAAAGAAAGGAAACATATTCAACTGCTCCCAAAATGATGATACTTAACCAAACCAAAGCTTGTTATGCTAAGGGACTGCCAAAAAGCAATATTCTGATTTTATTCTTTAAAGAGTCCTAGACCAGTTGTTGTAATCCAGAGCCAGGGTTGGGAAACTTGTGACCTTGAGGCCATATGTGGACATCTAGGTGCTCAAGTGCAGCCCTTTGGCTGAATTCAAACTTCACAGAACAAATCCCCTTAATAAAAGGATTTATTTTGTAAAACTTGGACTCAAAAGGCCACACCCAAGGACCTAAAAGGCCAACTATGGCTTCAAGGCCACAGGTTCCCCACCCCTAGTTAGTGTATTTGGCTATGACTTTTTTTGTGTTTGTTTTTTTATAGACAGTGATATTCCTTTAGCCTGAGGGAGTTGACATTGATGAAGCCAGAGGTAGCACAGGGCTCCTAATCACTCTCCACATTTTGCTCACCAGTTTTTCATTGTACAGTGACTGGGGAGACTCTTGACTCTTGTACTCCTGTTCCTTGAAGACCATCACCTGGACCTTGCCCTCAACTGGAGGAACAGAACACAAAGAAGAAACAAATATTTTAAGAGCAAGGAATGGGGAAAATGAGGGGCTGAAGAAAACAACCAGTTGGGAATGAGGTGTTTTTTGCTTCAATTTACTTCAATCCTAATTTGCTTCAATTGGCTCTACTTTACCTCAGATCTTGCCCAGATTGGCAGGGCTTCTCCAAAGGGGAAGGTGGGGAACCTTTGGCCTCAAGGCCAAAGGGCCACACTTGAGGACCTAGAGGGCCACATGCGGTCTGGAGGCCGCAGGTTCCCCACCCCTGGTCCAGATTGACTGGGACCTCAGATTTTATATTAGAATAAAACGAAATATTGGTTGACAGGTTTTTTTTTGAACAGGTATTTTCTCAGTCATCTCAGGGGAAAGATACTCAACAAGAATAGTCAGGAAAGACACCATGTTGATTCCACTGAGAATGGATCCCTTGCCTCTGTGTTGTCTACAGGTCAAGCAGGAGGCCACGTCAAAAACCTAATATCAAAGAGTTTCAAAACCTTAATATGATTTAAGGAAAGACTAGCCTAATCTGCATAGAGCAGGGACTGAGAATATTGCTCCTACCCTGACAATCAACATTACTGAACTTTACCTTGACAAAACAAACTGGAAATAATAAAAGAGGCCCAAACCACTCCAGCTGAGAAGGAAGGAAGAGAAAGGAGATACAGCTTAGGCCCATCTTTCTGGTTTACTTCTGCTCTTACAGCCTCCCACTCCAGTTAAAAGCTGCTGTGTGCAGAGCCCTTCTCCAGCCTGGGTGATGGAGCCAGGGACCACAGACTGTCATTCACAGCATCCACACAGAAAGCCTCCGGCTCTGAATCACATCCTACAGTATTGTCAAGCAGATAATACAAGTGTCCTCCCTGGGACGATCTCTTACAACAGTCCAACACAGACAGGACAAGAGATGATATTTACAGACATTGTTCCATTTGTTTCCTTTTTCCTCTGACCACAAAGCTGGGCTATCTCTGAATTACCCAACATACTAGCAGGGAGACGCCAGAGGCAGAGGAAAGAGATTCAGCTGAATACTGCGACACACAGATGGACTTCTGCTCCCTCTGCTGGTTTGACAGGAATTCCTTTGATGATTCCTTTAACATTCTGAGCTAAGCTTCTTGCATTCTGAGTCCCTAAATGCCACTGAAACTGGATTGATTCGTGTTGGGGAACAGGGGATTATTTTTTTCATGGTGAAAAAAGCAGAGGAATTTGTTTGCTGCATAAAAAGTGATGACTCTTCCCCCACTATCCCCGCCTCCCACCCATCCAAGGACAAACACCCAATGGGCTATTGATCTTTTCCAGCTGAAACAAGAACTGAGCTGTAGGAGAGCCATAATGTGGAATTGGGGGAGAAAGTCAAACAGCAGCTGGCCCTGCTTAGAAGAGTCAGACTTCATAATGGGCAGGATGTTCGTTCTAGGGGAGGGAAGAGACATCTGGGCAGGCATAGTTATTGGGGTTCAATGAGGACATGGGGAAGGGAATTGATTCCTCTCCCCAGCCTTCTTATGCCAAATCGAAGACAGGCTTTCAGAGCAGTGTTAAAGAAATCAGAAATGTTCTATTTCTCAAGCAGTCAAGCCCTCTTTCACTCCTGCTGTCTTTATTTCAAGGTTCTTGCTCAAAATACATCTATTCTTTTGTGCTAAATCAGTTAACTCTCCCCAGGGGTCTCAGGTCTACCCAGAATCTTCCATTTGCAAAAATCAGGGCTGTGTGCATGGCATCTCATGTATCCTCACTGAGACTAGAAGCAGGCAAGGAATACATTTTACAGATGAAGAAAATTGCACACACACACACACACACACCTTTTTTTTCTTTTTAAAAGCATTAAAGGAGAATGGGGAGTCTGTAAATGGTCATAAATTTGTTTCTTGATACCTGAATTTCTTTGTTTAGTTCTGTTACCATTTTTTAAAAGTAAGGATCTGTAATTTCATCAGTGATGGGAACTCCCAGTGTGGAAATTCCCCTCACCAAAGCATTTGAGAATAGTCTGCCACCTTTGGTCTTAGATAATTGCTTAGCGTACAGAGAAATTACATGACTTGTCCGAGTTATGTCAGAGGAAGGAATGGGAACTCAGGTCTTCCTAACTTGAAGGGTGTCTACATTATTCCACATACCAAGTTACTGCTACAGCTCTTCTTCAAAGTAGACCTTCAGAAACCTTGTCCAGGATGAGCTAAGATACTTCAACTCTGAATTCCCCGAGACTACCAGACAATCTTATCTTCAGCCCTGTGCATTTTCTGCCCAGCTGTCCCTTATGTTCCCCAACCCCCTTCCACCTTGTGCTGTGTACCAGGGGACTGACCAATGAAAGCCCAATACCTATGAGCTTGTACAGAGTATTTGGCTGATGCTGTCCCTGATGTGGATTTTGGAGATGTTCTGTGACTGTTTCCAGTCTGTTTACCGAGGTCAGAAAAGGCTTTTTCAATTGGTTTCTGAGTTGAAATTGAGCATACTTACAGAAGGCCCCAGTGACTAGCTAAACCTTTTTCTCTTTTCCTGCCTAGCTGCATGGGGATTTACATCAGCCACACACAAGACACACTCATAAGGGCTAGACTGTCATTGGTCAGTCCCCTGTTACAACTTGTAATCAAATAAACCCCACCTTAGCTTCTAGGAAGGAAGTGCCAGTAGACTGCCCCATTGTCACACTCACCATTGCTGGGTCTTTTCAGACCAAAACTCCCTCCTGTGGTCACCAATTGCCTGTATGTGATGTTTCCCCCATTAGAATGCCAGTTACTTGAAGATAGCTTTTGTATTTGTATCTCTCAGGGCTTGGCTCACAACTGGTGCTTAATAAATGCTTTTTGAACCATTTATATATTTAAGTTACCTGCATAGGGGAAAAAAATGATTGGGTTGGGTCCTTGGAATATTTCCCTACTTTAATTGTGGCCTTTAGGCATCAAGTCCTCTACACTTACCCCCTTCCTCTTGGGTCTCCACCAGGTTCTCTCACTTTTTCCTCCCACTTCCTATGGTGTTCACCACTGCTGTAAAGATAGAAATTTTGTCTGGGAGCTCCTCGATGAGTCACCACAATTATAGCGTTGTCTCCAGAAATGAACATCTGTTCCTGCCCCCAGAACTCGCCTCCTCTTACTATGTCCGTCTTCCTTGAATCATCCTGACAGTGACAGAGTTCATCACTCCGCAGTTAGCCCTTCTCTCTTTAACAATCTTTCTTTTCCATCTTTATTTTTCCACGCTTTCCCTCCAGCCTGAAGTGAGGTGTTAGACAGAATAACTGTATGTGATACTATATATACACAGATAATCAGATCTCTGTCCTCTAGGAGTTCACGATCTAAGACAGACAATAGACCAATTCATCTAGGATGATATTTGTAATAGAAAACACTGAACTATGAAGACACATTCAACTATGATTAGATAGCAGAACATTTTATTTCAGGATAAGTTTCTCATTGAGAGGCACTATGGTGTAGTAGCTAGCTTTGGAATAAGAAAAACCTGGGTTCAAGTCCTTCTTCTGACATATCCCAGTTCTGTGACCCTGGGCAAGTCACCTAACCTAACCTAACCTCTCAGGAAACTCTCCAAGACTGTAAGTTATAGACAACTGGAGAGAATATATCCAAAATTAACTAAGCCATTGCTAGACTGCCAGCAAATTTTGGTGTGGGTTCAGGTTCCTCGATCTTACAAGGTTCTGTACCAGAGGTCCCTAAACTTTCTTAATTATTTCAATAATTTTTTCAAGGCACCCCTAAGCCAAAAGAAATAATTAGCAGTTCTGTTTATTACATAGTTAAAACCAAACAACTTATTAAGTCTTTATGAACCAACAATTGAGTTGTCATTTTAAAAAATAGTGTATATAAATTGAAAGAAAAAATAAGATCTTTATTTCACTCTTAACCACAATTACCTACTAATGGGATGTATGCCCCTTTTAAGCACTGTACAACTTCTCAAACCTTGAAAACAGATTGGATACCCCCATCCTCATTTCTTGTTTCATGTTGATTTTTTTGAGAAATACTTGGTTTTTATCACAGCAACCACCAAAATTCCAGTGTTGCAAAGATTTGTTGCTTATTGTTGGTCAATCATCTCAGTCATGTCCAACTCTTTGTGACCTTAAGAAAACTTTCTTTTTCTCAGCAAAGATACTGGAGTGGTTTGCCATTTCCTTCTCAAGTTCACTTTGTACTTGAGGAAACTGAGGCAAACAGGGTGAAGTGACTTGCCCAGGGTCACTCTGCTTAGTGTCTGAGATCAGATTTGAACTCAGATCCTCTTGATTTCAGGGCTGGCACTCTAGCCACTGCAAGACCTAGCTGCCCTCACTATGACATCCCAAAAAGGAAGTCCAAGAAGTTTCTGGTGTAGCCAAAAGTACAAGTAAACAAAATATATCTCAAACATATGAGAATGTCATCAAAAGAACAGAGTGTAATCTAATATTAGAACTGTGAACTACCTCAAGCTCATAGTTTATGCCCTGTCTGACAGATGTAGAGTATCGCTGCGCTTCCCTCAAACATTTAAAATATCGTGTGGCACTTCTGAGAATTCAATGCAGCGCCTAGTTTGGATACCATGGCTCTATATCATGGCAAAGAAGACAAAACTATCAGGTGCCCTATTGAGACCATGCAGTCATAGGCTGGCCTGGAGGAAGTATGTGTGGTGGGGAGAGGGTAGGGGGGGTGGGAAGGGTACCCCTCACTGACTTTCCCAAGTTCAGAATCATCCTTCAATTCCAAAGGACTCATGATGAAAACTGTTATCCATCTCCAGAGAAAGAACTGATGGAGTCTGAATGCAAATCAAAGCATACTCTTTTTCACTTTATTTTTGTGGGGGAGAGGGGGAGAGAAGGAGGGAGGGAGTGTTGTCTGTGTTTTCTTTCACAACATGACTAATATGGAAATGTTTTGTATGACTGCACATGTATAACCCATATCAGGTTGCTTGCTGTCTTGGGAAGGGGAGAAGGGAGGAAGGGAGAGAATTTGGAACTCAAAGTTCTAGGAAGTGAAAGTTAAAATGTGTTTTTACATGCAATTAGGAAAAAATAAAATATTATTTTTAAAATATATTAAAATGGAAAAAAAAAAGAGTTGTTCTTAAGAAAGTGAATTTTTCTATTGGGGTCCTTTGTAGGCCCTTTCGGTTCCAACTTAACAGCCAATGTAAAGGCCCCTCTTCACCATAGGGGAAGCAGACAGGAAACAGCCACAGAATACCTGTACATCCTCTGGAGAGTAAAGTCCTTCCATTTCATATACAGAAGCAGGCTCATGCAACCTCCACCAGGGCACTACATCCGGCAGAGCATGTTGTGTGTTCTCTTGATGACTGGGACCTCACTGGCCAGGCCCTTAATACATATAAAAAAGACATCGCAGGGCAAAGGCACTAGCACATAGAGGGGTCAGGATAGGCCTCATTGAGGAAGTGGCCTAAGAGCTGAGCCTTGAGGAAAATTAGAGCTTCTAGCAGGTGATGGTGAAGAGGGAGTGCTGCTAAAAGGAAAATCCTTTGTTTAGGCTTTCACCCTGATTAATGAGGCAAAACTCAGAGGAAAAGAGAATTAAAAGGAATTTATTAAAAAATACATCAAGATCGCAACATGTTGATGGGATGATCCCTAGAGATCAGCAAGGGATTCAAGATGCAGCCAACTTTTATTGAGAACTTCTGTAATGAGATAAAGACAATTTGGATTAAGTCTGTATCAGCAAAAGGGGATAGGCTATTGCTTCTCAGCTCTTCCTTAATTTCCACATCATAAGGAAATGAGATGACAGATGTGGGAAATGGACTTTTAGGTGCTGGCTAACAGGTAGGGGATGACCTGCTACATACACACCAGGTGACCCTTCCTCAACAAACCTCTCCCAACAATGATTAACAAGAACACTGAGGGGCGGCCAGGTGGCTCAGCGAGTAAGAGCACCAGCCCCAGTGTCAGGATGATCTGGGGATCGAATCCAGGCTCAGATACTCAGCACCACACCCAGAAATAACTGGCCGTGTAACCTTGAGCAAGTTACTTAACCCCAATTGCTTTAAAAAAAAAAAAAACAAGAACACTGAAAATAAGCCAGACTGGAGACAATGGGAATCACTACATAAATTTCAATAGTGCGTTCCAGACATGTGGGGGACAAAAACATGGAAGTCAAGATGGAATGCCACATATGGGGAACAACAAGCAGGTGCACAGAAGAGGAGAGAAGGCCAGAAGAAGACCCAAGTCCTCAGGCAAGAGGGCCTGGTGGCTCCATGAGGAGCTTCTACTCTGGCTCTGACCCCAGGGACAGGGAATGGCAGTCGTGCGGACTTGAACTGCCCTGCCAGTTTGCCTGACTGACTAAAAGAAAGTAGGAACTACTAAAGAGCAGTTCAAGGTTGCTACCTTTCATTTTTATTAACCACAGCTCAGCGGTGTGATAATTACTCCAAGCAGGTGTCAGGGCGGTTGGTTTATTCAAAAGACCTATCTAGTTACCATCTGTGACAGAAAACCCATCTCATAAGACTAAGCCAGGAAAACCAAGGGGCAAGACAAATGACAAAACACTTGAGTGTCCCTACCTCCATCAGAAGTCCCAGGGGTCTACTGATCTGAAAACCAAAATTATTTTTCATTATTGGACAAAGGCTATATAACACACTAGAGAATAAACAATAAAAAAGGGTTGGGATGGATAAACCTAGAAAAGCCTTAGAAATGTACTTGGAAGAATTTGCTTTTTCACTTCAGTATCAATTCCTGAAATTCTACAATTAGGGTCACTGGAGTCCCTCCTATCCTTTCTATGACCTTGACATCATTATTAGAAAAGAGAAAGTTGGCTCCCTGTTCATTTCATTATAGAACTTTCTCATTCTATGGTCTGTTTGGATATGCCCAGGGAAACGGCCCTGGCCTCCTAAATCATCATCAAAAAGGTATTGAGTTGGGGGCAGCGAGGTTGCCCAGTGGATAGAGCACCAGCCCTGAGGACCTGAGTTCAAATTTGAACTCAGACAAGTATTTATTAGCTGTGTGATCCTGGGCAAGTCACTTGACCCCAACTGCCTTATAAAAGAAAATTGTATTGAGTGGAAAGAGAATAAAACCTGAAACCTCAACACTGAGTAATGATAATGATTAAGCTTGACCCCAAGAAGAGATGAGAAAATAGGCCTCCTCCTCTCTCTGCAGTGGTTGGGGATTGTGGATATGAAATGTTGCTTATGCTGTCAGGCTTAGTTGACATGTCAATTAATTTTGCTGAATGGCTTTTTCTCCCTCTTTATTTTTTAATGCCTTGTCACAAGGAATGGTTCACTGGGTAAAGAAAGAGGAGGCATAGATATAAAGGTGATATACACGGGTATGTGTATATCTACATATAATATACATATACACACGTGTGTGTGTGTGTGTAAATTTGAAAAACACACTGAATTTCTAGCATGTGCAGGTCTCCTATGTGTATATACACATGGGACTGATTGGAGCCTGAGGTGGAAGAGGAATATAGTGAGACATATGAGTTAAAAAAGTAGGTAGAAGTCAGATTGTGGGAATCTCAAGCAATATAAACATTACATGGAGGCAATGAGAGATCATTGAAGGCTCTTTAAGCAAAATGGGGTTATCTTCTAAGACTCTATGTGTAAGATAAGTAAGGTAAGGGAAAGCAGGTAAGTCCCTGTCATGTAGGCTAGGGTAGTTTTTCCCTAAAAAGGCAATGTAACCATCTTTTTAAAAATAGTAATAACTATTATTTATTTTTTAGATTTTTTTTTTATTTTTGAGTTCTGTATTTTCTCCCTCCCTCCTGACTCTCCTCCAATCATTGAGAAATGTGGTATCAATTATACATGTGAAATAATGCAAAAGATACTTTCATATCAGCCATGAATGCAGCTATCTTAGGCAACAGGCTAAGGCTCAAACTACTCACCTACAAAATTTCCTAGTCACCATAAGCATAAAAAGCCCAGAACACCAGTAGTTACAGCTCATCAGTATTGACCCAGGTTTCTGATGGCCCATGACACCTTGGCAAATGCAGACGCAAGGGGAGCTGCACCCACATGAACCAATGTTGCATTGTCAATGAGCTTGTTTGATGCACTACCACTTTTTGTTCAGTGTTAGATAGTCTAGTTGTATCTTATTTTATTGGACTATGGAATCTGCCTCAATCAGACCTGGTTCAGAACACTGTGTAAAATGTTGTTTGTTTGAGAAAAAAACTAACTTAACTGGGAAAATAATGTATTATTAATACTAATATATTGTTAATACTAATTTAACTGGGAAAATAATGTATTATTAATACTAATATATTGTTAAAGCTAATTTAGCTGGAAAACAACATATTATTAATACTAATTTAGCTGGAAAATAATATATTATTAATACTAATATATTGTTAATACTAATTTAGCTGCAAAAAACAATATATTATTAATACTAATATATTGCTAATACTAATTTAACTGGGAAGACAATATATTGACATAACATATAAGAAATATATATATTGCGTAGCAATAGATAGTCTTAATTGATTACCTGGGGTACTAAGAGTTTAAATGACTTTCCCAGGGCACACAGTCAGTGAGTGTCAAAGGCCTTACTTGAGACCAGAGCTCCATCAACTATACTACACTACATCTCCAGGAAAACACAGTAGATGAAAACAACATACTTCCCAAATTTTGACATGCTGCCAAATGAATAAGTAGACAGAGCTTAGTCCATCAGTTGTGTGTATGTATATATAGATGTAAGTGATGTTATTGCAGATGACAAAGTGTTAACACCCTAACTCTATGTTATCTCTACAAAATGTAAATGAACCTCTTTCTCTGATTTGAAATGGAAGTGGAAACACTATTGGCTGGGTGAAAATTTGCTATGCTACTGGAGGCCTTTACATAGCTAAGCCTGCCAGCCTTGGCAACAGCTGAGGCGTTTCATAGTTTGAGTCAACCTAAGCCAGAAGAAGCCCAGTGGAAGGGACCCACACCTACACCCAGAGAACAGATTCTTTTCTATGTGTGTGGGTTGGCCTAAATCATCTACATGGTCTCAAATTCTTCAATTCTAGGAATTCTGTGTCTCAATACTATTGTACTCTATGCCTGCTTTACCTATGGTCAGTGCATGTATTTGTGGGAGGGTGTACCCACTACCATCTCCAAGGCATCACATCTGCAGGTGACCCCAAAGGCCAATGGAAAGATAAATATGCATATATTTATGTATATATATGTATGTATGTATGTGTGGGTATGTGTGTATAGGTATACATATATAGATATGTGGTAGGTTTAAGTAGGCTGCAGCATGTTACCAATGACCCGCAAGAAATAGCCTAAATGACATAATCAAGGCTCTGAGACAGTATATTACAGTGGAAAAAATGTGAATACCGAGGATCAAATCTTGCTGGTGATGTTTACTTCCTATGTAACAAATTACTTAACCCTCCTGGGCCTCAGTTGCCTCATCTGTAAAATCAAGTCTACCTCCGAGGTCTCTTGCAGCTGGAAAAGGAGTCGGGTTGGTTCTATAAGAACAAGAGACCAGTCCTGGTGAAGAGTCTTGGTTAGACATTGGTAGCACTTAAGAGATTCAGAAACAGAAAGTCAGTCAGTCAACAAGCATTACATTAGTGCTTACAATATGCCAGTCGCAGTACACTGACTGGATACTCAATGGAAATGCAAGTGAGTGGGCTCCCGGGGTCTGCACAGGCATACCAGCCATCTGTTGGCAGTGCTGCCCCTGTAGAGAGAGCTGGGCCTGGAGTCAGGAAAACTTGAATTTAAATCTGACTTCAGACACTGAGTAGCTGTGGCACCCTGGGCAAGTCACTTTAACTTCTGTTTGCCTCAGTTTCCTCAACTGTAAAATGGATATAATAATACTACCCATCTTGTAGGACCGTTGTGAGGATCAAGGACATGTTGTTTGTAAAGTGCTTAGCACAGCACCTAGCACACAGCAGGCATTATATAAATGCTTAGTCCCTCCCCCTGGCTGCTGCTGGCTGCCGGGGATTATAATCCTTGAAGCTGCTTCCTCCCCTGGGTGACTGTCTTTCTGCATCTGTGTCTCTTAGCTGTTCCCCACACTCTAGTAGACAGGGTGTCTCCCTCTGGGCAATTGAATAGTAGATACCTTCCCTTCTTCCCCCTGACTGCTGGGGTCTGTCTGGAGCTCCTGGGACTGAGCTGTCGGAAGCCCCCAGAGGAGTGACTAATTCGTTTTCCCAGCTGATAGGGTTCTCTTCTCAGCTCCATCAGAGTTTACAACTAACAAAAGGGTGGGGTGAGGATTCATCTTGTTTACACATTAAAACTTCATCATGTATATCCACATTCTGCAACTGCATCAACAGAGCTGAGGGAAGAGGCAATAACTCACATACTCCCCCCACCCCCTTTCAGATGATCTACAAAGATATGTGGACAAATATTGTACTGAATGAGAAGGTATAACATCATCCTCTGTGAATCTGTATTTTATCCTCTTCCCATTAGGCCTCTCTCCTTTTACTGGGCTTCATTCTCAGACCTCAAAGGATCTAGAACAGGGAGTGGGGAACCTGTAGCCTCGAGACCACGTGTGGCCCTCTAGGTCCTCAAGTGTGGCCCTAGAACCTGCATCCTCGAGGCTACGTGTGGCCTTGAGGCCACAGGTTCCCCACCCCTGACCTAGAAGTTCTAGTAGTGCCTCAGCTTATTATATCCAAAACTGAATTTATTATTTTGCACTTGGACCTACTACTTCTTCTGACCTCACTGTTTTGCCTGTGGTATCACTCATTAACTCAGTCTACCATTTTTGAAATCTTGGAATTTTCTCTGAGTCAGCACTTTCTCTCCCTTCCCACAACCACTTTTGTCTATTTTCCACTTTTACCTCTCTCATATCCAGCCCTTCTATTCTTATTGCTGCCACCCTATTACAGATACTTATTACCTCCTGTCTGGAATAGCTGTGGCAGCTAGGTCGTACAGTGGTTAGAGCAGGAATTAGGAGGACCTGAGTTCAAATCTGGCCTCAGACACACTAGCTGTGTGTCTGTTTGCATTAGTTTTCTCAACTGTAAAATGGAGATAATAATTTCCCCTGCCTTGCAGGATTGTTGTGAGGATTAAACGAGATTATCTTTGTAATAGATATTAGCACTGCTTGGCACAGAGCAGGTGCTATGGAAGTGCTTATGACTTTATTTCCCTATACTCTCCTCTCTTCCCAATCTTGACTCCTTGGTGAACCCACTACACTAACCTGCACTCTACAATCCCTCACTGCTTTGTCCTGTTGCCAATGACACCCTGACAAATTTCACACGGAGACTACTCCCACTATTTGCTTCCTTCACTCTTGCTCTCCTGAGAACTCTATGTTCTCCTGAGCTGAAGGAGCTCACCAAACCATGCTGACTAAGGCCACTACAAATTTATGCTGTATAATTCCAAATGGATCCTTAATGACCCAAGGCAAACATCCTATTCTTCCCTAGTGGAATCTACTCTTGAAGTGGCTATTCCCACCATACTCATCTCTCTTCAAACCTCCCATGGCACCTTCTTCCCCCACACTCTCAGTTGAGGACATCAAGTGACTTGCCCAGGGTCACACAGCTAGTAAGTGTGAAGTAACTAAGGTTGGATTTGAACTCAGGTCCTCCTGACTCCAGGGCCAGTGCTCTATCCACTGCATCACCTAGCTGTCCCTCATCTCATATGTTTCAGATTATCTTCAACTACTATCTCCTCCTCCATTCTGGTCTCCTCCCAATGCCAACCCCTCTATATGAAATCTTGATCCTATCTACTCCTAACTTTTCCAGCAAGAAGTGGGCTCTATACTCACTCTATCCTCCCTCACTCTCTCTTCTATCTTCAACCACTCCTTACCTATAGGTTCCTTCCTACTTCCTACAAACATGTCCTTCCTTAAAATGATCCTCAGTGGATACGACCATTCCTGCTCACTATCACCCTACCTCTCTCATGTTCATAACTAAGCTCCCTGAGAAAGCCTTCTTTCTACACTCAATGCCTCCATTCCCTCTCCTCTCACTCTCTTCTAAACCCTCTGTAATCTGGCTTCTGACCTTATCATTCAACTAAAACTGATCTCTTCAAAATAACCAATGAACTCTTAATTGTCAAATCCTAACGGCTTTTTATCAGTCTTCATCCTTCTTGACCTCTGGAGCATTTGACTCTGTTGATCACATTCTCTTTTTAGATACTTTCTCCTCCCTTGGTTTGCAGGACACTGATCCCTCGGTTCTCCTGTCTGATCACTTCTTGCTGGCCCTGTTCTTTATCCATGCCACACCCACAAACCATCAGTGCGGCCCCCCAGACTCCGATCTGGGCCTCTTCCCTTTGTTACTCTGTATGATCTCACTTGATGATCTCATCATCTCCCCTGGGTTCATTTATCATCTCTATGCAGATCATGCCTAGATTTATATGGCTGGCTCTAGTTTCTGTCCTGAGCTACATTTCCAATGGCATCTGAGACCTCTTGAAGTGGTTGTCCCATTGGCACCTTAAACTCAATTTGTTCAAAACAGAACTTACTGTCTGCCCTCCCCCAAACCTTCTCCTCTCCCAAACTTCTGTATTGCTGTCAAGGGTATCAGCATCCTTCTAGGCCCCAGGTTTGCAAACTTAGTGTCACCCCCTCAGCTCCTCACTCTCATTGGCTCCACATACATAACTTATTGCCAAATCTTGTTATTTCTACTTTAAAAATAACTCTCACATATGCATATATATGTACATGTGTGTATACATACATACACGGTCCCTTTCTCCTCATTCATATAACCTCAATTCTAGTCCAAGCTCTGGCCTGGATTACTGAAACAATCTTCTGAATCATCTCTCTGCCTCAATTCTCTCCTTAATCCAATCTAGTCAGAGTCAGTCTGTAAATATTTCTTATGGGCCTACTATGTGCCGGGCACTGTTCTAAGCACTAGAGCTACAAAGAAAGGCAAAAAACTCCCATTAGTTTATGAGCTCCTCACGGAGATCACAATCTAACAGTGGAAAACAACACATAGGAAGAAGCTGAAAAGTTGGGGGGGAGGGTAGAGGTAACCTGGCTTATGGGCATGATGAAGTCCTGCAGCCAGGAGGGAGATGATCTGCGGAGTTTCAGAGTTGATTTTATCTTGCAGAATGATGAGTTTCTGGAGATCATGAAGTCTGAGAGAATCTATCCTCCTCTCAGCTGCCAAGGTGATTTTTCTAAAGTGTAGGTCTGATTTTCTCATTCCGACCCCAGTTCTTCCTTTTCTTCAACATTTCAGTGGGTCCTTGAACAACCCGTCCACATTTTCTATCCTTTTCATTTTTTAAAAACTTTTTTAATTTTAATTTTTTTTGCTTTTTGGAGGGGGGAAGGCAGGGTAATTGGGGTTAAGTGACTCACATGGCTAGTAAGTGTTAAGTGTCTGAGGTCAGATTTGAACTCAGGTCCTCCTGACTCCAGGACCAGTGCTCTATTCACTGCACCACCTAGCCACCCCTTTTTAATTTCTTTTTTTTCCCCATCCTTTTCTACTTTCATCCATTACCTCCTAGAAATTACATAAGTACCTGGACAGCTGTCCAGCTGTTATCTCTCAGTCTTGTTACATGATTGACCTACTTCCTTTTCTGACTGTACATTTCCTGGTTAATACCTTCTGTGCCGCTTCTTGCCCATAAGTCATTGCTGCTAATATGCTGTAGTTTATTTTAGGCAGTCAATAAACACTGAGAATGAAGGACAAACCACAAGGGTTCTATACGAGGTCTCTACAAGAGAGGACTTCCAGGACAGGTGATGTGAGTTAAACCTGAAATTTATGATTCGTATGCCTCATCACGACTAGGGTCTAAGTTCAACCCTATTCCTCCCATAGATGCTGTTGTCTCTTCCTCCTCCTCCTCCTCCTTCTCCTCCTTCTACTTCTCTTTCTCTTCCTTCTCCCCCTTCTCCTCCTCCTTTTTACTTTTCCTCCTCCTTTTTTATTTTTTTCTAAAAACTGTCCTGCAGCAGTTTTCATTACTGATTTCTTGAAATATAGCTCTGAAAAACAGACTTGAAAAAAGGTCCTTGTGTTTTAAATGAAGCTACTTGACCAAGCCTTTAAATCCAAATCATTCTGGCCAATAAGAGGCCCAGCCCATTGTTTAAATTTTGATGGCTTAGAATGAGTGTAAATAGCAATTGTTTTCTGGTCCCAAAATTTTGAGGGTCTTCCACTCCCAGACTGATATCTTTGGGATGGTAAATTGGGCCATCTTTTGTCTCTTTTCATACTTGGCCCTTAGTCATTGAATGGCATGACCTCGGACAAACTGAGACCTAAGAAAGGCCTTAATATAGAAAGGCAAAGGTCACCCAGTGCATCCTGGGCCATTGCCAGTCATTTTGACTTCTGTCTTGCCACTGGACTTGGATGACTCTGGAGGAAGGAGCAGAGTGATGACTTTGTGCAGCTCTGCCTCACTCAAATTCAATTCACCTGCAAGTCAAGACATCACACTTGTGATGTCATTGGTCCTTTCTGAAGGATGAACAACATTTACATGTTTCACCTTGGAACTCTTCACACATTGACTCTCTGAAAGTGACTCCAGGTTAAAAATATTGTGTAGATCTATATCTATTCAAAATCATAGCTCCCAAGTCCTATTGTTATTGTGTTTACCAGTCAACTAAAGAATATATTTATTCCAAGCAAAAGGCATTTAATTGAATAGCATGGCATAGGAAAACCTCCCCCATAATATTAATAATAATAATATTCTCCTACAAGTAGCGTCAATAGGACATACATAAGAGAACATATGTGGTCCATGAAATACACATGGAGAATCACACAGAGAGAATACACATGAATGGGGAAAGTGTACAGCTAGGACAGCTCCTTTTACTAAAGTGGCATCCTCACTGGAACTTCTCTGTCTCTAATGTAGCTACTTGCTCTCTTGCAGAATTACTGATAGTGCTGTAAGCTGCTTTCTCTGCTGAGCTGGAGTTCTCTGCCTAGCTGTTCTTTAAGGTATCTCAGTTCCAGTCAAGCAGCTCTCTTTCTACAGTCTGCTGCCACCTACTGGTACTCAGATGTTGTGCAATCTCTTAGCCATAGAAAGTGGCCTATCAGCTCCTTTAGTTCATAGCCCCAAGGGATATTTTAGTTTGATATCACACCCCACCCAGGGTGTGATATCAGGGTGAGGTGGTACCGTGAGCCTGCAGTCAGGAAGACCTGGGTGCAAATCCAGCCTCAGAAGTTTACTAGCTGTGTAACCCTGGGCAATCTCAGCCAGCCAGTTAGAGAAGTCTTTAAGGCATTTAAGTCGGTCTTTGTACTTGAACTCAATGGAAACTCTTCCACTGAATAAGATCTTCCCATCTACTCATAGTCTGACTGAACTCATTCCCCTAATGGTTATCAAATACCACCCCCTTCTTACTCTCCCAAATGCTGTGATACTAAATCCTCAACTGTATATGATACATCCTTCCCAGTACTAATAGTTATTGTGTTATGCCCAACTCTTCATAACCCCCACTTGATGTTTTCTTGGCAAAGATACTAGAGGGGTTTGCCATTTCCTTCTTCAGTTCATTTTATAGATGAGGAAACTAAGGCAAACAGGTTTAAGTGACTTGCCCAGGATCACACAGCAAATAAGTATCTGGGGCCAGATTTGAAATCAAGTCCTCCTGACTCCAGGGTCAGCGCCCTATCTACTGTACCACCTAGCTCTCCCTAATACTGATTTCTCTCATAGCCCTTGACTCACTATAGAGGAGGAGGAAAAATACTCAATACTTTTTGCTCCCTATTGCCACTTCCAGACTTCCCTTCTACTATTATCACTCAACAACCTCTGTCCCTTCCAGGTTTACTCTATATAAATCTACCACCCCTTCCAGATCCTCTAGTGACTGTTATTTACCAGCCCCCAGCTCAATCTCTCCCTGCCCCTTTTTCTATCAGTTCAGTACTTTCCATTCCAGTTCCTGCCTTCATATTAAGAGAATTCAACATATATGTTGATCTTCCCTCAAGTCAGTGTAATGCGAATGTAAATTTTAAAGATCTTCCCTGCCCCTAGGCTAAAGTGCACCAGAAGCCTGGGGAGGGAGGCTTGTTTTTCAGTAGATACTTTTTGATTGGCCAGTGGGTCAATAAGGTTGTTACATTCTCTGAGCCAGGAGAAGGCTATATAAGCCCTGATGTGTAGCTTTGTTTTGGGACTCACTTTGAGAAGTGTTCTGTGATTTGATCTGAATTCTGGGAAGCCGTTCTTGAGAGTCCCCCGGCTTTGAAAAACCCAGAATGTGGAAACCCAGATGTTGACTGGGTATGGATGTAATGGTTGGACAGTTTAGAAATCTGTCTACTTGATGTTTCTGTCTTGATAATTATGCCTGTATACTTTGAGGTTCAGGGTGCTGACCTTTTCTCCTGAACAAGGTAAACGATATATGTCTGACTGATTAAAGTAAGCTTGTTAACCCATTTTGAGTTGCTTTCCTTTAACAAAGCAGATCCAAGAACCTGTGGTAGCTGCAAACCCTGAGGACGCTTGGGGTGCTTGCTGCTACAGTCAGTCAATCAATCAACATGCTCCCCAATTGATTCTCAGACCCACTACAGCTAATTCAAATCTTCTCTTCTCTCCTTATGCCTCCCATAACTCCTCCACCCCAACCCCAAAACCATTTCATTCCAAAATCTTGATTCAAGGCTATTCTCTATCAGCACTCATACGTTATCTAGAAAATCAAGACTATTTTCCATGAGCTAACTCTTTTCTCTGCCTACTCTTTACCTTATAACCCCTCGAAATAATCTTCCATTTTTTCCTCCTTTTACTCCAGTATCTGAGGTGATTCTATCTCCTCGATAAGGTTAACTCCTCTATGAATGCCCTTGGTACCCGTCAGCAGATTGCCTCTGCTATCATCCCCTTTCTCTAACCTTCTCTAATCCCTTCCTATCTACTAATTCCTTTCATGGGCCTACAACCATAAAGTCTCTCTCATCCTTAAAAAAGAATCTTTACTGGTGCCTATAATCCCAGTTAGCCATTATTTTAGTTGTTGTTGTTCAGTTATTTCAGTTATGTCTGGGTCTTTATCACGGCATTTGGGCTTTTCCCGGCAAAGATACTGGAGTGTTATGCTGTTTCCTTCTCCAACTCATTTTTTTTAAGCAATTGGAGTTAAGTAACTTGTTCAAGGTTACACGGCCAGTTATTTCTGGGTGTGGTGGTAAGTATCAGAGCCTGGATTTGATCCCAGGTTATCCTGACTCTGGGGCTGGTGCTCTTACTCACTGAGCCACATGGCCGCCCCTAACCGCCCTTAACCCAATTGGGGTTAAGTAACTTGCTCAAGGTTACATGGCCAGGTGTTTCTGGGTGGGTGCTAAGTGTCTTAGCCTGGATTTGATCCCAGGTCATTCTGACTCTGTGGACAATGCTCTTACTCACTATGCTACCTGGCCACCCCTCTCCAACTCATTTTAAAGATGAGGAAACTGAGGAAACAGGGTTAATTGACTTTCCCAGGGTCACAAAACTAGGAAGTGTCTGAGGCCAGATTTGAACTGGGGAAGATGAGTCTTCCTGATTCTAGGCCCAGCACTTTATCCATTGTGCCACCAGCTGCCCTCTATCATTTTATACCTCTCCCTTTCTTAGCCTAACTCAAGGTCTTGTCCTGGGCCCTCTTCTCTTCTTGCTCTATACATTCTCCACTGATAATCTCATCTGTTCCCATATGTTCAATTATAATCTCTACTCAAAAGGTTTCCACATCTATATATCTAAACTTAATTCTTCTAGGGGCTGCTAGGTGGTGCAGTGAGTAGAGCACCAGCCCTGGAGTCAGGAGGACCTGAGTTCTTGACATACTTACTAGTTGTGTGACTTTGGGCAAATCACTTAACCCCAATTGCCCTCCAAAAAGCAAAAAACAAAAACAAACTTAATTCTTCTAATGAACACCAGTCCCACATCAGCAATTATCTATTGGATACCTCAAACTTAACATAACAAAAATGAAGGTAATGTTCTTTCCCCCAAACATGCCCCTGCTTTAAACCTTTCTATTTCTCAGTTACCCAGATTTATAACCTCAGAGTCATTCTGGACTATCCTGCTCCCTCACCCCTCCCCATATCCAATTATTTGTTAATTCTCAATTCTGCCACTACAATGTATCTCAGTTGTCTCCTTTTGTCCCTTCACACAGATACTGCCTTCATTCAGGCACTCATCTCCTCTCACTTGGACTACTGTAAGGGCTTCCTAATTGGTCTGCCAGCTTTCAGTCTCCCTCTTTTCAATCCATTCTCCACCTAGCTGCCAAAATAATCTTCCCAAGTAAACAAATCAAGTGCTCATCAATTGTAGAATTGCTAAATAAATTGTGGCAAATATAATGGAATATTTTTTAATTGTAAGGAATCACAAATTTAAAAAATTGTTTTGGAAAAAAGAGAAGACCTATATGAACTGATGCAAAGTGAAGCAAGTGGAACCAGGAAAACAATATACATAATGACTACAAAAATGTAAACTAAAGGGACAATAACAGGAAGGCAAACCCAGTGTATTTATAATGACCAATCTTGGCTACTGAGAAGTGGTGAGGAATTTCACCCTCTTTTTGTTGGAAAGATAGGAAACAATAGTTGTAATTACTGAAGAATGCAAGTTGGAGGACTCAGAGTAACAGAGAGATTGCTAGTGGGAACAACTAAGCTTTAGTATATTTCCAGTGACAAGTAGGAAGTAGCATGAGAGATATTATTGAGGCAAAGAAGGTGAGTCAGTTATGCAGCAAAAATGATGATAACAGATAGCCAAGATGCTGCACTAGAACCAATGAAATGCAAAAAAGACCTAGAGGAAGGCTTCTATTCTAACATGCTGGGTGGATCCACTGGTCCCCATGCCTAGAAGCCCTTCCCTCCTTACCCCTCTGCTTCATGGAGTCCCTCTCTTCCTTTTATATTTATTGATATATACATATGTGTGTGTATGAACATGTTGTCTCCCCTGTGGGAATGTATGCTCCTTGCAAGTAGGGATTGTTTTAATCTTTATTCTTATATCTGCTGCACATAATACAGTGCCTGACATATAATAAGTATTTAATAAATAGTTGTTGATTGATTGATAACCTTTTAGAGAACATGATCAAGAACTGCATAAGATATTCAAGCAGTTCATTCCAGATCCATATCTTTTGGCAGGGGGTTAGCTCCTCCTCCCATCCATAGTTATCTTCTCCACTGCAGAAACTCCTTCTGATGTCAGTTAATTCTGATGAAGGGATTCAGAATCTCCAGACCAACAAAACTTAAAAATTTCCTTCATTAGAATTCTTAATCAAAGAATATCACTTTAGACCCATTTATCTGTCTTTCTACAGTCTGTTTAACATTGAATTTCTTCATTTTTACCATCTTTATTAATGTTATAGGTAAGAGATGATAACTCAAAGTTGTTCTAATATGACTCCTGTAATTATCAATAAATTTGAACAATTCAATTGGTTTACTGATTATTTCTATTTCTTCTCTTGCAGACTATTTTTTCAAGTCCTTTAAAAAAGAAATTCAAAACTCTAACACAAACAAAAACCTAGAAAATGTACATGAGAGAAAGAAATGGTCAAAGATAGCCATGAAATATAGTTCCAAGTCAAAGAGGTGTTCTGGACCAGGCCTGGTTCAGACTGGTTCAGTATTCAGGCTAAACACTGGGATGGAATGAGACATTCATGGATCATCTAATATTTAACAAATGGAGGTTTACTTAAGAATAGCATGAAAAGGATATTCAGCAAGAATACAGTCTTGATTCAGGTGGGCCAGCACTGGTCCAGGTGTGAGCAACATCATCTTTAGCCTCCACATTTACCCAATTGGTCTACTCAGTCTGAAGGGCAGGGCAGGTCTGAGTAGCCCCAGGCTCCTTGTGACTTTTAGGTGACCAAGAAGCTATGTCAATGGTTTAAGCCATAATCATCTAGACCAGGACTTCCAAAACTTTTTCCACTCATGACCCCTTTTCTCATTTCAGCAGCATTCATTGGCATTGCGTGGTCTGAGTGTTCAGAACCAAGGCTACAGTGAAGTTGCATGATGCAACACAAGCAAGAGCTGCCAGCAGCACTTCGGATTCATTACATATTTGATTTTAATTAATTTTGGTTGTTGCACATTCAGAAATCTTTTACTGTTGTCAAATTTTTCCCAACCCTAAATGGGATTTCGACCCATGGTTTAAGAAGTGCTGACCTAGACCAATAAAATCTTGAAGACAGTTTTATTGCCTTTTAAGGGAAAACTAGCCTAGCCTTGCTACAACCAAAGGATAATAGAGAAGATGGTGTAGAGATCGTGGGGAAGACTTGGATAGAATACTTCCTTAAGCCATAATACTCAACATCAGCAAGCATCTTGCGTCATTTCATTTTCTAGCTCCTTTTCTGGCAAAACCATGAGCTTCTTCATTGCCTTTAACCTCTGAATGAGTCATAGAATACTTCCACTCAATATTGGGCTATTCAGCTTTCTGGAGTGCTCTCCATGGATAATGGATATGTGGATAATTATTTCCATCCATTTTCCCCTCCAGTTTCCAATTGGGTAAGCCATACATTTGATGACAAGGTCACAGTATATGTGCACAATAATTTTATTCATGTTCCAACTCTCTGCTCATTCAATCCCTTTGAGGAGTTTCTAATATTAGTATTTTATTAGTATGGTATCTGGGCTATGTATCACTTACAGAGTTTTTCTTTTTTTCCCTTTTTTTTCCTTTTTTTTTTTGGAGGGGGGCAGGTAGGGCAATTGGGGTTAAGTGACTTGCCCAAGGCCACATGGCTAGTTTGTGTGAGTGTGTGTGTTAAGTGTCTGAAGACAGATTTGAACTCAGGTCCTCCTGACTCCAGGGCTGGTGTTCTATTCACTGTGCCACCTAGCCACCCCTAGAATTCTTATGATACCCCATAAATACCTATTTTATTTTATGCCCCTTTTCTTCCATGGGTCCGACAGGTTCCAGTTGTATACACTGTGTTGGATTAAAAAACCTGACTGCAATGCTCTCAGTAGCCCCTAAAGCTCTACTCCTATAGCTCCCTCTCCTAGCGCTTGATAGGTTCACTGATCCCCCAATTTTTTTTAAAGCAATTGGGGTTAAGTAACTTGCCCAAGGTTACACGGCCAGTTATTTTGTGTGGGTGTTAAGGATCTGAGGCTGGAACTGATCCCGGATCCTCTGACTCTGGGGCCAGCGCTCTTACTCACTGCGCCACCTAGCTGCCCTGATCCCCCAATTTTTTGATATTCTGAGGAAAATACATTAGGTGTGAATTGTCATATGGCCCTATGCTGGACCTGGTATGTCATAGAAAGACACTGACATGGTTCCTACCACTGGGGAGCTTATAGTCTTAAAGAAAACTTACACTAAGAGAGTCATAATGTCTAGGACTAGGGAGATAATAGTCCTATTATACTCTGCTTTGATTAGATCACTTCTGGAACATTGTTTTTAGTTCAGGTTGCCATATTTTAGGACATTGATGGGTTGAAAGTGTCTAGAAGAAAGCAATGAGAATGGTGAAGAACTTTGAGATCGTGCTATATAAAGAATTCTTGACTTTTCTGGGACTCAGTTTTTCACTTATAAAATGAAAGCATTAAATAAGATGACCTTTAAGATCCTTTCCAGCTCTAAATCTATGATATTGTGCTATAACCACATGAAATGTACTTTTACTGTTATTACCATTATTATAATTAATAGCAGACATTTAACATTTATATAACACTTTAAACTTTACCAAGCACTTTGTATACATTCTCATTTAAGATAATTCCTTATTTAGAAGGCTTTCTAACAAAAAGTACCACAGGTTTCCTCTCTCTTCTAAAATATGCCATTCTCTTGCAATCCCAGCCATTTATTAGGTAAACTTGTTTCAAACACCAGTCTGGTATCTGAATAAATGCTTTGGACCTATTTAAGGTCTTGGAACTTGGAGTGGTACAGCCACTGATCAAACTCAAGCATTCTTGCCCAGAGGTCAATTCTCTTTGGTCAGTGCCTCCTCAGCTTCCCCTCTTTGTCAGTTATCAGAAAGAATGGAAGAGAGAGATCCATCCAACCCATCAACTAGGGTCAGTACATCTTAAATTCATGGCAGTTTCATACAAAATGTAGCACAAGAAGAAAAACTCTCAAAACTCCAGAGGGATTTTCTCTAATAATGTGCCTCAAGATTTATTGAGAAATCTAAATCCCATTTCCAGCACATTAAAGGGCCTGATTACAAATCTACAGGTTATATATTTTGTAATGTATTTCTGACAAAATTCAAAGAAGAGGGAAGAAAAGATGTTATTGGCAGATGGATTCTTCGAGGGCAAAAGGATGTTGGAGAAGTGAAAAACAGAAAGGTGATTGGTTTTTAATCTTCAAATAAAAAGTGCATTTGATTTTGAAAAACAATCAGCAAGTCTCACATTTTTGTGTTTAACAACCACCTTGAAATTGGCCTGTCTCCTAGGACTAAGCAATTCTAGGCTACCTTAGCATGAATGATTTATGGCATTCATGAACCTGGCAACTACATCAGTTTTCCTAAACCTGGCATCTAACACCACCTGCATGTTAAGTAAAGATTTACGATTATAAAACTCACCTCATTATGCAGAGGTACGTGAATTGTCTTATGTGTGCAGTCTATAATTCCCCAGAAAGATGAAAAGTCATCTATGTCACATAATTTGTGACTCCTGCCTGCTGAAGATGAAGTTTGGGTGGAAGCTAAAGAAATAACTGGCCCTTAGGAGAAAAATAGCTTCAGCTACCCATTATACCACCAAATGATGAAAGGGTTATAGCCATCCACTATATCTCCAACCAAAAAAAAGCAGCTAACAGGGAAGGTCACTTTAATCACAGCACTGAACTATGTCTACGTCCTGACAGTTGCTGTAATAGACAAATTCTGTGACTCTTTGGAATTATCAAGTACTATGCCAGTTTCATTTTTCCCCTAGTTTGGTGGCTGTGTTGTCCTGCTGTGATTTCTCATCAAGCAGCCTAGTTAGACCCCCAGACATAGTCTTCAGAGAAGACAGCTCAATACTGTTATGTCCAACTGACCTCCAACACAATCTCATAGCATACAGAAAAACAAACACTGTGCCCTGAATTTGGAGTTTGGGAATGCTGCTCACTTCTGGTGCTGCTTTAGAAACTCCATGGTAAGTTTCTCAGTTCAACAAGGATTTTATTTAGTACCTACTTTGTCAAGCCCTGGGAATACAAAACCAAAATAAAACAGTCCCTGCCTTCAAGGAGCTTACATTCTACCGAAGGTATACAACATATACACAAATTGCTGGAAGGGTCAAAAAAGACCTTCTGTAAAAAGAAGTGGGAAAGAGGAGGAAAGGAAATGAATAACCCTATGAGGTAGGTACTATTATTATCCCCATTTAACAGTTGAGGAAAATGAGGCAAGTAAAGGTTAAATGACTTGCTCAAGGTCACACAGCTAGTAAGCATTTGAGACTAGATTTGAACTCAAGTTTTCACGACTCCGGGCCCAGCACCTTATCCGCTGCACCACTACCGTGTTTCCCCGATAATAAGACCTATCCTGAAAATAAGCCCTCCCCTTACTGTGTAAGATTCCTCTAAAATAAGCCCTCCCCCGAAAATAAGCCCTATTGAGATTGCTACTGTAGTGAAAGTGATCCCCTGCGCTACACGCTACATTACGGTACCCTCTGTATGCACTGTCCCCCACCCCGTGAAACACACGCCGCACTCTGAGATGCATCCAATCAGAGCTGCAGCAGTGAGCGCGTCATCCTGTTCTTCCCCAGTGATTTGCTTATTGAATAAAGGTACTTTTTTTGTACACATTTACCTGTTTATTAAAATTGCTGTCAATGTTCATTAAAATAAGCCCTCCCCTGAAAATAAGCCCTCTGGTGTTTTTCTGTCCAAAAAAACTAAGACAACAGTGTCTTATTATCGGGGAAACACGGTACTTGTCTCTTAGTGGCACTTAGCTGGATCTTAAAAAGGTAGAAGTGAGGGCTATATCCCAAAGAGATCATACAAGTGGGAGGAGGACCCGTGTGTACAAAAATATTTCTAGCAGCTCTTTTTGTGGTGGCAAGGAATTGGAGATCAAGAGGATGCCCATCAATTGGGGAATGGTTAAACAAGGTGTGGTATATGAATGTCATGGAATACTATTGTGCTGTAAGAAATGAGGAGCAGATGGACTTCATAATAACCTGAAGAGACTTATAAAAACTGATGCTGAGCGAGGGGAGCAGAACCAGGAGAAATCTGTACACAATTAGAGACACATCATATGTGAGACAACTAACTTTGATAGACTGGGCTTCTCTCAGCAATGCAAGGTTAGAAGACAACTCCAAAAGGCTCATGATTGAAAGGGACATCCACATCCAGAGAGAAGAATTAGAGTCTGAATGCAGACTGAAGCAAACTACTTGCTCTCTCTCTTTTGTGTTTTGTTCCTTCTTTCTCATTGTTCACTCCATTGATTATAACTCTTTTTTACAACTTGACTAATGTTAATATGAAGGTATCTGTAGAACCTATATTGGATTGTATGCCGCCATGGGGGGAGAAGGGAGGAGAGGGAGAGGGAGAAAATTTGGAACTCCAGGGATTGTGGAACTGAATGTTGTAAACTAAAAGTAAACAAATTTTTTTAAAAGGTAAAAGTGATAGAGGAGAGCATTCCAGGCATGAGGTATAGCCTATGCAAAAGTCAAGAGATGGGAGATGAAATGTTGAGTTCAAGGAACAGTAAACAGGCCAGTATGGCTGGAAGAGAGAGTATCATAGGGAAATGTCTGGAAAGATTGGCTCAAGGCAGATTAAGAAAGACTTAAAATGTTAAACATAGGAAAATGTAGTATATCTTAAAGGCAATAGGAAACCACTGAGGTTTCTTTAGTAGGGGAAAAAGGGGAAAAGCAATAGCATTTATTAAGTGCCTACTATGTGCCAGGAGCTTTACAAATATCATCTCATTTATCTTCACAACAAAAGTGTCATAGTCTGATCTGTGTTTTAGGAAGGTTATTTTAGCAACCATAGGATATACAGATTAGAAAAGAATCAGAAGTAAAGCGCCAGCCCTGGAGTCGGGAGGACCCGAGTTTGGTTCCAGTCTGAGACACTTAACACCCACACAAAAATACTAGCCGTGTAACCTTGGGCAAGTTACTTAACCCCAATTGCCCTCCAAAAGGCAAAAAAATAAGAAATAAAAAAAAAGACTCAGAAAGCAAGAAGACTAATTAAAAGGCAAGTGCAATAGTCCAGGAAAGAGCTGATGAGAGCTGGAACTAGAGCAGGGGTTGTTTGAGCAGGGAGACAGAGAAAGATGGGAGAGATGATGTGGAGACAGAGTCTCTAAGATTTAGCAACTAATGGGATGTGGGGAGTGAGAAAGAGTGAAAATTCAAGGATGTTCAGGAGTTGTGAAACTGGGTGACTAGAAGGATGATGGTACCCAGGACAGAAATATGGAAAATTAGAAAACTCATGGGAAGCAAACAATTCTATGATCTCAAGAAATGATGAGCTAGAATAATAGCATTTAGAGCTGAAGGGGACCTTAGAGATTATTTAATTTAAAGTCTTCATTTTACAGATGAGGAAACTGAAGCCCAGAGAGGCTCAAGGACTGGCTGAAGGTCGTATAGCTAGGAAGTAGCAGAGCCAGACCTGGACCCTGCCTCCCAGGGTTCTTTAAAAACAAGCAAAAATTACAAATATTCCATTTATACTATTTCCCTCTAAACCCTACAAAGACATATATAGCCATCTGCACACCTTACCGATTGTCTTGAATATTTCCTGGCAATTTAACTTTAGAGTAAAAACTAGCCGAGGTCTGTTGTCATCCCCAGGCAGTAATCTGGGAGACAGAGAGCCTCCCCACAAATTTACAGAAGTAATGTCTACTATGTGCAACCTGTGATGCACGTGGGGGAGAAAGAAAGGCACCAAAAGGGCTCTAAAAGGCATTACTAAGAACTCTGAAATCCTAAATACACACACACACACACACACACACATATACACACACGATTTTAGGGGCATAGATAGTGTTTTCATTACTATTACTGAATAAAAACAGGAGATTTAGAAAAAAAGGGGCAGATTTGGGAAGTAAAGAGCTGGTTAAGGAGGTGGTATCTGAGAATGAGATCTGGATTACTTGCTGAGAGCATAATGAGCTCTTAGCAAGGAATGGAGTGCATTTAGCAAGAGCCAATAAAAAAAATTATTTGCCTAGAGCCGTGGGATTCTAATCAATTGGAAGTAGAAATGGAAAGTGAAGAAGAAAACTTCTCATCAAGATCTGATAAGCCTGGTACCACAGAAAGCATTAGGGACACATTGAAGGAAGCAGAGCAGAAGAGAGGACGAGTAATTCACAGGAGACCTAGCAGTGAGTGAACAATAATCTATATTCGATATAATCTATATCATGTATGTATATATACAAATATGCAGGCATGGGTAATTCATTTCAGCAAATATTTACTAGACATCTGCTATGCACAAGGCACTGTGCTGGATGGCGAGATTACAAAGATTTTTTAAAAAGGTTTGCCTTCAGGAAGCTTACATTCTACTGAAGAGCTTATATTTTACTGGGTAAACTAAAGATCTGACTTCAAAAAGGCAGCTTTGACCTCACAGGTATGTCTGAGATTTTGTAGGATGAAACTCTTCCTGCATACACCAAAAGACTCTTCCTTATTTCTTTTCTAATTACATTTTTAAATTAAATTTTATTTATTTTTTGGTTACACTTTAAGTTCTGAACTGTCTCCCTTCCTTCCTCCCCACCCCACACTACAGAAGGCCATTATTCGTATCAATTCTTTCTCCGGAGTTGGATAGCATCTTCCTTCATAAATCCTTTGTAGTTGATTTGAGTATTTATAATACTCAAAATAACTTATTCATTCATAGTTATTCTTCAAACAATATAGTCTTCATTACTTCACACAGGTTTTCCGGTGTTCTTCTAAAATCAATCTGCACATCATTTCTTAAGCCACAATATTATTCCATCACAATCATATACCACAATTCCTTGTTCTTTGCCACTGCAAAGAGTGTTGCTATAAATATCTTAGAACATAAAGGTTATTTTCCCCCGATTACTTTGGGAAACAGACCTAAGAGTGGTATTTCTGAGTCAAAGAGTATAGCACAGTTTTATAACTCTTTGGACATAATTCCAGATTTCTCTCCAAAATGGTAGGATCAGTTTACAATTCCACCAACAGTATAATAGTGTCCCAATTTTTCCACATTCTCCCAACATTTGTCATTTTTCTCTTCTATCATTTTAGCCAATCTCATAGGTATGAGATGATAACTCAAAGTTGTTTTAATTTGTATTTCTCTAATTATTAATGGCTGATGGCATTTTTCATATTACTACATACAGCCTTGATTTCTTCATCAAAAACTGCCTCTTCAACCAAGAGAACATCATATACAGTAGCAGCAATATTGTTAGAAGAATAACTGTGAACAACAAAGTTATTCTGAGTATTATACTCAAATCAACTACAAAGGACCTATGAAGGAAGATGCTGTTTACCTCCAGAGAAAAAATTGATAAACAGAAGTATGCGTAGTATGTTTTTACATATATATAATGTGCGTACATATATGTATGCATGCATGTATATGTGTGTTAAATGGTGGGGAGAGTGCAGAATGGGAAAGGAGGAAGGGAGACAGTTTGGGAAAAAAAAAAAGGAAAAACTGCCTGTTCATATCCTTTGACCATTTATCATTTGGGGAATGACTCACATCCCTATAAATTCTCTATATATTTGAGACATGAGATCTTTATCCAAGAAACTGTCTATAAATTCCCCCCTCAATTTTCTGCTTTTCTTCTAATCTTGTAAAACCATACTTGTATAAAACCTTTTTAACTTAATGTAATAAAAATTTTTCATTTTTCTGTCTCTTGTTTATTCATAAATTTTTCTCCTAAGTCTAATAAGTAATATGTGCCATATTCTTCTAATTTGCTCATGATATCTCCCTTTATATCTAGATCAGTTATGAATTTTGACCTTATCTTGGTAAATGGTGTAAGATATTGGTCTAAACTCAATTTCTGCCATTGCTTTCCAACTTTTACCAAATAATGAATTTTTATCTTACTAGCTTAAATCTTTACAGCTGTCAAACACAAGGTTACTATATTCATTTTTACTGTGTTATTATATGTCTACTCTGTTCCATTGATCCACTTCTCTATTTCTTAAACAGTACTGGATAGTTTTGATAATTACCACCTTATAACACAGTTTAAGATGTGGTAGTGCAAAACTTTCTTTTTTATATTTTTTTCATTAATTCCTTTGATATTCTTTTTTTTTTTTTTTGCCTTTTGGAGGGCAATTGGGGTTAAGTAACTTGCCCAAGGTTACATGGCTAGTTTATTTGTTTGTTTGTTTGTTTTGTGTGTGTGGGTGTTAAGTGTCTGAGGCCAGAACCTAACTCGGGTTCTCCTGACTCCAGGCCCGGGGCTTTACTCACTGCACCACCTAGCTACCCCCTTTGATATTCTTGATTTCACATTCTTCCAAATGAATTTTGTTATTATTTTTTTAGCTCAATAAAATATTTTTTGTTAATTTAATTAGGATGGCATTGAATAAGTAGATTTATTTAGGTAGAATTTTCATCTTTATTATAATAGCTCTGCCTAGCCATGAACAATTATTATTTTTCTAATTATTAAAAGCTGACTTTATTTGTATAAAAATGTTTTATAATTATGTTCATGTGGTTCCTGGTTTGTTTTATTAGGTATACTCCCAGGTATTTTATGCTGTCTACAGTTATTTTAAATGGTGCATCTCTTACTACCTCTTCTTGCAGGGTTTTGTTGGTAATAGATATAAATGTTGATGATTTATGTGTTTATTTTATATCCTACTACTGTGCAAAAATTATTGTTTCAACTAGCTTTTTATTGAATCTCTAGGATTTTCCAAGTATATCATCATATCGTCTGCAAAAAGATATAGTTTTATTACCTCATTGTTCATTCTTATTCTTTCAATTTCTTTTTCTTCTCTTACTGCTAGCATTTCTAATACAATATTGAATAATGTTGGCGATAATGGGCATCCTAGTTTCGCTCCCGATCTTATTGGGAAGGCTTCTAGCTTACACCCATTACAAATAATGCTTGCTGATGGTTTTAGGTAGATGCTTCTTATGATTTTAAGGAAAAATCTATTTATACCTAGGTTTTCAAGTGTTTTTAATAGGAATGAGTGGGGTATTTTGTCAAAAGCTTTTTCTACATCTATTGATATAATCATATGATTTTTGTTACTTTTGTTATTGACATAATCAATTATGTTAATAGTTTTCCTTATGTTAAAACATTCCTGCATTCCTGGTATAAATCACATTTAGTCACAATGTATAATCTCTTTGATATATTGTTATAGTCTCCTACTTAGTATTTTAGTTGGGATTTTTACATCTATATTCATTAATGAAATTGGTCTATAATTTTCTTTCTCTGCTTTTGCTCTTTCTGGTTTAGGTATCAGCACCATATTCCATATTATTTCATAAAAGGAGTTTGGTAGGATTCCTTCTTTGCCTATTATTCCAAATAATTTACTTAGCATTGGAATTAGTTGATCTTTAAATGTTTGTTAGAATTCAATTGTAAATCCATCTGGTCCTGATGTTTTTTTCTTAGCAAGTTTATTTATGGCCTATTCTATTTTTTTTCTAACATAAGTTTATTTAGAAACTCCATTTTCTCTTCCGTTAATGTAGGCAGTTTATCTTTTTTGTAAGTATTCTATTTCACTTAAATTGTTAAGTTTATTGGCATATAATTGGGCAAAGCAGTTCCTAATAATTGCTCTGATTTCATCTTCATTAGTGGTATATTCACCCTTTTCATTTTTGATACTAATGATTTGGTTTTCTTATACCTTTTTTTATTCATATTAACCAATGATTTATCTATTTTATTGTTTTTTCCATAAAACTAACTTCCAGTTTTATTTATTAGTCCAGTGGTTTTACATTGAATTTTATTAATCTCACCTCTAATTGTTAGGATTTCTAATTTGGTGTTTAAATGGAGATTTGTAATTTGTTCTTTTTCTAGTTTTTTAAATTACACATTCAATTCATTGGTCTGCTCTTTCTCTGTTTTATTGATGTCAGCATTTAGAGATATAAACTTTCCTGTGGTTAGTGCATTTGCTATATTTCATAGGTTTTGGTATGTTGTCCCATTAATACCATTCTCTTTAATAAAATTATTTATTGTTTCTATCACTTGTTCTTTAACTGTCATTCTTTAAGATTAAGTTATTTAGTCTCCAAATTAATTTTTAAACTGTGCTCCCATGGTTCCTTATTAAACATACTTTTATTGCATTATAATATGAAAATCATTTAACATTTCTGCTTTTCTTCATTGAACTGTAAGTTTTTATGCATTTAACTATAAAGTTCACATAGTCAATTTTTGTAAAGGTGCCATGTACCACAGAGAAAGATATATTCCTTTCTATTCCCATTCAATTCTCTCCATATAGCTATCATAACTAGCTTTTCTAAGATTCTATTCATCTCCTTGACTTCTTTCTTATTTATTTTTTAGTCATATTTATCTAATTCTGAGAAGGAAAGGTTAAAGCCCCTCATTATTATAGTTTTGCTACCTATTTCCACCTGTAATTCATTTAGCTTTTACTTTAAAAATTTAGATGTTACAGCATTTGGTTATAAGATCAAGAGTGAAACAAGGATGCCCATTATCACCAATATTATTCAATATTGTATTATAATTGCTAGCAATAGCTACATGTATATGTAAAATCTACATGCATATAGATTTAGTATTGCTATTACTTTATCACCTATGGCACCTTTTATCATAATGTAGTTTCCATATTTGTCTCTTTTCAAAAAATTATTTTATTTTTCCCCAATTACATGTAAAAACAATTTTTAACATTTGTTTTTAAAGCTTTGAGTTCTAAATTCTCTCCCTTACTTCATCCCCATCCCCTCATTGAAAAGGCAAACAATTCAGTATAGGTTATACATGTGTAGTCATGCAGAACATATTTTCATATTAGTCTTGTTGTGAAAGAAAACATCGACCCTCCCTCCCCCCCCCAAAAAAAAAGAACTCAAGAATAATAAAGTAGAAAAGTATGCTTCAATCTGTATTCAGACAACACCAGTTCCTTGGGCATTTTTTCATCGTAAGCTCTTCAGAGTTGTGCTGCCTCACTGTATTTTTGAGAACAGTTAAGTCATTCACAGATAATATTGCTGGTACTTTGTACACAGTTCATTTCACTTTGCATCAGCTCATGTAAGTCTTTCCTGGTTTTTCTGAGAGTATCCTGCTCATCATTTCCTATAGCACAATAGTATTCCATTACAATCACATAGCACAATTTGCTTCGTCATTCCCCAATTGATGAGTATACTCCAAATTTCCAATCCCCTCCTACCAGAAAAGAGTGGCTATAAATATGTCCTTACATATAGGTCTTTTTATCTTTTGTTTTTTATCTCTTTTTGGATGCAGACCTAGTAGTGGCACTGCAAGGTCAAAAGGTATGCCAGGTTTTATAGCCTTTTGGACATAATTCCAACTTGCTCTAAAGAATGGTTGAATCGGTTTACAACCCCACTAACAGAGCATTAATGTCTCATTTTTCCCACATCCCCTTCAACAATTTTCATTCTCCTTTTCTGTTTTACTAGCCAATATAATAGGTATGAGGTAGTAACTCAGAATTGTTTCAATATGCATTCCTCCAATCGATAGAGATTTAGAGCACCTACTCACTCATATAGCCACAGATAGCTTTGATTACTTCATCCAAAGACCGTTCATATCTCTTGATTATTTATCAATTGGAGAATGACTCTTATTTTTATAAATTTGACACAGGTCTCTATTTATTTGAGAAATGAGGCCTTTATAACAGAAACTTTCTTCAAAAATTTTTTCGGAGTTATGATTGCTAAATGTATTTCCCTCCACCCTATTTCCATCCCCCTGTTTATTCTACTCTCTTTCTCCTTTCACCCTGTCCCTTCTCAGAAGTGTTTTGCTTCTGACTACCACCTCCCCCATTCTGCCCTCCCTTCTATCACCCTCCTTTCTCTTATAGGATAAGATAGATTTGTATACTCAGTTGAATGTATTATTCCCTCTGAGCCAATTCTGATGAGAGTAAGGTTTACTAACTCCCTCATCACCTCCACCATCTTCCCTTCCACTGTAAAAGTTTTTTCTTACCTCATTTATATGAGATAATTTACCTCATTCAATGATCTCTTTCCCTTTTCCCCCGAGTATTCCTCTTTTTCATCCCTTAATTTCATTTTTTTAGATATCATCCCTTCATATTCAACTCACACCTGTGCCCTCTGTCTAAATATACTCCTAACTGCCCTAATAATGAGAATGTTTTTATGAGTTACAAGTTATCACCTTCCCATGTAGAAATATAAACAGTTTAACCTATTAAGTCCCTTATGATTTTCCTTTCCTGTTTACCTTTATATGCTTCCCTTGAGTATTGTATTTGAAAGTCAAATTTTCTATTCAGCTCTGGTCTTTTTTTTAAATGAATTTAAGAATGCTTGAAAGTCCTCTATTTCACTGAATATCTATTTTTTTCCCCTAAAGACTTATGTTCAGTTTTGCTGAATAGGTGATTCTTCATTGTAATCCTAACTACTTTGCCCTCCAGAATATCATATTCTAAGTCCTCCTGTCCTTTAATATAAAAGCTGCTAAATCTTGTGGTATACTAATTGTGGTTCTGCCATGCTTGAATTGTTTCTTTCTGGCTGCTTGTAAGTTCTCTTCTTGACCTGGGAATTCTAGAATTTGGTCATAATATTCTTAGGAGTTTTCATTTTGGAATCTCTTTTGGGAAGTGATAGATGGATTTAAAAATTTTTATTTTGTCCTCTGAGTCTAGAATATCAAGGCAGTTTTCACTGATAATTCCTTGAAAGATGATATCAAGGTTCTTTTTTTTTTTAAGCAATCGGGGTTAAGTAACTTGGTCAAGGTTACACGGCCAGTTATTTATGGGTGTGGTGCTAAGTATATGAGCCCGGATTTGATCACCAGGTCATCCCAACATTGGAGCCGGTGCTATTACTTGTTGAGGCACCTGGATGCCCCTAAGCAATTGGGGTTAAGTAACTTGCTCAAGGTTAAACAGCCAGGTGTTTCTGGGTGGGTGCTAAGGGTCTGAGCCCAGGATTTGATCTCCAGGTCATCCCAACACTGGAGCTGGTGCTCTTACTCTGGCTGCCCCTAGGTTCTTTTTTTGATCTTGTCTTTCAGGTAGTCCAATAATTTTTAAATTAACTCTCCCAGATCTATTTTCTGAGTTGTTTTTCTGACAAAATATTTCATGTTGTCTCCTATTTGTTCATTCTTTTGGTTTTGTTTTATTGTTTTTCAGTTCCTCATAAAGTCATTAGCTTCCATGTGCTCAATTCTAATTTTTAAAGGAATTATTTTCTTCAGTGAACTTTTATACCTCCTTTTCCATTTGACCAATTCTACTTTTAAATTAAATTTTATGTTTATTTTTAGTTTATATCATTCATTTCCACAAGATTTTGAGTTACAAATTTCCTCCCCATCTTTCCCCTACCCACCACCCCAAAACAGTGATCCCACTGTATACCCCCTCTCCCAATCTGCTCTCTCCTATATCCTTCCTCATTTCCCCTCTGACTTCCAGGTAGGGCAAGATGGATCTCCATCCCCCAGTGCCTGTATATCTTATTTCCCAGTTGCATGTAAAAACAATAATAATAATATTTTTTAAACATTTGATTTTAAAACTTTGAATTCCAGATTCTTTCCCTTTCTCCCTCATTACCCACCCTCACTGGGAAGATAAGCAATTCAATATAGGTTGTACAAGTATAGCTATGCAAAACATTTCCATAGTGGATATATTGTGAAAGATTGACTATATTTCCCTCCATCCTATCACGCCTCCTACTTGTTCTATTCTCTACTTTGACCCTGTCCCTTTTCAAAAGTGTGTGCTTCAAACTACCCTCCCCCCCAACCTGCCCTCCCTCCATCATCCCCTCTCTCATCCCCTTCCCCCCTACTCCCCTGTAGGGCAAGATACCCTATTTAGTGTGTATTTCATTGCCTCCCTAAGCCATTCAATGAGAATAAGGTTGACCCATTCCTTTTTGCCTTCCTGTTCTTCCCCTCCATTGTAACAGTTTTCCCTTGACTCTTCTATATGAGATAATTTACACCATTCTGTCTCTCCCCATCTCCTCTCATTATATTCCTCTCTCACCTCTCAATTTCACATTTTAAGCATCATCCCTTCCTATTCAATTGATCCTGTGACCTCTACGTATACCTATACATACATACACACACTCACATATGTATTCATATGCCCATATACCCTCCTATATAGACACATATATGTATGTACACACACATGTATATATGTATATATATACATACATATATATATACACCCTTTTATATTCCCTTCCACTATCCTAATACTGAGAAAAGTTTCATAAGTTACAATTATCATTTTTCCATGTAGGAATATAAGTAGTTCAACTTTGATAAGTTCCTTATTTCTTTTCCCTGTTTACCTTCTCATGCTTCTCTTGCTTCTTGTATCTGAATGTCAAATTTTCTATTCAAGTTTGGTTTTTTCATCAAGAAAGCTTGAAAGTTCTCTATTTCATTGAATGACCATATTTTCCCCTGAAACATGATACTCAGTTTTGCTGAGTAGGTGATTCTTGGTTTTAATCCCAGCTCCTTTGACCTCTGGAATATCATATTCCAAGCCCTTCAATCCCTCAATGTAGAAGCTGCCTTCTACAGATCCTGTGTTATCCTGATTGTGTTTCCACAACATTAAAATTGTTTCTTCTTGGCTGCTTGTAATATTTTCTCCTTGATCTGGGAACTCTGGAACCTGGCTATAATATTCCTAGGAGTTTTCTTTTGGGGATCTTTTTCAAGAGGTGATGGGTGAATTCTTTCAACCTCTATTTTGCCTTCTGGTTCTAAAACATCAGGGCAATTTTCCATGGGAATTTCTTGAAGGATGATATCTAGGTTCTTTTTTTGATCATGGCCTTCAGGTAGTCCAAAAATTCTTAAATTATCTCTCCTGGATCTATTTTCCAGGTCAGTGTTTTTTCCAATGAGATATTTCACATTGCCTTCTATTTTTTCATTTGTTTGGATCTGTTTAATAGTATCTTGATTTCTCATAAAGTCACTAGCTTTTATTTGCTCCAATCTAATTCTGAATGGATTATTCTCTTCAGTGAGCTTTTGAGATTCTTTTTCCATCTGGCCAATTTGACTTTTTAAGGCACTCTTCTCCTCATTAGCTTTGGGGCCTCTTTTGCCATTTGAGTTAGTCTGTTTTTTTAAGGTGTTATTTTCTTCAGTCAGGTTGTTGACTCTCTTTTCATGATTTTCTTGCATCATTCTCATTTCTCTTCCCAATTTTTCCTCCACTTCTCTTATTTGGTTTTCAAAATCCTTCTTAGGCTCCTCTATGGCCTGTAAGCAGTTCATATTTTTCTTGGAAGTTTTTGGTGCAGGAGTTCTGACTTCATTGTCTTCCTCCTGCTCCATGCTTTGATCCTTTTTGTCCCCAAAAAAGGAATCCAAAATTGGACTGCTGTGCTTGCTTTGCTTCCTTTGCTTGCTCATGTTGCCACTCAATTACTTGACTTTTGAGCTTTTTGCCACAGTAGAACATCACTTCCAGAGAGGAGAGATTTGTCCCAAATTGCTGGGGTTTTCTCAGCTGCCAGAGCTATTACTTGGGTGCCCTCTCAGAAGCCTCCACTGGCTCTGGCACCTGGTAACACACCCCAGGACCTCCACCCAAAATAGAAATCCAGATCCAAGAAGGTTAAAGCAAGAGTGATTACCCCTCAGAATGGTTGCTTGGTCTCCTTACAATTTGCAGGCCAGGAGCTCTGAAGCAGTCATGCCACTTCTCCCTCCAGGGGCAGAGGCCGGACCACATTCTCAATCCCCCTGTTCCCAAAGTCCACACTGACCTTTTACTTTGCCTTTGGCATTTATGGGTTGATAATTCTGGAAACCACCACAGTTGCTGGTGATCCACTCTCCCAAAGTCCCTCCAGCTGCAGCTGGTCAGGGCCCCCCTGGGGCTAAAACCACAGGTTCACACAGGGCTGGGCTGTTACAATGAACCCTTCTTGTCTGCCTGTTGGGATGCTTTCAGCAAGAGATTTGTTTCTCTCTGTCATTTTGTGGGTTCTGTAGCTCTAAAGTTTGTTTAGAGTCATATTTTATAGGTAATTGAGGTGGTTATGGGGGGAGCTCAGGGAGTTTTCCTACTTCTACACTGCCATCTTGGCTCTGCCCCAATTCTACTTTTTAAGAAGTTTTTTCCTTCATTGAATTTTTATGCCTCTTTTTCCATTTGCCCAATTTTCTTTTCAAGGCATTCTCCTCACTGGCTTTCTGTATCTCTTTTACTATTTGTCCTAGTCTGTTTTTAAAGGTGTTATTTACTTCAGTATTTTTTGTGTGTGTTTCCTTTACCAAGCTGTTGACTCTTTTTTCATGATTTTCTTGCATCACTCTCATTTCTCTTCCCAGTTTTTCTCCTAACTCTCTTACTTAATTTTCAAAAATCTTTTTGAGTTCTTCCATGGCCTGAAACCAATTCATATTTTTCTTGGAAGCTCTGGATGTTGGAGCTTTGACTTTGTTATCTTCTTCTGAGTGCATGTTTTGATCTTCCTTCTTACTATAGTAACTTTCTATGGTCAGAATTTTTTCTGTTGTTTGCTCATTTTCTTCAGTCTATTTCTTGACTTTTAACTCTTAGTTAAAGGAGTGCTCTGCTTCCAGGGTGGAAAGCACACTGTCCCAAGTTTCAGGAGTTTTGTGCAGCTGTTTTCAGAGATACTTCTAGGGATCTTCAAGTTTTCAGTTCTTCCAAGGTGGTATGATCTAAGGAGAGATATGTTCACTACTCTCCCAGACTGTGCTCTGGTCTGTGAGTGACCACAAGCACTCTTTTCCATCCTGTAGCTGTGATGAAGGTCCTTGTTCCACTGTGGTCACAAGCTCTAGTGTTCTAGTGCTCTTCCTCATCCTGGGACTACCACCCAGGACTATGTATGACCCATATCTGAGTATGGACAAAGTTACAGAGTCCTGCCCCCAATGCCAGCAAAGAGACCCCTATAATCTCCTATTTTTTTTCCTGAGGCAATCAGGGTTAATTAAGTAACTTGCCCAGGTCCACATAGCTAGTAAGTGTCAAGTGTATGAGGCCAGATTTGAACTCAGGTCTTCCTGATGCCGGGGCCAGTGCTCTATCCACTGTGCCACCTAGCTTCCCCCCCATATCCTTCTGATCCATTTTTTATCCCCCTTACTATCTATGAGCTGAGAACTTTGGAAGCAGCTGCTGCTGCTGATTCAGTGGCTCCCAAGGTCTACTCCTGATTTGCTGGGGCCTAGTGTGAGCTGGCATGGTTTGCTCTGGACTGTGTTCCACTCTCATTCAGGTGTGATAGACCTTTCCTGCCAACCTTCTAAGTTGTCTTTTGGCTGGAAAATTATTTCACTCCATGCTTTAGTGGGTTCTGCGTTTTCAGAAATTATTTTACGGCATTATTTCGAGGTATTTGATGGGGTTTCAGGGAGAGCTCAGGCTAGTCATTACCTTTTGTTCTCCATCTTGGTTCTGCTTCCCCCTATTTATCTCTTTTAAGTCTGTTTTAACTTTAATGTTGTCTAAGATCGTGATTAGCTAAAGCATAATAAATTCTCCTCCAGCTCTTTATTTTTGCTCTTTGTATATTTCTCATTTTAAAATGTATTTCTTGTAAACAACATAGTGTCAGATTCTGGTTTTTAATAAATTCTGCTCCAATTCTGTCTGATGGGTGAATTTATCCCATTCACATTCAAAGTTATAATTATTAGTTGTGTATTTCTCTTCATCCTATTTTTCCTCACTATTATCCTTCTCTCTCTCTTTTTACCCTATCCCTCCTCAGACATTCAACTTACTTCTGCTCCTGCCACTGCCACATAATCTGCACCCCTTCTAAGAGTCTCTCCCTTATCCTTTCCCCTTACCTTCCTGTTTCTTGCCTAGCCCTCCTATTTCTCTATAAGACTTTTATATCCTTCTAGATGCATGTTATTACCTCTTTAACCCAGTTCTGATGAGAATAAGATTCTAGCACTACCAGCTCTCCACTGCTCCTACCCTCCACTCTAACAGTTCTTCTATTCATGCTTTGTTTGAGATAATTGCTCCATTTTACTTCTTCCCCATCCAATTTTAGTTTTTACGATCATCCCATCATATTCAGCTCCACCTCAAGCCTTCTATCTATGCATGCTCTTTCAAACTACTCTAGAAATAATAACATTCTTAAGAGTTATAGATAACATTTTTCCATATAAGAAGTAAACAGTTTGACCTTATTAAATTAAATTGGTCTTTCATGTTTACCTTCTTATGTTTCTCCTGATTCTTAAATGTCAAATTTTCCATTCAGTTCTGGTCTTTTCTTCATGAATACCTGAAAGTCTTTTAATCCACTAAATATTCTTTTTTTTTCCATGCAGGATTACATTCAGTTTTGCTAAGTAACTTACTCTTGGTGACAAACCCACCTCCTTTGCTCTTGGGAATATCATGCTCTGTGCCCTTTCAGTCTTTTAATGCAGAAGCTGCTTTTGTTATCCTGACTGCAACTCCACAGTATTTAAATCATTTGTTTCTAGTTGCTTGTAGTATTTTCTCCTTGACCTGGGAGCACTTCAAAGCTTAGCTATAATTTTCCTGTGAGTTTTCATCTTGGGATTTCTTTCAGGTGGTGATGGGTAGATTTTTTCCATTTCTATTTTATCTTCTAGTTCTAAAACTTCAGGGAAATTTTCCTTAATAATTTCTTGAAGTATATAGTATCTAGACTCTTATTTTTTTAATCACAACTTTTAGGTAGTCCAGGAATTCTTAGATTGTCTTTAATCAAGTCAATTATTTTTCTAATGATGCATTTCAAATTCTCTTCTATTTTTTCATTCTTTTGATCTTGTTTTATGTTTTCTTGATGTCTTATGAAGTCATTGGCTTCCCCTTGCCCAATTCTAACTTTTAAGAAATTCTTTTCTTCCATTCGTTTTTGTATCTCTTTATTTCAGCTGGTTGACTTTTTCTTCATAATATTCTTGCATTTCTCACATTTTTCCCCTAATTTTTTCTCAACCTCTCTTATCTGATTTTTAAAGTCCTTTTTAAGCTCTTCCAATTACTTTTTTTGGGCCTATGACCATTTCACATTTTTCTCTGAAGAAGTAGCTGTTTTGACTTCATTATCTTCTTCTATGTTTGAAACCAGATTTTCTCTGTCATCATAGTAGCTATCTATGGTCAGATTCTTTCTCTTTTGCCTACTCATTTTAGTGACTTATTTCTTGGCTTTTAATTTTATGTTAGAGTTGGACTCTAGTCCTGAGGTGTGGGAGACAAGGTTTCAAATTTTGGGTTTTTCAAGCTGTTGTTTTCTGAGCTTTCTCTGGGAGCCTGACCTCAGGCACTCCTCTCTATCCACAAATAGAGCTACAACCAGGACCCTGCATCTAGCAAAACTGTCCCTACAAATGTTCTTACTCCCTGCAGTCCCACCCTCAGCTGTAAGCTTTAGCTCACCCCTTTGCCCTGGAACCAAACTCAGACTCTAATTTCCTGCATGTGCTCATAGCCAGCAGGGTCCCTGTCCCTCTGCTACCACATTCACTGACTCATGGTATGTTCTCCCTTGTGCTTACCCACAGTCACAGCCTAGGACCATGTCTGGTCAGCGCACCTGGCTCAGCAAAGGATCCTGCAATCTTCCCCCTTATAAACTTTCTGACCCCCACAATGTCTGTGGGGTGAAAGTTCCTGAAGCTGAGGCTGCTGCCACCCAGCTGCCCCCAGGACTTACTTGTTGATTCCATGGTATCTGCCCTGTTGGTATCTGCACTTCAATCATGCCAGACTCCCTCCCTGCCCAGTAGTTCAGGTCTTTCCTAATGTCCTCCCACGTTGTCTTAGGCTGGACAACTGACTTTTAATTATTTATATCATTCTAAATACCTATCATTCTATCTTTGAGACATTCTTTTAAATTAATTAAATAAATTAAATTATCTGTGGGGGAATTTGGGAGAACCAACTAATTTTCTACCTTATTCCACCATCTTCCCAGAATCCTTCACTTGACTCTTCCTTATTTCAAAAGGAACAGAATAGAGGCAGCTAGGTGGTGCAGTGAGTAGAGTGCTGGCCCCGGAGTCAGGAGGACCTGAGTTTGGATCCAGCCTCAGACATTTAACACACACACACACACACACACACACACACACACACACAAAACTAGCCATGTGACCTTGGGCAAGTTACTTAACCCCAATTGCCCTCCAAAAAGCAAAAACAAAAACAAAACAAAAAAAGGAACAGAAAGGGGTGGGGTGGGGGCAGTAGAATTATAACTAACAGCTTCATGTGACCAAGAGTAAGATGTATATTTTAGATTTGGACATAGTTACTGTATGAAATTGGATTTAAAAAAAAACAACTGTAAAGCTTAAAGCAGCTCCTGTAAAGGTCTGCATTCCCAATACTGTTAATACCTTTATTTTCTCCTAGACTAATTTTTTTTGAAGAGAAGAAATATTAGGCATTTCTTCCCTAATCATAGTCATAATAGGAAGAAAAGGAATAATTTCACCATAACTTCCTAACAATTTGTCACATGAACTCTGAAGGCCAAAGATCACCAGAGGTCCCATCAGAGATCCCCATCATTATCCTGTGTTGCTTCTGTGGGTCAGAGTTCTACAGACTCATGCTGCAAGATCATCATCCATTGTATCTTAAGAGGTATTTTCCATGCATCCTGGTAGCTGTATCCTCTCTAACAGTTTAGATTCTGCTGGCTCTAAACTCCAAATGCCCATGAGAGAGGTGGGGTACCCTAAACTTGTGTCATAGACAGAGTGATTCCCATCCCAAATCTCCCCATGCAGATGGCACACTACACTGCCTCACTGGCACAGCTGCTTGGCATGGTGCCTTGGCATGCTGATCTGCCAAAAAGCAATCTACTTCCTAGGTTTTAAATGTCCCACTCAGTGTAGCAATTAATGATTCTTCCCCACAGTGTAACCTGGTTGCTTATGACTGCCAAGTCAATCTGCCCCCATTTTTGTTCCTGTGGCACCTTTAAAAAATGTGAAGGAAAATTTTTGAGGCTGGCCATAATCAGGAACAAGCAAAACCAATTAATGCAGTAAATGGGCTCCAAACATTAGCAGTGACAGCCCATTTCTGGGGGTGGGGGGCCCTGTTTGAGGCTCTGCCCTGGTCCTTTCCCTCTCTGCTATAACAAGCAAGGTGTGTTTCTTTACCTGTTCTCCAGAAACAAGATTGATCATTACAGTTAATCACAGTTTAGCTTCCTTTTAGTGTCCTTTTTATTTACATTTTCATATAATTTCCAACTCTACTTATTTCCTCCTTCTGCCTAAGTTCATACAAATCTTCCCATTTTTCTCTGAATTCCTTGTACCCATCATTTTTATTGCACAATAATATCTAGTTACATCCATATACCAGTTTGTTCAACCTCTCTAGTACTTTTCCACAGCAAAAAGTGTAACTTCCTATTAATTTTTCTTCTTAATTAGATAAGCTCAGCTGCACCCCCTAAAATCTGGTACCCAGGGACAAAGCCCCAGCCTAATTATAGCTCTGTTGTAGATATGAAGACTCTGTTGCATACTAACACTTATTTAAGGAAATCCCAGAAACTAAGGGGAGAAACACAGTGGATAACAACTGGATAAGAGGTAGAAACAGATATGATACTATTGTTACAGGTAAACTAAAGAGGAATGAATTAGATAAGAAGCTTGGGAAAAATGTCAAACCTGGAATGAAGATAGCTATTTCACTAATGAGGAACTTCAACCATCTGGACATGTACTGGCTGTGTGTATGTGAGAGTGTGTGTATAACTCTGTCTCTCTCCCTCCAAAACCAGAGCAACTGATAAATTTTCCTTAATTACAGTCTTCCAAAGTGGAGGAAATAACAAGGAGAATTGCTATTCTGGGCCTGATTCAGACCAACAAGGAAGAACTAGTTGCTGAAGTAGAAACAACAGATGAGGAACGCTATTGGAGAGTCCATGATATTGAAGAAGAGTTAGAAACCAATTACCTAATATTTTGAAGGGGAAATTGGTCCAAGAGAGATGAGATGCTCACAGATGAATGAAACTCTGAAAACACAAGCAGAAATTATTCCTATGAGGGTTGGGGAAGGGAGTTGCTATGTGTGTGGGGGGGGAGGGAGGCATCTCCAAGTCATCCTGATCTTGCCACTGGACCCAGATGACTCCAGAGGAGAAAATGAAGCTGGTGACCTTGCACAGCCCTCCTTCACTTAAATCTAATTCACTTGCAAATTATGGTATCATCTTCCTGATGTCATGGTCCTCTTTGAGAACAAGGACAAACAAGAAGTATATACAGGAGATTCGCCAACAAATTCAAATTTTTAAAAGACATGTAGCTCTCTCATCAAAAAGAGAGGTAATAGAAAATATAGGGGTTTCTTTTTTTAATTTTCCCCTCAACTGGAAGTGGGAATGAAGGATGAAGGTATTCCTGGTACCTTTGGAGCCCAAAGGCATAGACTTAAGACTGCAAGGGAAAGACATTCCTATCCTAAACTGAATATAATCATTAACAGTTGTATATTAATCTAACTCATTGATCAGAGTTGATTTGCCTGGAATTTGCTGCTGCAACAAGGGATGAATTTATCCTCTTCTGAAGTTCCACTCCCTGCCTTGTCAGTTCCTGGAGAATTGGTAATTTAACCCTTAAATGGTATTTGCTGTCTGCAGTTTTACGATGTTTTCTTTCCAGATGGTAAATTGATTTTCATTGCATTTTAACCAAGTATATGTTATTGATGAATGGACCACACTATATGGGAAGGAAAAGGGGAACCTCTGGACAAACAGCCCTAGATTTAACCTTAAGCCTATATAAAAACTGCTCTCACTCTCATCCTGGCTTGCCCTCCCTCCCACCCCTCCCAGGATGACTACAAAAGAACAATACAGTTCTGTAAGAATTGTCAAGAACACCAAAGGCTAGAAACAAGGAGAGACAGGTAAAAAAAAAAAATGTGAAGGAAAACAAAAGGTTCGTAGGGGTTTTATTATTGTATTTTAAAATAAATTTTTATTGATATTTTCTGTTTCTTATGCTACCATAGTATCCCATGCATCCCTCACACAACCTCCAGAGTCATCCCATATGACAATAGTAATTTTTGGAAAGGGAAAAATGTCAGCACAACTGATCAATACATTAAAAAAAAGTTTGAAAACATGTGCAATATGCAACACCTGTAGACCTGCCACATCCACAACAGGATAGGTTGAGGGTGTCTTTTCATATCTCTTCATCTGAGTCACACTTGACCTTTATTAATTATATTACATATACTTTTGCTTTTTGGCCGTGTCATTATTCTTTCCATTTACATAGTTGTAGTGGCTGTGTATACTGTTTTCTTGGTTCTGTTTACTTTACTCTGCATCACTTCATAGAAATCTTTTCATGCCTCTCTGTATTCATCTGAGCATGTATTTTTTTTTTAAGCTCTCTTGGGAACAACAGCAAGATTAAAGAAAGGAGAGGACGTGCTGCTGGGGAGTAAAGATGATTAATGATCATTGATGACAGTCTGAATGTTAAACTGTTCAATTCTTATTTTTTTGTTTTTTCTTCCAAGAAAAATAATAACGCAACAGTTTGAAATTCTCATTTTTATCTTATCATTCCCAGTCCAAACAGAAGCAGAAGCCTAACATAAGCATGGAGACAACCAAGCAAGATGTAACCCCCAATGAACTCAAGTCCCCAGCCCTAGACCTCTACCCTACCACACTCAAAGAACTAGCAGATACGATCACGCTGCTACGAATTTCAAAAGATTTTGGAGAATAGGAGAGGTGCTACTGGGCTGGAAAGGACATAGATACCAACTTATTAAAGAATGAAGAAGATGGATTCTGCAAGTTGTAGATAGGTTTGACTTAGTGACAAAATTCTTGAACACGTTTTTATTATAATCTCTAAAAGGCAGTATGGCATACATAATATACTTCCTAGGGACCTGCCTTAAAACTGGTTAGTCTTCTAAAGTCCCAACCTTAACCCTCTAGGGCAGTTTTTCCTTAAAAGGAAACCTGCCTTGAGGTTTAATTGGATTATGGACCATCTTTTGGGCTCCTGAAGTAGCTCCCTGGTAACCTAAGTGTGAAATAACCAGGTCATGAAGAATCACCTCCTCCTCCCTCTGGTTTATGACTAGCAGATCAGCACAACCAACACAGGTGCAATGAAGCTATGCCTAACTGAACCAAGACTGTATTGTTGACAAATATCCTTTCCTGACAATGGTTAAATAAGCCTCCTTTTGTTAACTACTCAATATACCAATGTCTCATTTTATTCTTTCTTTGTTAAAGCAATTGGGGCTAAATAACTTGCTCAAGGTTACACAGCCAGTTATTTCTGGATGTGGTGCTAAGTATCAGAGCTCGGATTCGATCCCAGTTCATCCCGACTCTGGGGCTGGTGCTCTTACTAGCTGAGCCACCTGGCCGCCCCTAAGCAATTAGGGTTAAGTAATTTGCCCAAGGTTACACGGCCAGGTGTTTCTGGGTGGGTGCAAAGTGTCTGAGCCTGGATTGGATCCCAGGTTATCCCGACTCTGGGGCCAGTGCTCTTACTCACTGCGCTACCTGGCCGCCCCTCATTTTATTCTTATATTGAACTTGAACTCTCAAACGGGCTCTATCATAATCAGTATGGCTACATCAATAACAGAGCATACCAAACAAACATCATTTCTTTTCTGAAAGGGCAAGTAGATAGAAATGCTGTAGACTAAGAGTTCTTAACCTGGATCCACAGATTCCCCTTCCCTCAAGGGTCCAAGGATAGACTTCAGGGGTTCAGAGAAAAAATAAACCTGTATTTCAATATAATTGTTTTTCTATATAACTGTATGTGTTTTATTTTACTTATTTAAAAACATTATTCTGAGAAGAGGATCATAGGCTTCACCAGACTGTCAGAAGAGTGCTGGATATAAAACAAGTTAAAAACTCTTGCTGCAGATCAAGTGTGCTTATATTTCAGCAAAGTACGTGACGAAGTTTCTCATGCTATGCTTCTGGCTATTAGGAGAGATCCTGAACAACTTAACAAGGTTAAAGGATGAGGCCTTTTTGAAAGATTTTATGGCACCTGACCTGGATCTGTAAGAGTAGAGGTGAATCTGCCCCACTAGGGACCACCACCTTCTTCAACCCAGAAATCTAAGCCATGGGGGAGGTAGTAACAGATGCTCAGACTGAAAAAATGACAACAGCCTGGAACAGTGTTGGGGTCACAAGAGTTCCCTAACCCAGAGGTCCTAGACCTAGCCATGAAGAAGCAATAGAATTTCTCTGCCCAGAGATGACAGCAACCAGAGGCAGTGGTTAAGAGCTCTCAGACTTAACTTTCTCCACTTCAAGAGATCATGGATCCAACCTTCTCTAGAAAAGAAAAGCAATCTCCTTAGGATAAGGAACAAGAAAGAATTGAGCCATGAAACAAACCTACACCTCCTTTATTACTGAGTTATTTAGATGGTAGAGGTCCAGTAGGACCCAAGAACCAAATTCCATTCAGGGGAGAACTAAAGCTTTAGGGTAGTGCTAAAAATATAGCTCCCTATATTGAGGAGGGGAAACTCACCAAAAAGATGGGGGGTCGACTCCTTAGTAATCCCCAAATGTATTTCCTTTCTAAGGAATCTAAACCTAAACCTTAAAAAAAGCAGTGTTATGGATCTGAAATACCACATATGTAGATCTCTCATGGGAAGGAGGGATTCATCAGAGAGGAAAGGAGAGATATCTAGCATATTGATGAATTCCAGGGGAGTCTTTTGTGTTTTGTATTGTTTACGGGGAATAAAATAAATACTTCCCTGTATCAACTATTGTTAGCTTGAGTCTTGCATAGGACCTGGAAGTCTTTTATCTACATTTGTAGAGACCCAACCACAAGCTACAGTCTTAAGCTCTTAAAAGCTCTGGGTAAAGGCACAAATCATAGCCCTGAATGTGTGGGGGGAGGGGGGGGAGGGGGGAGAGCCCCGGGGAGGGGCATGTGGAGACAATCAATCAAATGGAACTGAGGTAGGAGTTGTGGTCAGAGCCAGGGGAATCTAAGTCACAGATCATAGATAAAATTATTTCAGACTGCTCTTTGGCAGCACCAATGCTAAAGTCAAAATGTTAGATTTGAACAAGGATGACACACAATTCTGTGAAGCATTCTATTTTTTTAGAGGCAGAGTGGTACCACAGACACACAGAAATAGATTAAAATGTAATTGGGAAATATTTAACAAAATAAAAATACAAAATATAGATAATATTAATATGTAGTTTTCTAAGTCAATATGTGACCCTGTTTGGTTTCTATTTGTGTTTAACACCATTGTCCTAACCAACTCTCTAAGATTATAAATTATAGAGAGTACTGACCCGCATTGATAGATAGGTTTTTTCATTCAGGTATTCTCTATGCCAGTGAAATCACAGATCAAGTCTCCATCCACATATTAAATGCTCCAGTGTACTTGCCCATGTGATGCATCTCATATACTGCCTTCATACCTTTGCAGTCTATTTACCTTTGCACAATGTAGGCAGCTGAGTCACCCGGTGGATAGAGCACTGGCTGTAGAATCAGGAATATCAGTGTTCAAATCCAGCCTCAGACATTTACTTGCAGCCTGCCTCAGTTTCCTCATATGAAAAATGGGGATAATAACAGCAGCTGCCTCCCAGGGTTACTGTGAAGATCAAATGAGATAATATTGGTAATATTTTTATTCCCTTCTCCTTCCCTTCCCCTATTTCCCGTGCTTGAAATGCTCTCCTTCCTTATATCTGTGACTTGAAATCCCTAGGCTTAACTCCATGATCAGGTTCCTTCCTGCTCTAAATCTTTGGTCCTGTAATTTTATAAGATTTGACTAAGAAAGGAGGCAACCAGAAGGCATAGCGGACAGAAAGTTAGGCTTGGGGTCAGAAAAACCTAGGTTCAAATGTTGCCTCAGCCACTTACTAGCTCTGACCTTTAATAAATCATTTAACCTTTCTTAGTCTCAGTTTCATCATCTATAAAATGGGCGAGCCAGAACCGCGCACGAGGTCGGGGCTCGCCACTGCGGCTCGGCGGGCTCTGTGAAGAAGCTTCTGCCCGAAGACAGCTCTTCCCAGCCAAGGCGGCCGTTGGGCCCGAGCCCGAGATTCCGCAGGCATGTCGGACAGCGAGGACAATTATAACGGCGATGACTCCGATGACGGAGGAAGATGAGGGTCTGGACGACTTGGAGGGGGAGCTCCTTCCCTCTGGGGAACGGCCGCAGGCAAACCAGAAGAGCGTCACCACCCCCTACGGTGACCAAGTACGAGCGAGCCAGGGTCCTGGGCACCCGGGCCCTGCAGATCGCAATGTGCGCCCCTGTGATGGTGGAGCTGGAAGGGGAGACTGACCCTCTGCTCATCGCCATGAAAGAGCTCCAGGCTCGAAAAATCCCCATCATCATCCGCGGATACCTGCCTGACGGGAGCTATGAAGACCGGGGCGTGGCCGAGCTCATCATCACCGACTGAGCCCCTGCCCCCTGGCAGTTTGTATGTTCTGTTTGTTTTTCTATAGGAATAATAAAGCCTACTCACCCTAAAAAAAATAAAATAAAATGGGGGAGCTGGACTCAATGGCCTCTAAGGTCCCTTCCAGTATGATCCTAAATGCCATCTACTATATGAAGCCTCTCCTGATCTCCCCAGCCTCTCCACTCTGAAATTACCTCGCTCAATCAAGTCTGATGATAATGATGATGTTAATAGCTAGTATTGATATAATGCTTTATGATTTCTAAACACTTTACATGTTTATTCATTTGGTCCTCCCAACAACCTTGTGAGGTAGAGATACTATTTATCCCTATTTTACTGAGAAATGGAGTAGATGAGGAAACTGAGGCCCAGAGAAATTAACTGTCTTCCCTAGGGCCACCAGTTAGCGATTGTTTGAGACAGAATTCAAACTTGAATCCTTCATTAGATCCAACGCACTAGCTAGCCCATCTAGCAACCTAGTCTCAGGATCAGAATGCAATGAAACACACACAGACCATAAAATTAAATAAACATAAATTAGCTAAGAATAAGATAAAAAGAATATGATTTAATCTTTAAAAATATCCTGTTCCCCTCCTCCAAATTCCCCAGAGAAACAACCCTATGTCAGAAAGATATTCTAGAGTTACAGTGACAATTCAGCCAAACCTCAGGAATACCAGCTCATTTTCTTATACTTTTAGGTTCCTTATGTCCCCGCCTCAGGGAAAATTACTTATAGCTTAAGTGTGGATGATGTCTAAGATCTCCTTGTTTAGAGTAGAAAGAGACTCAATGTACAATATAAATCAAATACATGACAGTTATTTATTTCCTCTGCACATAAAGGGAGGAAAACCAAGGACTAAACATCAAGGACTCTCAAGCATAAACTGGCCAAAAACCCCATGGAACTTAAACAAGAAGCAGTAACTTAGAACTGTTATTATACTCTTTCAGGAGGTGGATTTAAGCAGTAGAATATGAAACAATTTGTGGGCCTGCTGACCTGACATTTCACCTCAATTTTGCACTATCCCAAGAATTCTTTCTAGGTTCCTGTCTTCTAGCAAGCCAGGCCAGAGCTGTGGTTCATTCTCCTGCTGGTGGTCATCCTGGGAGGCAGAAAGCCATTCAGCTCCAAGTCAGGGAGGACTCTGAGCATTGATCTCTGGAACACACACCTCCAAAGCCAGAATTGTCCATTTCGAGATCATCATTTGCTCGCCAATGTTCAAAAACCAAACACAAAACAGAAAAAGCTACCAGGGCCAAAGGCCCAGGTTCACCTCACCCAACTGAATTCCTGTTCTAGATGCCACATACTTGTAGCCAATATGCTGCCAGGGTGGGATAAAGGGTGCTGTCCTCCACTCTTCACAGAAAGCTACCTGTCACACCTTCCAAAAGGAGTAAGGAAGAGCAAGATATGGAAGTTATATCTTCTTTTTAAGTGACCCAGCACTCCATCTCCTCTGCCCTATCACAGAGAAAAAAGAGGAATTGGGACAAACCAGGATTTGCTACATCAAACCAAAGAGCCACATATTTGCTAGGAAGTGGCCAGAGTATAGGCTCAGCACTCTATACTGTGTACTTAGCCAGAGAAGACCAGAGGAGTTTATTAGAAGTGAAAGGGTTACAACTGAGTTAATAAAAGTGTAAACAACAGTCATTTTTTGTTGGCAGCCTGGGAAGCATAGATTACCTGTGCCTTTTCCTTTGTCTCTTCTTGCTCAAATTGGCAGGAAATAGAGACCTACAAATTGTCAGTCCATGGTTGATTTAGGGTTTTGAAGCAACCCCTTTAATGAGAAGAGGGAAAAAGCAAAGTTTTCAAGTGGTTCCTGGCAGTTCAAACTTTAGGGAAATGTCAATAACTCCCAGTAGTCTCTAGGCTGGCCCTTCACCCTCCGATGTTCTCATTAACAAGCTGCCGACTTAGCCCTGACGTTGGGGATGGGGAAAGTCATAGGGAGAGAGCATCCCAGACTAAGGTGCATCTTTCTAATCCCCTGTAACCCTGCTCTCTGCATGGACTGGCAAGATAGAGTCTCTTCATTTTTTTTTCATAATTTTTAATTCTAAGTTAAAATATCACTGTTTTTGTGATCTCTGGGTAAAAATGTCTTCAGTTGCCATAGAGACCTCGAGCATCTTTAGTCTCTTTGGTGACCCTTACTGATTGGCAATCTATGTGAAAGTTTCTACATCAATGACTTAAATGGGAATTGATAGATGTCATGCTCATAAACTGTATAAACAACACAAAGGATGAAGGGATAACTAACATGTTGGATAACAGAGATCTAAACAGGCTAGAATGCCAGACCAAGTCAAATGAAATGATACTTAATAAGGATAATGATAAATTCTACGCTGTGTGTGTGACCCAGAGTAAATCACAATCTCTCTGGCTATTTCTTTATCTCTAAAATAAAGGAATTAGACTAGAGGACATCTAAAGTCTCTTCCAATTCTAAATATATGATCCTATGTTTACTTACCTACTAGCATATCCAAATGGTAGAAGATAAGTATGGGAGGAAAATGTGTTTGAGCTAATTATAGGTTTGGGGTGTGTGTACATGTATGTATGTGTATATATCTACGTACGTATGTTTATGCAGATGTGTACAGAGTGTGTACACATATGTATTCTGGTGACTATGAATGTGTGTGTGTGTTTAAAAGGTACCCAGAGGCACATATCCTTGATATTCTTCCTAGTGGGTCACAGAGTAACCTTTGGGAAGGATCTTCCTCCTAGGCAGGTTCTCCTCCCCCTCCCCCACCAACCCCAGCCCTAAAGAGTCTTAGGCCATTCTAATCTTCCCCACTAACCACCTTCTACCCTCAGTTAGCTTCTCATTCTCAAAACCACTAGAAGGATGGAAGAATCACATGTGATAACTTTCTACGAAGAAAGAACATCCTATTATAGATCATAGACTCGTAATTTAGGAAGGGTCCTTAGAGATCATCTGCTCTAACCTTCTCACTTCACAGTTAAAGAAAGCAAGACCAAAACAACTTGTCCAAAGTGACACAGCTAGTTGGCTTTATTTCTGGCTGTGCAATACATGACTGTGAGACCCTTGGGCAAATCCCTTTTCAGGCTACAGCTTCTTCATCTATAAAATGAAGGTGTGAGATAGGTCACTGAAGATATAAGGAGTCCATATGTATAACAAGTATTATAATTTTGATCTTTAATTAGCTCTAATAAAATATGTGTCACAAATAATGTCTTTTTCAAATGCAGATGTTATTGATACTGATAAAATAGAAATCCTTTTAAAAACATTATAGTAGGTGTTTGTCAGTATGCTTTTTCTCAATCAACAGCTACCCTTCTTTTTTTTATTTTTGGGAGGAGGAAAGGTAGGGCAATTGGGATTCAGTGACTTGCCCAAGGTCACACGGCTAGTTTTTGTGTGTGTGTGTCTAAGGTCAGATTTGAACTCAGGTCCTCCTGACTCCAGGGCCGGTGCTCTATTCACTGTGCCACCTAGCTACCCCAACAGCTACCTTTCATGTGTGGTATTGGGGTGAGGGGTTAGTGTATGTAACTGTTTAATATTTAAAAGAGTCTTCATTCTTCAAAAATCTGAGAAACACTGGACTAGATAATTTAAAGTTTAAAATTCTTTGTTTCTATGTTTCTCCAGATCTCCAGATTCCTATTCAAGTGCTAATTCTACTATGTGATACTTGTCAAATATAAAATTCTGGACCCCAAAACAAAAATTTCAGGAAGGACTGTCTTCTCTTCTATTAATTGCAATTTAATATGTTACCATGGAGAAGAATTCCTATTTTTGTCTACCCTCTCACATGGATCCCTCAGTAGGAGATGTTTAGGTAATGAATCTACCTAGGGTCAGGCTCCTTGGTCTGCCCTACAGCCCACCATATCTTAAATGTGAATGGAAATCTATAACCATTTTAACTGACTACTTCTTTGTGTTTTAAAACCACATTACAGTCAGGGTGCAAACATCTTGACTAATCAAAGTCACATCTTCCTTTAGTTTGTTATTCACTTTTCAGTTTTATTCCCATTTCTCTTTCCCTCCGTAGAGGAATATCTGATGTGTATTAGCAGACATCTGCTCACTAAACTCAGTAAAATGAAACCTGCTAATTGTCACAGGCCCTCAGGGAGAGAGATATCACCCTGATGTTCTGTTTTACATGCTTCACTGGGGTGCTCGCTGTTGGACCAGACTTCAGTAGTGCAACATGGAACACTGCCCTCCAGTGCTTGAAGATGACAGTGTTTTAAACATATTAAAATTAGAAGCAGAAAGGGGAAAGCTGAGACTCCTTAGATCTGCATAAAATTTCCATGAAGAATGAAAAGGCCACATTCAAGCAATATGACACATTTAAAACATTTTTTGCTGATGGTAATTACCATAAAAATGGCAGGAAGTTTGGAGGAAATTCCCTCTTTGAGGATACTGGATTTTTTTTTTAAAAGAACTCACTGTTAATTTTTTTTTTTTGCCTTTTTGGAGGGCACTTGGGGTTAAGTAATTTGCCCAAGATTACACAGCTAGTTTTTTCACTGTTAATTTTAATAGATTATGTTTTTATACTGTAACTATAATTTATTTCACAGGTTGAACTGCCTTCATTGTTTTGTTGGGCCTTGCATAGTATAAAAAGCTAGTTAAGTATTTTCTGATATTTATCATTAACTACCTAAATATATATCATAGTACAATTAATGTAGCAAGCATATAGCAAAAGGAGCTAGGTCCAAGTCCTTCCCCTTGCATGTGTGAAGCTCCCAAGGCATATGTGCAAAAGGGCAGCTGACCATGCAGACTAGAGCTGACAGTAATAAACAAGGAGTGTTATTTTGTGAAGCTCAATGCATTTGCAGGGCAAATTGGGATACTAAACTTCACAAAGACCTGGATGAAGGCCTGTACTAAAGACTACACCATGCTACCCCTCTCTGGCTGAGAAGCAGCCTATGCCAGGTAGGGACACTGAATCAGTAACAGTCCTGAAAAGGCGAGAAAGATCAATATAGCAGGGAACCACAGAACCAAGAAGTAGAGGTAGGGGAAAAACCAAGTATCCAAAAGGCACAAAGACTCCACCTAGAGGCAAAAACTTAGACCTTCCCCCTCACTGGTACTTGAAGTCATACGGACTTTGCAAGTCCAGGAAAGGTGACTTTGTATCAATCTCAAGTAACAAAGGATAGTATAATATAATCAGAAGGAATATATATGTGCATGCATGTGTGTATATATGTATACGTGTGTGTAAGTATATATGTATAATATTATATGTGAGATATATACATATGCCTATATATACATATACCTACCATGTTTCCCCAATAATAAGACACTGTCTTATTAATTTTTTTGGACAGAAAAACACCAGAGGGCTTATTTTCAGGGGAGGGCTTATTTTAATGAACATTGACAGCAATTTTAATAAACAGGTAAATGTGAACAAAAAAATGTACCTTTATTCAATAAGCAAATCACTGGGGAAGAAGAGGATGACGCGCTCACTGCTGCAGCTCTGATTGGATGCAGCTCGGAGTGCGAGCATTTCACGGGGGGGCGGTGCATACAGAGGTTACTGTAATGTAGCGTGTAGCGCAGGGGATCACCTTCACTACAGTAGCAATCTCAATAGGGCTTATTTTTGGGGGAGGGCTTATTTTAGAGGAATCTTACACAGTAAGGGGAGGGCTTATTTTCGGGATAGGTCTTATTATCGGGGAAACACGGTATCTATCTATCTATATACCTGTTTGAAGGGGTGAGTTTTTCTTTACTGTTCATGATTCAGAAAAAAGTCCCTTCTAGTCTTTGTTGTACAATGTTTTCTATTTAACTATATTGTTGGCCTAAAGGCTTGCAAGAAGGTTGAGGGCTCTTTTGGGGAAGAAAGAATGCTAAACACTGAAATTCCAGGTATTCGTTAGGAGTCAAAGAGATTTTATATTGCAGTTCTTATATCAGAAGAGGGACACTCTGACACCAGGGTCACAGTAATGGTGACACTATTACAAATCATAGATTTAGAGCTAGAAGGTACTTTAGAGGTCACATCGTCCAACTTTATCATTTTATAAATGAGGAACTTGAGGTCCAGAGAAGTTGTAGCTTGCCTAAGGCCACAAAGGTAATAAGTGACAGGCAGGATATGACACCAAATAAAATTCTCTCCATTTCAAGGAATGTGAAATATCCTGAGGCAAGTCCAGACTTGGCTATAAGAAATTCTAACATAAGGCTCTTCTTTTGTATTTGGACAATTCTATCTGTGAAAACAAGGAGAAACATGAATGATTCTGACAGAACCTCTGGGAAAGGAGACAAGAAGTACTAAAGGTAAAGATGAACAAGGTGTCTTATTTCCCAACAGGTAGTTTACATATTCCTATAGTGAAGACTTTGGGAGGAATTTCTGGGAAACTCTAAAAACTTGAACTTTTTTATAAATATGGGACAATTCCATAGTTCCTTTTTGTGGTGTATCTGACAGAAATAAGGTTTTTAGTTTCTCACTTTAGACAGAGGTAAGCCATTTCACAAAGGGAAACCAAAGCAGAATTAGAATAGAAGCAGAAGACAATAGAAGGGGAAAGACAAGAAAGGAGACTGAAGAAGCAAAGCAGAAACCAAGAATGTTCCCAGCTACTTGAAGAAATAAGCAGGGCCCACCTGAAGGAAGGGCTTATAACTGAGAATGCTTTCTACTGCTTAAAGAGAGCTGAGTCAGTCAAGTCCAGCTGAGCAGATGGCTCATTGGAAAAAAAAATCAAACTGAGAGATGAAAAAAAGAACCTAGTGCCTGGGCTGTTCCTCAGTTGAGGTGACTGGAGGAAAAGAGGCTTTGCATTTTTTTGCTAGGAGCTAAGCTGACTGGAGTAAAAACTTTCCTGTTGGGAGCTGACTGGAAGAAAAGCATTGCTGTTGAGAATGGATTAGAGGGGGGAAAATCCTCTCTTACTAGAGTTGGCTGAAAAAAAAGGTAGAGGTTTTTTGACCTGGTCCTTTACCTAGGCATTAGAAGGAAAAAAACACTCAGAAGGCAACAAAGAGAGCTGACATGAATAGCTCTGCAGAGTTAATGTCGAAGAAAACTGCTTTTGAACAAAAGAGAAAATATTGTCTTAGAACTTAGCCAAGGAGTGATTTGAAGAAAGTAACAAGCAGAGAAGAGGACCTGCCCCAGCAGATGACTTTTGGTGCACACTGTTCCCTAAGGAGACCGAGGACATCAAGTCCAGTTGTGAATTGCCCTAGGCACATGGCCTTCTCTAGTCATGTGTCTTTTTACTAGGTTTCTGTAACTTTATGCTAACTTTTTTCCATGGACACCTTGTATTTTGGCTGGAGAATGTGGCCCTGATTTATGAGTGGCCTTTTATAATTATTTTAGCCTTACATTCTGTATAGTAAATGCTTCATGACTAAGAGTTTATGGTGTCATCTTGGTTGATTGGGAACCATGCTGGGAGGAGCTCTGAAAACCACTGCTGTGAACAGCAGATACACAAGTCATTCTCCCATATCTCTGTTACACTTCAGATGCTAAGACTGAGTTCTAGTAAGGTGATTATTCCCCTCTGGAAAAACACCCAGGGAGAAAAACCACTCCACTCCCCAGGGAATTCCTATCAACATGAATGCAATCTGTAGTGAGCAAACCAATCCTGAAAGAATTAAAACTAGATATAACCCTAAAGAGAAGAGGTGCCTGGCCGCACCCACATTACACTAATTCTAATCCAACTAATTTCTATCGATGTCTGTGATATAAAATACATAAAGGATCATGTATAAAACATGTTGTAAAAACAATAACACTGCCCAAATAAATATTCTAGAGTAAAACAGTACTATATTTTAAAACAATTAAACAACCATCTCGCTTAATAATAGACATTTATTTACCTGCCTGAATCAGATGATCTTTCAAGGTCTTCTGTGACATTTTCTATATAGTAGCCCACAAAACTTTGTACCTTTCCTTCTAACAAGTTCCACTGCAACTGTAATGACGTCAGTAGTGACCCATAGTAGTGTGAAGAATTACAGTTCCATTGTTACTGGGCTTATTGTTCAATGGTTATTAAAATTCTTATTTACTTGTAGCTTGATCTCTGTTGGTATGCTTCAATACTTTCTGCTTCTCTTTATTCAAATCTTCAGCTCATATTAATTTGCACAGCACTCAAAAGAAATTTAATTCAAACATGTATAAGCCTGCTATGTGCAAAATACTGTGCTATGCACAGGAAACACAAAAGCAAAAATGAAACAGTCTACAGCCAGGGGTGGGGAACCTGCAGCCCAAGTTTTATAGAACAAATCATTTTATTAAAGGGATTTGTTCTATGAAATTTGGATTCAGTCAAAGGATCATACTTGAGGACCTAGAGGGCCACATGTGGCCTCGAGGCCACAGGTTTCCCACCCCTGGACTCAACCCCAGAAGACTGTACATTTTACTAGAAGGAATACAACTTGCATACAGATAAGTAAATGCAAAGTATTTTCAGGAAGAGAGTACACTACCCACTTGGGGGCAAGGATAGGTTTCTTGTAGAATGTGATACCTAAACTGAATCAAGCCTTAAAAAGAAACTAAAGAATCTACCAGAGCAATGAGGAGGAAATGTATTTCAGATATAACCCTGCACTGGAATCTGGCCCTGAGCCATGGTAACCATAGAGATTCTGAAAGCCTTCTCAGGATCTGATTGGCCACTGAAGTCATGAATTGTATAAAGGCTTCTGGGATTGTTTGTGGAGAGTTCCAGGAAAAAAGTGGCTTGAAGAAGGAGGAAGCCATACCTCAAGGGTGGATGATCAGGTCACCTCCATCTTGAGACCATGCAGCCTTTGCAGTCAACCACTTAACATGAGATTTGTGCTTCTCTATTTTCTTCAAGGACTTTGAAAAAGGGGTTATTGCTAGCTGGCACAGTGACAGCTAGCTACTCATTTAACAGTACAGGTGAAGCCTGTGGAATGACTGTGACCAGTGAGCACTGAGCCAAGTGGACCAATGACCTTTGCTGCTCTAAAGACAAATTATCCTTCTCAAGGCTCTGAGCTAGGAAAAAGGAAGCCACCCTTAGTTATGACACTTCTAACAATTTTCACTTTAGTTCTTCCCTGTAAGCAGAAGGAATTAAGCAGGAAAGTCCTGATTACTGTGACAAATGATAGCACTTTATCAGTGTATACCCATAGTGATTTCTCTTTCTTAACCCTGTGACTTCTTTCCATTCCTCTGCTATTCTCTTCTATAAAATAGCCACTAACATTCATTTGTGTATTGTGTGGGTGACAGAAATTGGGAACTACACGGTCTAGAATGATGTAGTAACTTCATCTAGCTAGCATCCCTAAGGGAAGCAGACCAATGAGCTCTTCCTAGGAACTCTTAAACCCAGTGGTACTTCCTACAACCACTCTCTAAGCTATCCCAAGATGTTAATCAGAAAAAATAAATAAGAAGCAGAGAGCTCTATAATCTGAATCCTCATTCCTATATCTATGTTTAGGATGGGTATGACTGGTTGATGAGCCCAGTCCTCATAAGAATATGAAAAGCATTCTTCTGATATAATCCAAATGTAGAATTTCAATAACTGGTTTCAGTCAGCTAACCACATAATGTAGAAGCAGACTGTTGATTGGCTGGAATTAGAGGTATTAAGAAAAATGCCAGTCAGTCAGGGATAGGCTCTTGGCAGGAACTCTTTCCTAACGGGATGGGATCAGACAAGGCAAAGTCCTTTGGGTCAGAAAGGGGTCTCAGCTTTCTTTTACCTGGCAAGAGGCTGAGAACACTTGGCCCTGTTGTTGCTTCTTCCTCTGTTAATCATTCTTGCTTCTGTGGGATTTATGGAGATGACAATGACCTTGTGAGCAAAGGCAAGAAGACAACGAGCTACCTGAAATCTGGGAACCAAGTTCAAACCAGGTTTTGGCCACCAACCCAGAGGTAGCTGAATTGTCGATTCATCTAAAGTCTAATTGTACCATATTTGGACAGGAGCTTGGTGTTATCAATGCAGAAACTGTTAAGTTTAAGATCACTCTTTCCAGGGCCAAAGGTATTATAGAGAGGAGGAATGTTTATACTTTCTGTAATTGCTATGTCTTCAAAATAAATATTTTTGTAAAAGCTAATTGATTTCAATTGGTTAAATGGAAATGAAATGTTAATCATTGGCTGGTAACAATGAGGAGAATATACCAGAAACGGTGCTTAGCAATAATAAGATTAGCGAAAGATATCCCCAAATCCTCAAGGGTACCCCTAGAACTCTGAGGGGAGATGTATCAGCCCTGAGTGAGGTCAGAATATATTCATTACACATATATACATATACATACATACACACATGTACATATATGTATGTATATAAAAATATTTTAGTGAGCCTAAGACCAAGGAGAAAAGGGGAACAGAGAATGCAGGTGGTGCCAAATTGGGCTCTCCTCAGTTCCCTTAAACTCAGCACTAGAACCTATGTTATAGAAAGGGACTTCACCTACATACTATATAAGCAGAGTATTTAAAATGATTATACTGATTTGTGGTGGATAGCCTAGGCAAAAGCATAAATGTAGGAGATGTAATGATAAGCTTGGAGAATTGCAAGCAGGTTAATTTGACTGAAATGTAGAGTACTGAAGGGAATATGAAATAAGTCTGTAAAGTTAGACTGGGGGACAGATTTGGGAGAGGAAGGGTCTTTAAAGTACCAGTCTAGAAACATTCAGGAACATGATGATAGTGACTCAACAGAAAAAGGTTAAATACTTTGAATTACCTTTATAACCTTGGTGATAGCTTTGTAATAAACTATTCATATTCTCTTCCTAAGCCCCCTTGTGGTCAACAGCTAACTGGAAACACAATCATGAATAAATGGGTAGAATCATAGCCTCAAGAAGCTCTTTGCTGAATTCCATTTAATTTTAATAATAATTTAATAATAATAAGGAAGCAGATCTGCAAAGAATGACATAAGTAAATTCACAGGAGAAAGTACAGAAAAAAGTAAAAGGCCTAAAATCATACAAATTACCTCTATTCACTATATATAAGTTTCTACTAATTTGTCCTTACCAAATCACCCACAAATGTGGGTACCCTTTAATATCATTTGCAATATAAACATTAAGCTCCTTGAGGGGAAGGTCAATGTCTTTTCTAAACTCTGAATATCGCCCTCAGTACCTAGTATAGTACTCTTGTTTGCAGCAGGTCCTGTTTTATAGTCTCTTTCCTACTTACATTTTGGTTCAATATTTATTACTTAATCGTATATATTTCCTTTATCTGTTCTTATGTATCATTGTTGTCTGCCTTAAAATGTAAACCTTCAGAATAGAGATCAGCAACCTCCTCAGACCTGCTTTCCTTTTTCAAAACATTCAATTTTATTTAATTTTCTCCCTCCGGCATCTATTAAGTACGAAAAACAAAATCTGTATCATCAACTTAGCATTGCTTTCCAAGGAATAAGTAAAGGAGATAGAAGACAAATAAAAGTAATGACAATTGCTACTGCTAGTCCTCCATTTTCAAAAAGGGTTAATGACGTCACATGGTGATATCTTGACTTCCTCAAGAACTGGATTTAAGCGAGACAGAGCTGCACAGAGCTGTCAGCCTTGCCCTCTCTTCCAGAGTCATTAAATCCTGACCACACTCTAAGCACCCCACAGCACCTTCCTTAGCTACCTTCATGACCATTACAGCAAGTTCCCATTCTACCATTTACATGCTTGGGATATATATCCCCCTGCCTCTCAGACAGGTTTCAGGCCTGTTGGTTACCCTCAATTCAGTTTAGCTTGTCTGCTGAGACAGTTTTACCTCAGTGTGGCCACTGCATAAGCTGCAGCTTGGAGCCACAAGTAAGAGGCCACTGCATATGCTGCAGCTTGGAGCCACAAGTAAGAGTTGTTTTACAGGTGGACAACAAAAGTGGATGAGCAGCCCTAAAAAGGGCTCAGCAAGCCCTCACGCCAGAGGTGCCAGTCCTCCCTGAATACCTCATACACCCTAATAAGACAATAATAAAGGACAGAAAAAAGGGAGAGGAAAAATTTTTAACATTTTATGATGATGATTAACTCCCTTCTCTCTCCCTTACCTAACCACACACTCAATCATTTGCTAAAACTTGTCAATCTTATTTTCACAATATCTCTCTCATACTCATATTTCATTGCCCTATTACCCCCTAATTGATCTCCTTGCCTCCAGTTTCTTCCTTCTCTAATCCATCCTTTATACAACAAAATTTATAGGCTCTGGAGTAGAAAGTGAGGCTGGTGATTTTGCAAAGCCCTTCCTCACTTAAATCCAATTCACTTGCATGTCATGGCATCACCTCCCTGATGTCATAGTCTTCTTTGAGAAACGACAAACAACAACCTCTTCAAGTACAAAAGGAGCTGCCCACTAGGGAATTTTAATTTTCCCTTTCTCTCTCTCTCTCTCTCTCTCTCTCTCTCTCTCTCTCTCTCTCT